>NC_050178.1:15040400-15394150 GCF_008315115.2 Sander lucioperca | reverse complement strand
AAATACTAAACAAATACAAATACAGTAAAGTGACCGGAATTAGGGGTGAAATGTCCAGCATTGAGCTACATAATAGTTTGCTAGGAGTTAGCTGGTCTCTCACAGAGATCTCATTTGTAGCCCTGTTTTTACCTGATACTTTCATAAAAGTACAAACACAGTGAGAGGTATATACATGCTTAAACTTAATTTAAAACATGGTTAACCTGAAGCAGGACGGAGTCATGACTTATAACACCAAAGCAAGGCTTCTAGCTCAGGCTAGCTAGCGTTAGCAAATTACCTTCAAAGTTGCAAAGAAATGACGAAACGTAAAATTTGAAGCCTTTATTTAATTTGCTACATGGTGTTGTACTGGATGGCCGGACGACCCTCCGTATATCATTAACAGATACTTTAGGCAACTCCAGCAAACACCTTGTAAACTTCATCTTTGCCATCATAACAGTCTACTGTCACTGTCTAATGTTTTCTTCCGGTAACCGGGAATGTCCAAACATCCTTACGCCAATGCGTGCATAGAGCTGTGAAGTTTGCCGGTGTTCGCGCAAGCGTAGAACTGATCAGGCAGTGCACAGAATGGATTTTACAGGCGGTACGGATCGGGTACTGACAAAGGAATAAGATTTATACACACTTTTAATTTCCGAGTTCCAGCTACATCAAAGAAAATCGGATAACGAGATTGTTTTTCGTTTTCCGTTTTTTAATATCAAAACAAAAAACGAATAATGGGTTGTTTTCCGTTTTTTGTTTTCCTATTTACTAATGGTAATTGGGAAACTGGCCATTTTTCGTTTTTGTTTTTTTCCTTTCAAAACGAAAATCCGTTGGCCACCAAATACACGGACCATCTAGCTAGGCTACCCTTTGCTGCACCTTTACTTATCATCAAGCTGCCATACTTCCTCGTAACACATCCTGCTGCTGCAGGCTGCAGGCATGATGGAGAAAGACAGCAGCAACACAATTCTGAATGCCGCTTTTTATTTTCCAAAACTCCCGGACGGCTCAGTAGACAAGTCGAAAGCCATATGCACATTGTGTAAAGCCGAATTAAAATATCACCGAAGCACGTCAAGCTTGAGCTGCCACCTACGAGCTAAGCATAGTAGTACAGTTAACGTGACTCAGGTTGATGCTAGCAGACTCAGGCAAAGCACTATTTTGGAGAGTGCTACTTGCCGACCTTGTGGATGAAACCAAATCCCAAAAAATTACTACAGCTCTTGCAAAATGGGTGCCAACTAACTGCAGACCTGTCAGCATCGTAGAAGACTCGGGTCTTAAAGACGTACTATGGTTGGCATGTTCTGAATTGTGCAATAATGACAGATTCACACATTTTTCTTTTGTTTACAGTAAATAAATAATAAACAAATACAAATCTTAAAGTCAAGTTCATAAAGCAACTTTCTTTGCATTCATTTGATGCAAAATAATAGAATTTTAATCATGTGATAAAACACGCGATTATCCATCCATCCATCCATCCATCCATCTTCTTCCGCTTATCCGGTAACGGGTCGCGGGGGTAGCAGCTCCAGCAGGGGACCCCAAACTTCCCTTTCCCGAGCCACATTAACCAGCTCCGACTGGGGGATCCCGAGGCGTTCCCAGGCCAGGTTGGAGATATAATCCCTCCACCTAGTCCTGGGTCTTCCCCGAGGCCTCCTCCCAGCTGGACGTGCCTGGAACACCTCCCTAGGGAGGCGCCCAGGGGGCATCCTTACCAGATGCCCGAACCACCTCAACTGGCTCCTTTCGACGCGAAGGAGCAGCGGCTCTACTCCGAGCTCCTCACGGATGACTGAGCTTCTCACCCTATCTCTAAGGGAGACGCCAGCCACCCTCCTGAGGAAACCCATTTCGGCCGCTTGTACCCTGGATCTCGTTCTTTCGGTCATGACACGCGATTAACTATAGAAATTCAGCGATTAATCGCAATTAAGAAAAAATGAATCGTTTGACAGCCCTAGTTAAAAGTGTTTTGTCTGAAAATATATTAGATCTGCTTTACCTCAGGACCACAATTGTATTTAATGTTTAAAATAATGAATTTAAACCACTTCAAAGATTGATGCAAGCTGGATCTTGAAACAACAATAACTTCCTCTGTTTCTCTAGTCTCCCTCTGCGTTTCTGGATCAATATTGTGAAGAACCCTCAGTTTATCTTTGATGTCCAGGCATCGGACCACGTGGATGCCGTGCTTTCTGTCATTGCCCAGACCTTCATGGACTCCTGCACCATCGCTGAGCACAAGCTGGGACGGGTGAGGCTGGATGGGGGAGGAAGCCAGTAGAAGCTTCAGGCACATTAGAACTGATTCAAAACACTTTCCATTATATGTTTTGTTATTTTAAATAGTTGTGTGTGGTTTTCAGTCTACAGTCACAATTGAAACTGAACACAAATGATGAAAGGCAAGAAGATGCTTCAAAGGGCTCTAAATGATGTTTCAGTTGCAGGTGGCGACTTTACAGCAGTCAGAAATAGTTGACATTCAGACAGCAGCCTCCTGTTCCTCCTTCTCTCTTTGCTTCTCATTCCCTCTTTTCTTTGTCAACAGGACTCTCCCATTAACAAGCTGCTGTATGCCCGAGACATCCCCCGCTACAAGCAGATGGTAGAAAGGTTGGTTGGGATTAAAACTTATTCTAAAACAGCTCCTTGGCTAATATGACTAACAATTCACACCAAATATAATTTATGCATTGGAATTTAATTATTTAATATGAATTGCTCTATAATATAATAAATCTAATGATTTTATCAAAAATTCTGTTTGGCTAAATTTTCTCTACATTTATAAAAGATTTATTTTTTAGTATGAAATCAGCTTTCATCAGCTTATTAAAATAACAGCGTCTTTATTGATTTTTCACTCACAAAATGTTATACTAATAAATAGTCTAATACTAATAAATACTCCCATTGATCATAATTGCATTAATAATATTAATGTTATTATTATAATCATTATTGCAGGTACTATGCTGACATCCGGCAGACCATCTCAGCCAGTGACCAGGAGATGAACTCTGCTCTGGCTGAACTGTCCAGGGTGAGTGCAGCCAAACCTCAGAGCCCACAGTACAGAGACATGCAGATACAGAGGTCCACATCTCACCTCAATGCTTTGTGTTTCAGAACTACTCTGGAGAGCTGAACTACCTGGTCGCACTGCACGAGCTTTACAAGTACATCAACAAATACTATGACCAGGTGTGTATATCACTCAGTCGGACTCAACAGTAGAGATGTACAGTATATCATGACACAATATAAAGATGTGATGATGTGCACAGTGAAGTTGTAAAATGGATAAAAAATATAAAAGTAGGTTGTTCTTCTGACTTTAGTCGTATAACACATTGTGACACTGTGGCAGACATTTAAAACATGTAATTGCAAAGGTCTTTGGTTGCCTTTTGTAATGTGACCGACCAATCATGAAGTTGTTAGATTTTCACAGCCAGGATGAATGTACGAATAATACTTATTCAGTGGTGGGGTTCGTGTCTCAACAAGAATGGAATTGATTTTTAGTTTTACTCTTAGTTAATGTGTTATTTTTGCAGTTTGGTTAGGTTTAGGAAAGAAAATTGGCTGCAAATAGTGTTGTTGTTTGCTTCTGTAGCCTAAGTCAGTTGCATACGCAAAAAAATGCAACAGGCCTGCGGCGAAAAGTTGAGACCGACTCAACTTTTAGAGAAACACAACCCCACGTCACGCTGCGGTGACCAATCATGTAACCGGTGATCAGACTTGTCAGTCAGTTTTGAGGCGCTGTGAGAGTCCCGTACAGTAAACAGGAAACATCACTGTCTCTATCGCTGCCACAAGAAAGTTTTAAAACACAAGCACAAGTTTGTGTAACAGCTGAATGTTTGCCAAACAACAAAGCACAGTTGATCTGTCTCGCTCATCTCTTTTCTTTCACTCTTTCCCCGTAAAAGTAAGCTGCCTTTAAATGCAGTTGGTACCTTATAGTTTATATCCACAACATGTTTTGAAGCAAATTTGGATCGTGCAACAAGGCAGGCCTGCTTGGTTCTTTCAGGGAATGATTGTAAAGATTTACAAAGAATATGTTTACGGTGTTGGCCCACTTCAACCCCTGGTGTTTTTGCTAAATGTAAGTTATGTAAACTCCCTCAGCCATTCCTGTCGGAAACAGGCCTCTTCCTCGTTTTTCAACAAAAATTTAAAATTTTCATCAAATTTGCAGGTTGCACATGTGCGAATAGTTGTAAAAAATACTTGCCTTGTCTTAAAAAATGGTTGGTTGCAGTCTGGAGCCCTGCTTGCATTTGTTTCGGAAGCCTTTCCACCTTCTGTGCTTTTTTTTTGAATCAGAAAAAACAAACGGGAAATACAACTACTACTTTTTTCCGTCAGTTTTAGAAGATTGGTAATGGTGGTTTATGTGTTTCTTTCAGTATTTCTGCTTATGGGAATGGTACAACTTATTTGTGTGTTTGTCACATCTCTTTTCCTCCTCTTAACCTCTCTCTCTCTCTCTCTCCACCCATCCTTGTGCCATCTTCTTCTCATCAGATCATCACAGCGCTGGAGGAGGACCCCACAGCCCAGAAAATGCAGCTCGGCTACAGACTGCAGCAGATCGCAGCCGCTGTGGAGAATAAAGTCACGGACTTGTGACAGAGGAAACACCCATCAGAGCTACAGCAATCGAGGAGGCAAAGAGTGGGACACTTAAACCCTGCAGGTTGAACTGAAAAGCAGAAAGCAACCGACAGACAAATTGGAAGACAGTACCAACCTTTGTTTTAGGAAGAAGGTTTGGAGTCAAGGAGCTGTGAGTTTTTTAAGAAACTTTTCAGAAGTATCGGAAGATTCAGCTTAGCATTGAAGTTCACATCCCAGCACCTTCAGTCCTTTGTTGGTGTTGGCTGAGGATGCATCAGTGACTTTAGTCTGAGCTCTCTGTAGAAGCAGGGCACTGAACAAATCTGGACAAAGAAAGTGTAAAAGACACCAGTCAGGCCTGCTGTCCCTCTATTAACTTTATAAAGAGACATTTGGAGGAAGAACATTGTGTTTTATCCAGGGTACAAAATTAGTGTCTGGTAGATTTGCTTTCTCACCAGCCAAAAAAACAATAGTAATCTATTGAGTGTCTGGTAAAATTTGAACAGTCACTAGCCATTTGGATGGTGGACAAAAAAGTTAATTTTGCACCCTGGTTTATTCGCTACAGAACAGTGCTGGACTTAAAACTTAATCTTATAAAGCAGCTGTTCCACAGTCAGCTGATCTGACTAAAGACTGATTACATTTTCCCTTGAGTGAATTTTATAAACCGGTACCTTTTTATGCCTTGTGTGCTTTTCGCTGCTGTCTAGTCAGAAGTTATTTCTGCGTGCGTGCGTGTGTGATCCATTTTTCCCTGGTTGTCAATCTACATCTTGTATTGTCACATTTCTGGTTTCTAGTACAAAGTATTGAAATAAGTGGTTATTATATTTTAGACGTTAAGACATTCACAAAACAGTGATCTGAAATGTCTCTGAATGTTTAAGAATGAAACCTTGATCACAACATTGTTCATAACCCCTTTACACAAAGCCAATCGCTAAGAGTTTAATAAGTCACTGCCACTCTCTACCTCAGCCTACAGTGCTGCATCAGATACTCTTCAGATATTTTTTCAGTGATGTTGTTCGCAACACTACTATGTACATGTTAACCAGCTACAACTACCAGTACAGTAGCACAGCAAAGATCTGGCCTAACTCCAGCTGGACTCAATTGTAGCAGTAGGCCTACAAACACATTTTCTTTCCTGTGTGATTGGAAATCAGAGCATGCTTGTTTTAAGGTACTTAAACCCCAACTGAGTGACAGTTTACTCTGTTTTTGTTTCTTGCTTTTAAACTTATTCATGCAGATTTGTCTATAGTGTACAAATCATGGGAAAGATGTTAGAGGAAAAGAAAAACTCCTTCCATAAAAAAACTCCATGAAATGGATTCTTAGTGTGCACCACAGTGTTTTATTGTGTAAGTCAGTCATATGTCTATTTTGTATATTTTTAACATTCCTTTTGGGATCAATACAAAGTAATCATTGTGGGTGGAACGGTACATGTATTCGTTTTGAACCGAAACGATACGGGCGTCTCGGTCCGGTCCATGAATTTACACGCAGAATACACGGTATAAAAATAAATAAAACTTGCGTGCAAATTAATTAAAGCAGCCATATTATGCTCATTTTCAGGTTCATAATTGTATTTTAAGGTTGTACCAGAATAGGTTTACATGGTTTAATTTTCAAAAAACACCATATTTTTGTTGTACTGCAGTGCTCTCTCTCACTGCTGCAGATCCTCTTTTCAGCTGGTCTCTGTTTTAGCTACAGAGTGAGACCTCTTTTCTTCTTCTTCTTCTGTACTATCTTTGATTACACTTGCACATGCCCAGTAGCTCAGATGTAGATCATGTCAGCTAGCTAGCTCCATAGACAGTAAAAGACAGGCTGTTTCTACAACTTTGGTCAGTTACAAGGCAGGATTAGCTGGGAGACTTCTAAATGAGGGCGCACATGTAAGTAGTTCTTTTGTAAATTATGGTGAACTTGTGTGTGTTGTAGCAGTGCTTTGCTATTGAGAACGAGGTAGCATGCTAGCGTTAGCATTAGCGTTAGCATGCTAACGAGCTAATGGTTGCGGTTAGCCTGCTCGTTTCGGCTTGTGACGTCACAAGCCGTGCCGATTTTGAACAGCTCACCCAGAGACTGAAAGCAGGACACGTTCAGAAACTGTATCTCACTCTAAACAGCATGGATGGATTTTTTTCAAAGTTTGTATGTGTGTGGAAGCACCAGAGACACAACATAACACCCCAAATCCCAGAAAAAGTGATTTTTTCATAATATGGGCACTTTAATGTAATGCGGAACTACTGTTAGACACGCGTTCCTTAGGGACACCTAATCTGTAGCCCTGCCCTTAGCTCGGAAGCTCCCGAGCTCTGCCTACATGTTGAGTCAGTAATACATCTGTCGGTACACGATCCGTTCTGCCTGCACGATCCGTTCTGCACATGCGCAAGATAATACTGTTTTACCGAGGATACGACCTGCACGATCTGTTCCACGCTAGCCTATGGCTAGCCTCCACCGGGAAGTTAACGTTAGTTTAGCTAACAGATAATTCGGCTAACCGCTAGCTGACAGCTAGATTCAGTCTAAAATAACGTTAACTCAAACGTAATGGGAAAAGCAGGCTACAGCTAAATTAAGACTTCACAGTAATAACAAAGACAAGTATTGAGTGATTGTATTTTAAATGAGCACAAGTAAAGTAGAACTGACGTAACAGCTGTTATATATGTTAGGTGTTTGTTATATATGTCAACGTTTATTTTCAAGTTTTATTTTGAGGGTCTTTTAAAGTTATTACATGCTGTCTCAGCTAGCAGTTAGCCGAATTAGCTAGCTGTTAGCTAAACTAACGTTAGCTTGCCTGTGGAGGCTAACGGCAGACCGCTACAATCAGCTAGCGGTTAGCCGAATTAGCTGTTAGCTAAACTAACGTTAGCTTGGCTGTCGACCGGAAGCGTGGAACAGATCGTGCAGTGTCGTAAATCCTCGTACAACCGCGCATGCGCAAACATTTTGCGCATGTGCAGAACGGATCGTGTACCGACAACATCCATGGAGTCAGTCAGTCCAGTGAGTCCACATGAAGCAAACTAGTCCCTCCCATATACAACCAAACACGGACGTAGCTGTATCCCTTCTCGCCTCGACCACAAATGGTCTCCAGGTCCGTTTGCTCCGGTATTAGCTGTAAGCTCCGCCGTTAGCTCTTAGCTCCGCCGTTAGCTGTTAGCTTCGCTGTTTGCTGCTAGCTCCGCTGTTAGCGTGTGAAGCTAACGCCACAATTTGCCAACTGCTCTGTGTAACCGAAGCTGCTCTTTTAACACCCCTGCTCTGTGCATTCACATATGAGAGCAGCGCTTGTCTCCCATATCACACTACTAGCTGATTGTCTTATTTTGTTTACAAGTTACAGATGGAGTCTGGAGATGATGCAGGGTAGGCCTACTTATTGTGTACTGTTTACATCTTACTTTACACACTTCAAGCTGTTACAGCTAGCTCAGTGGACAGTCTGAGACATGCACAATAAAAAAATTTGCCTTCTGCATTTTTGTCTTGCTTTTCCCTCCATTGTACCGAACCGAACCGTGATGCCTGAACCGAGGTATGAACCGAACTGTGACTTCTGTGTACCGTTCCACCCCTAGTAATCATGGTTCACCTTGTTCCACTCCAAGCTGAGGTGATGGTACGTGTTTTTTGGTATCGACATCATGGTTGGTATACAGTTGTATTGAACACAAGGTATTGCTTCATGTGCTGAAGCTGTGTATGACATTTTATTTTTGTCAAGTTGATACAGATTATGCATTGATTATACTACTACTGGTTCAGAAGGTATATTTGTGCTCTGAAATCAACAGTGTCACAAGATCAGAGACATTATGAGCTCATGTTTGCTGATGTTCTCATTTAAAGGTGGAATCTCTGATTTTAATCAAATAGGCTACACTTTTTGTCAAATTCAGCAAATATCTCCTCACAGTCTGTTTGCTGTCCGTCCATACACAGTCCTGCTCTGTGAATGGGAAACAAGCAAAACAACACTGTGTTGGTGCTGGTGCACAGGACGTGGGAAAGGCCATGATGTACACTCACCTAAAGGATTATTAGGAACACCCTACTAATACCGTGTTTGACCCCCTTTTGCCTTCAGAACTGCCTTAATTCTTCGTGGCATTGATTCAACAAGGTGCTGGAAGCATTCTGTAGAAATGTTGGCCCATATTGATAGGATAGCATCTTGCAATTGGAGATTTGTGGGATGCACATCCAGGGCACGAAGCTCCCATTCCACCACATCCCAAAGATGTTCTATTGGGTTGAGATCTGGTGACTGCTGGGGCCATTTTAGTACAGTGAACTCATTGCCATGTTCAAGAAACCAATTTGAAATGATTCAAGCTTTGTGACATGGTGCATTATCCTGCTGGAAGTAGCCATCAGAGGATGGGTATATGGTGGTCATAAAAGGATGGACATGGTCAGAACAATGCTTAGGTAGGCTGTGGCATTTAAACAATGCCCAATTGGTACTAAGAGGCCTAAAGTGTGCCAAGAAAACATTCCCCACACCATTACACCACCACCAGCCTGCACAGTGGTAACAAGGCATGACGGATCCATGTTCTCAGTCTGTTTACGCCAAATTCTGACTCTACCATCTGAATGTCGCAACAGAAATCGAGACCAGGCAACATTTTTACAGTCTTCAACTGTCCAATTTTGGTGAGCTCGTGCAAATTGTAGCCTCATTTTCCTATTTTTAGTGGAGATGAGTGGTACCCGGTGGGGTCTTCTGCTGGTGTAGCCCATCCTACTCAAGCTTGTTTGTGTTGTGGCTTCACAAATGCTTTGCTGCATACCTCGGTTGTAACGAGTGGTTATTTGAGTCAAAGTTGATCTTCTATCAGCTGGAATCAGTCGGCCCATTCTCCTCTGACCTCTAGCATCAACAAGGCATTTTCGCCCACAGGACTGCAGCATACTAGATGTTTTTCCTTTTTTAGACCATTCTTTGTAAACCCTAGAAATGGTTGTGCGTGAAAATCCCAGTAACTGAGCAGATTGTGAAATACTCACACCAGGCCGTCTGGCATCAACAACCATGCCACGCTCAAAGTTGCTTAGATCACCTTTCGTTCCCATTCTGACATTCAGTTTGGAGTTCAGGAGATGGACGACACCCCTAAATGCATTGAAGCAGCTGCCATGTGATTGGTTGATTAGATAATTGCATTAACGAGAAATCTTACAGGTGTTCCTAATAATCCTTTAGGTGAGTGTATAAAGAGAAAGGTAGTGATGGTAAATCTGGCACATGAAGGAGCACTGACGGGAGTGGGTTATTTGTTTGGGTGTAGAGTTAAAAAATAAACGTCTTTCTCCAGAAACAAAGACTCCACCTTTAAATGACAAAGACTGAGATGGCTTCCTAGGGGTTAGTAGGGCTGGGTGTCGAACTCTGTTTCCCTTTTTAAATAGTGTCCCCCATAGCACTGCCCTCTGTGGTTAGGGCTGAATTTCAGTTAATATTTAGGTTATGGCTAGGCACTGCAGAGATAACTGGTTGGGTTCAGGTGAACAAAAGGGGAAACCCAGATCCACAAAGATACTGACTTTGTGCCAACTTTGATACTTGAGTTCGTCAATACTCAAGTCAGTGCTTTAGAAACAGTATAGTCTCTACTTTAAAAGTAATGAGGTTTTATACCCAGCCCTAGTCATCAGTGACCAAAAAAGATGAGTGTTGAAGAGTGTCAGCTGAGCGTAATGCCTAATATGTGTCATTCCCAGGTCCAGGCTCAGCATATCCGAATGTAGCCCGTAGGTTTATTACTACATTACCTAACACATACAAGCAACTAATGACTCATATGAACAGATGGTTTGTTCTGTCACACACTGTCAGTTTAGATAGTGGTGAAAGTTCAGTGATGATAAAGACAAGCCATTTGAGGGAAAACTATAACTGTTATTAGGCTGTATAAATTTGGCAATGTAGAGCAGGCTCTGCAAGGAGCAGTTTTAAGGGTGTTTCTTATTCTTATTTTGTGTGTTAATATCATTGTACATATTGATTTAAAATGTAACTAGTGATTTACCTGTTTAATAAGAGAATTGATGCTAATTATCACAGATACTGATGTAATAAAGTATTCTTAAAATTATTTGTTGTGTTTTTCTTTTGAAACACTCACTTGAATCCCTCAAGATGTACATATGTACGTGTCTGAGTGTATCAGGGCTGCAGGGCTGCAGTAATAACGTACAGGATGCCTCTGATGGTAAATTATCCGGGGCCAGATCTGGTGCTATGCGTGTTCATGATGCCGGGATCACCATGGAGATCAGGAGGCAGAGTCAATACCTGTTTAACAAATATATGGAATTATCGTTACTAAACTGCAACAGTATAAAAGCGTAAATACATTCTCACCTGTTCACAGGTTCAAAATATTGGAAGGGATTGTCATTGTGGGTTTAAAGGTCCAATATGTAATATATTTACTGTAATACATCCAAAAATGACCCCAATGCGTCATCAGATATAAAGGAAACATGCTAAGTTGAAATAGCCTACTATCTTTTCTGACAGCAATGCTAATACCAGTATTTTCTCCTTTTGAAATTTCAGTTCCGTGACGGAATTTCTGTTTGTGTTTTGGCCTGTTTGTTGTTATCAACTGCCCAGTTTGATAGCCAGGCCGGGTTGCCAGATATACCTGTAAAAACGTAAACCCAGCGCGCTGCAGCTATAAGGTTAGTACAGCCATAAAAGCAGCAAACAAACGAACAGGATCAACGGAGATTGATTTTACCCAACAAAAAAACCGGCATGTTTCTAATAATTGCATGACCAGATAACAAACCCGTCTGGGTAAATACTGGATATGTAGGCTATTTGAAAGATGGAGACAGCTTAGAGCCCAAAAGGACGCAGAGTTGGCTAATTTCCTCCTGAACAGGTAAGCGTTAGCTTCAGGCTAATTTATCACAGCTACTAGGGACGGGCATTTTATGTCATTTCAACATTTGTGTAGCTACTCACGTTGAATTATATAGCTAGAGTACCCGAGTTGGTTACTCGCAAAAACATTTGAGACACGACCAGTGAAGTGATCCCGACTGGTCCTGGCTAACGCCGCCATGCTAACGTTACCGGAGGACCAGGGACCTATTCCATCAAACAGGCTAAAGGCAAAGCCAAGCTTAAATGGCCAAGTCTGGCTAATATGAGTGAGAGTTCGGTTCCATCAAAGAGGCTGAGATTAGCCCCAACTCAGTAACCATGGAAACTATGACTCTGGCTAAGCCTCAACCATGGCTAAGCCAGCCTCAACCCTGTTCCACCAAGGTGGCTAATGTGAATGCCAGCCAAGTAACCATGGTAACTTATGCTGCCGGGCAAACCTGGTCTGTAGCAGGCTAAAAGTGAAGCTTAGCACCATCTATGATCAAAGAATGTCCAATAGACAGAAACAGAGTCACACAACTGTCATGGAATGATAAAATAATATGTAAAACATAAAATATATAATATTTTGTTTTTATTATTTATACTAATAATCATATATTATCTATAAGTACATTAAAGAACATTATCACGAAAATAAAATATAAAAAATAAGACACAAATAAATACAAAATTAAACTAATTAGCAAACAAAATATAATAAAAGGAAATTGAGGCATTGAAAATAAAGGATTGAATATGTACACCAAACCAATTAGATGTAAATGCCCTCCAATCTCCACCCCCACACACCCTCCTTGCCTCCTATTGGCTGGCAAAGCCAAAGCCAATTGAGGTCAATTGACAAAGGCCAAGACATTTAAGCAGTGCATTCAAGAGAGGGAGAGGGACACAGAGAGACAAAGAGAAAGAGAGATTGAGTGAGACATTCCAACATGGCATGCCCATTCATTGACAACCCAGTGAATGAAGAGGCCCGGATAATTCAACGGGCCTTCCGACCACCACCAGCACCAAGGGTCTTCCAGGACAGGACCAACCCGTTTACCCACACAGATGCGTACCTGTGGGAGAGGTACCGGTTCAGCAGGCAAAGCATTGTGTATTTATGCAGTTTGATTGAACCACACATTATGAGGGTCACTCGCCGCAGCCAGTCTCTGACCACTGTGCAGTCAGTCTGTATTGCACTGCGGTTCTTTGCCAGCGGTACATTTCTCTACAGTGTTGGTGATGCTGAGAAGTTAAGCAAGGCAACTGTTTGCAGAGAGGTAACAATTATATGTACTCTATTCATTTGTGAGTATCACATGAGGGTGTCCATGATGTCATATTGTCATAGGCCATGACTAATTGGAAACAGAGACAGATGGCAATGAAGTAATATACTTATTTAAATAAAGTAATTTCCATAGTTATCTTTCATATTTATACATTAAACATGACACAGAGCAAACACATTACAGGTAAGAGCAGTCTACCTGGCCCTGAAGCAGTTCCTTAACATCTACATCACCTTCCCTGGCCATCATGACCCACAGCGGATCAAGGAGACATTCTATGCAATTGCAGGTTTGTGACATTCAAATGCATTTGATGGAAAGTGTAAAGTGGCCCACAGGTTGATGATGTTGTAACTTCATTTTTCCACATAGGCTTCCCCAATGTCCTTGGCTGCATTGATTGCAGCCATGTGAGAATTGTGGCCCCATCCGGACCAGTGGAAAGAGATTATGTGGACCGGAGAAATCACCACAGTCTGAATGTACAGGTATGTAGCCTACTACTGAAGCCATGATTGTCCCAACAGTAGTCTCAAGCATAACTGATTGTTACCCTACATGCTGACAGATGATCTGTGATGCCAATTATTTAATCACAAACATCGAGGCAAAATGGCCTGGGGGGGTACATGATGCCAGAATCTTCAGGTCAAGCTCAGTGGCACAGAGGCTTGCTCAAAGTAAGAGAATATCTTAAAATTAACATTCATTATGTTTCAATGTGTCATGTCACGTACATGACATTCATTCCTTTCTCACCCTGCAGGGGAGTTTGAAGGTATCCTCCTTGGAGACAGGGGTTATCCCTGTCTTCCTTACCTTTTAACGCCATACAGCGATCCAGGGACTGAGGCAGAGGAGGCCTTTAACGGTGCCCTCAATTCCACCAGGGCACGAATTGAGATGGTTTTTGGCAAACTAAAGTCCAGGTTCAGCCTCATATTCAGATAATAGCCTTCAAACTACAATACTGCCCAGACAACCCTACAGTTTCAAATGTCTTTTTGCTCCAATACCTACAGGTTCCAGTGTCTGAAATACCTATGTAATGAGTACAGCAAAGTTAAACGCAGTTGGTCATAGGTGGGTTGGTGAACTGTCAGACTTCCGTTTTGACATCAGATACCGGCCCGGAAAGTCAAATGTGGACGCGGACACTCTGTCTCGCCTCCCCCTGGATATGGAGACCTACCAGATGACTTGCACAGAGGAGTTCTCAGATGAGGCAGTGCGGACAACATGGGATGGAAGTCACACAGCTAAATGCAAAGATGTGGCCTGGGTGGCAGCACTCAACACCTCCTCCCCAGACCATCACCAAGAGCCATATTCTGACCTGCCAACGATCAGCCATGATGATCTTGTAAAAGCACAAAGAGAGGACCAAGCAATAAACCGGATAATCGAATTAAAGGTGTCAAACACCAAATTGACAGATGAAATACGGAAAACTGTAAGTGGGGCCGCTCAAAAGTTGTTTCATGAGTGGAGCAGGCTACATCAGGAAAATGGCCTCCTTTATCGAAGAACGAATGGACGGAAGCAGTTGGTTCTCCCTTCCAAATACAGACCACTAGCTATGAAATACCTACACAATGAGATGGGCCATGTTGGCACAGAGAGAGTACTTCACCTTGCTAGAGAGAGATTCTACTGGCCTTTTATGGCAAAAGAAATAGAGGATTATGTCACACGAAAATGCCCATGCATTAAAGCCAAGAAACCTGTCGCACACGTTCGTGCTCCTATGGGTAGCATTACATCTAGCTTCCCTTTAGAACTGGTGTGCATTGATTACTTACACTTGGAAGCCAGTTGTGGAGGGTATGAATATATTTTGGTAGTGATTGACCACTTCACCAGATTTGCTCAGGCATATCCCACAAAGAACAAGAGCGGAAAAACAGCTGCCGAGCGTATTTTCAGTGACTTCATACCCCGATTTGGATATCCATCCAAACTACCTCACGACCAGGGCCGTGAATTTGAAAATAAGTTATTCGAAACATTGCAACAACTGTCTGGAGTTGGTCACTCGAGAACATCACCCTACCACCCACAGGGAAACCCCGCTGAGCGGTTGAACCGCACCATACTTCAGATGCTGAGGACATTGACTGAAAGCGAGAAACTGCGGTGGAAGGATCACCTCCCGCATGTTATACACGCTTACAACTGTACCAGACATGAATCCACGGGCTACTCACCCTTTTTCCTCCTCTACGGCCGTCATCCACATCTTCCTGTTGACTTGCTGTTTGGGTTCAGAGAAGAAAAGGAACCATACTCACCCAGAGGATATGCCGAAAAGTGGGCTGGGAGAATGTCAGAAGCCTACCAGATTGCTAGTGAGAATAGCAAAAAGTCCAGTGCAAGAGGGAAAGTAACTTATGACAGGAAAGTCAAGGGAATGGTGCTGCAACCAGGAGCCCGGGTTCTGGTCAGGAATCTCAGTGAACGTGGAGGCCCAGGCAAATTAAGATCATACTGGGAGAAGACCGTTTACAAGGTCAAAAAGCAGCTTTCTGATAGTCCAGTGTACATTGTCTGTTCTGAAACCGGAGACCAGGGAAAAACCAGAACACTGCACCGTAATCTCCTATTGCTGGTAAATGATCTACCTGTTGAAATCATCTCACTTCCGGAAAAGAAGCAAAAACATAAACAAAGACGAGAAAAACAGACAGACATACAAAAGGGAAGAGATGAGAGCGACAACTCGGATTCAGATGATGACTGTGCCTCAGGTTACTGGTTGAGGATACCGGCAACAAGAACAGACAAGAGACCGCTTACCCTGCATGAACAACTGACTCTGCCTCAGAGAAATCCTACCCGTACCTCGGTAACAGATCCAGCTGCTCCAGAACCTGTAGGGATGGAAAGCCATACTGTACCTGAACACTTACCAGACCATGTCCTGTTACCTACACAAGATGAAACTGAACAAAGCATTGATGAAAATCTACCTGACCCCCCCAGGCCCGAAGAAGAACATGGAGCCAATGGGCAATCGGACTCAGATACTGAAAGCGGACCCTTGACTCCTACTGTTGAGCACAACCAGACGGAGGTTAGAAGGTCTGTACGTGACAGACGACCACGTAGATTCCTCACATATGACTCATTCGGTGAGCCGTCAGTGGAGTCACATGCTAACATCCATTCAGTTTCTATTCACACAGATCCATGCTCACCTGCTGCAGTTGCTACTGAGCACACTTCATCTCCACACTCACTTGTTCCATACGTGCTGCCTTGCATACCGCACCCACGCCATATCATATACACCCAGGCACTGTACATGCCATATATTTACCCTATGCAGGCTGCATACATTCCCCCTGTTGTGCTTCTAAGGTGCACTCCCAGGTGAGGACTTCTTCACTGTAATAGATAGTAATAACTTCACAGACACAGTAAGTTAAACACACAATAGGCTTCAGCTGAAGGAGAACAACACTTCTTTTTACAGGCTCCGCAGCCTGCCCTATCCAAGTGAGTTCTGGTCTCTCTTCCTCTTACCGCCCTTTTTATTGGGGTTCAAACACACACACATACATTATAGGCTACACCCATATGTTGAGGCTCGGGTCAAAAGGGCACGACATGTTCTTTAACCTACTTCAAACCAGTTTTATGATACTTCCCTGCTCGGACCCCCTGTTGCTACATCCTGTTGTAGATGAAGAGAAGAGATATGTGTGCATGCAATTAAGTGAGAGCAACATATAGGAACTGAAGAATATATAATAAAACTGAAGTATATAAGAATATTTGATGTATTATATTCCACAATTCCCCCTTTTGAACTCTACTAGAGTTCAACCAACTCAGAGGAAAGAGATCAAGGAAACAAGATAGAAAATAGAGAATCCACATCTAGGTAATAAACATTTCATAATATTTTGTAAAATCATTCTTTGATGATAAGCTAGTTAAGAGTTGATTATAGTTCATCTGCCCATCCTGATTCAATAAGGTTTCACACATCACTTCTAATGAGAATAAGGTCAACATATCAAACATTTGTTTCAATAAAGCATGTCAACAAAGCGAAAAACAACCTGAAAAGAAAAAGTTCAAACACCCCCTTTTTGACTCACCTAAGTGAGTCAACAACATTCACCTTATCTGCATCGCAACTCCATTAACAATAAGGATACAGATAACAGTTACTAGTACCTTAAGGCACATTAGTCCTTTCAATGCTATAGGAATGCAAGCTTAACTTTTCTCCGAACGGTCTTCTAGTCTCAAGTTCCTTATAACAGCACCGCTTTATAAGTAAGGTTACAACCCTCTATGCTTGGACCCCGTTCAGAAAACTCATGCAATTTTCAGCTAGATAGAGTAGTATACAATGTAAAACATGAATAACACACGATGATGCGATAAGAAGGTATTATTGGCGCTCGGTGGTAGCTTGGCACGCTACATGTAGGAGAGAAAGCGCTTATTTCACCTCTCTCTCAGGTGATTCTCTTCTTCAGGTCACAGGGGTAGACTACCCTGGACCTTGTTGGACACTGGAGAGGATTATTCTGCCTCTTTTTCCCTAGTGTCTGGCGGAGAGCCCTCCGCACTGGCAGCCAGATCCCTGGCTACTTCTTTGGTGGAGCGCCCTGGCTCCTGTGTGGCAGCACACTGGCTCCAGTGGTACCACTGTTTACCTTTCCCTCCGAGTTGCACTGCGTGGGAGGTTCGTGCAGTCACTCTAAATGGCCCCAACCACCGAGGTGCAGACCACTTCCTTTTGATTACTTTCAACAACACCCACTCGGCGTCAGGCGCTGGTTTTGGTTCTGCGTCCTGGTTTACCGCAGCTACCTGTCTAGAAAACAGAGAGACTGTGCCTTGTAGCTGGCGAAAAAAAACTTTATGAGAGATGGTAGTGGAGGGAGAGTCAGTGAGTGGAAGTTGTGACCATGGTCCTGGAAAACACCTCCCTGTTTGTAGTTCATATGGAGAGAATCCTGTCCTGCTGTTAACAGACATTCTAACTGACATGAGAGCTAGAGGCAGGGCTTGCACCCATTTCATTCCTGTTTTGCTGCAGATTTTGGCAATTTTGTTTTTTAGGGTCAAATTCATTCTTTCCACCTTACCCTGAGACTGTGGATGATACACTGAGCCAAACTTGTGTTTTAGTCCCAGCATGTCTTCCACTTTTTGCAGGTCCTTGTTCCTGAAATGTGAGCCATTGTCTGATTTCACTCGTTCAGGGAAGCCATGTTGGGGAATGTACTGATTGATCAGGAACTTTATTACTGTTTGGGCATCTTCGTGTTTTGCTGGGACAGCTTCTGGCCATCCTGTGTACGTGTCCACACATACTAACATATACCTGCAGCCCTGTACTTTGTCAATCATGTCAGTATAATCAATCACAATTTCTTTTCCCGCCATGGTTTCTAGGGGATAGTGTCCCCCTTCTGGTTTTACTGCTGACCTGGGGTTAAATGCTTGGCACTCTGTGCAGGTCTTGGTGACCTGTTCAACCATGGGTTTCATAAATGGATGCCACCAGTGTTGTAGATTTCTTAGCATCTGGCTAACCCCTACATGTCCTACCCCATGAGCCTCTTCCAAGGCTGTTTCCCTCGCCCCTGGGGGCAGAATGGGTCTGCCATCTGGGCCTCGCCACAGTCCTTCATTTTGTGTGGCTCCCCGGCTTTTCCACACTGTTTTTTCTTGAGGGGATGCTAGTGCTTGTAATTCAATGATTGTTTCTCTGTTAAGCTCAGCTCTTTTCTCTAGGTCTGTGGTTACCACCAGTTGATGTGCATGATATCCTGCTGCGGTTTTTGCAGCACAGTCGGCTGCTTCATTTCCTTTGCTCACGCCGTCTTGGGTGTTGCTATGACCTTTGCACTTGACTATTGCTACCTTGGCTGGTAGGAGGATTGCTTTTGCTAGCCTTCTCATTTCCTCCTCATGTTTGATAGGTTTTCCTCCCGCTGTTAAAAACCCAGCCCTCTGCCATTGTGGTAGTTCAAGGTGAGCTGCCCCTATTGCATAAGCTGAATCAGAGTAGATGGTCACTAGTTGTCCTTCCCCTATCTCCAAAGCTCTAATGAGGGCTTTTACCTCTGCTCTTTGTGCTGATTGTGCGCCCTGCATCCTTTCTGCCTCTAGCGTTTTCACTTCCTCTCCTGTGTCCTCTACTACTGCGTATGCTGCTTTCAGTCCCTCTGTCTCATGTCTGAAGCAGCACCCATCTGTGAATAGCACTCTTCCTTCCTCTAATGGTTGTGCAGCTAGGTCAGGCCTGACTTTTTCCACTTTCCTGGTTTTGTCCTCACACTCATGTGGTTCCCCTTCCCCCATTTGATCTGCCATATTGATGCCTTCATGTGTAAAAGTTAAGTTCGGGGCCTGTAAGACTTTGCTGATTCTTCTTTGTCTGGTTGGGGTGAGCGAGAACATGGCTGAGTTGACGAAGGACACTATGCTGTGAGAGGTCAGTATTATCAGTAGCGGTCTGTGGGTTACTAGGACGTTGAACACCCTTAATTTTAGAAGTATTCAATGCAGAAGAATGGTCTGCTTACCTTATTTTATGGCGCCAGATGTTCAACGTGACTTTTCACCCTTGGACCGAACTTTTGTCAATCAAGTCGAAGAAACCTCTTTCCTACAAATCCCGGATGAGCCCCCAATTGTTGTGCTTCTAAGGTGCACTCCCAGGTGAGGACTTCTTCACTGTAATAGATAGTAATAACTTCACAGACACAGTAAGTTAAACACACAATAGGCTTCAGCTGAAGGAGAACAACACTTCTTTTTACAGGCTCCGCAGCCTGCCCTATCCAAGTGAGTTCTGGTCTCTCTTCCTCTTACCGCCCTTTTTATTGGGGTTCAAACACACACACATACATTATAGGCTACACCCATATGTTGAGGCTCGGGTCAAAAGGGCACGACATGTTCTTTAACCTACTTCAAACCAGTTTTATGATACTTCCCTGCTCGGACCCCCTGTTGCTACATCCTGTTGTAGATGAAGAGAAGAGATATGTGTGCATGCAATTAAGTGAGAGCAACATATAGGAACTGAAGTATATATAATAAAACTGAAGTATATAAGAATATTTGATGTATTATATTCCACACCCCGCAGAGGCTTGGCTGTTAAGTAGTGTTTTAAGTACCTGAGGTTTCTCTACATAATGCAAAATGTTGTGAGTTTAAAGGGGGCATGAGCCAATTTTAATTGAAAATGTCGGGAACCATTTTTGTCTGTCGGGATGAATGTGATACTCACAAAAAGGGTTTTGTGATACAAAGGTATATTTGTTTTTTTTTAAGAGTTTATTGTTTTGCTTTGAAGATGGATTTTCATATTTTTGGGTACTTTAATTTATAGTTTGATCATTTAAAAGTAAGGAGAAAAATAAGCTAATCCATATTGCGCCAGTAGGTGGCAGTAGTAGCTTTTCACAGCATCTGGTATACTTTGGGAGTGTCGTACGTGAGTTCATAATCCAGTTGAATGGAGAAAGAACAACACGTCGTTGTGTCTCACTTCTTGATGTGTACTTTTTCCTGCTGTTACAGGTTAGTTTCCACCACATAAAACAATACAGACATTTATAAGCTGGTCCTAGTTATAAGCAATATGGTATCGGCACACTAATGTGCTGCTAATTAAGTTGAAAGTAACGGCAACCTTGCATGTCCCGTAATGGCGTCATGTCTATTTTCCCCGTTTAGCTACATGGTTTTGTTTTCTACTGTGTTTTATCTGTCAGTGACTTCTGGACATTGTTAAAATAAGAGTCAATGTGTAGCAGCTTATTGTTGCAGCGGAATGTGTATTAGGTTTTAGTTGTTTACCACGCTAATCACTGCTATTTCTGTTCCGGCTACAGTAGCTTGAGCTAACGGGTTAGCCTATTGTTCTTGTAGCATTTGCTGTTTAGTCATTCGCGCCAGCGCCGTTTCAATACGGGCTTACTAGGTTTTTCTTGCTTGTGTATTTGGGCCTCGGAGTTACTCTATGTTAGGCAGTTAGTAGGTAAATGTTTTACTATTGAAATGTGTTGATCGATCTCAGATGTAAACTCAGTCTCTTCTGTTATAAATAGTAATAAATACTAAGAGAAATGGTGAAAGTATTCACATTAGACACCTTAATGAGAAGGTTGATGTGTTACTGTACTGTATATTACATTTGTAGTTTCAATGAAGGTATAATATACAAAGACAGACATATATGTTTTGTGTAGAAAAGGTTTGTATTTTGTATATCAATGATGAATGAGTATGTTTTGTAGCTATGTAATAGATGCAAATTGATCTATGTACCGCTACATTCTCTTGTAAAAAGCTATATCTGGTTTTGACCAGTGCATTTATGCAAACATAATATAACAGAAAGAAGAGTATTCATGTGAGAAATAAACATAATCCAGTTGAATGGAGAAAGAACAACACGTCGTTGTGTCTCACTTCTTGATGTGTACTTTTTCCTGCTGTTACAGGATTATTACAATAACCTGCTAACGGGTGCCAAGCCGGTACCCGTTACAATAGCAACAGTCCTCTGAGAGACCTTGGGTTCCGGAAGTAAATTTCCCATTCATTTCTCCCATTGACGTCTGGAAAAATCCGTATATAAAGAGTTTTAGACCATGCCTTAGGCTAACCAGATGGTACGTGACTCATAAGCATACAACGTATCATTAAACAGAAAATCCCAAAAAAGTAAAAGGTACAAGACTGTGTACATATTGTCATCTCAGAGCGAAGGAACTACTCATCCCATAAACCACCACGCACCACTGAATAAAGGAAGCTACGTTAGTTTAGCTAACAGCTAATTCAGCTAACTGCTATTAAGACAGCATGTAATAACTTTAAAAGACCCTCAAAATAAAACCTGAAAATAACCGTTAACATATATAACGGCTGTTACGTCAGCTGTAGACGGCTTTACCCAGTGTTAAGTTTGAGTTAACGTTATTTTAGACTGAATCAAACTGTCAGCTAGCGGTTAGTCAAATTAGCTGTTAGCTAAACTAATGTTAGCTTCCCGGCAGAGGCTAACGTCAGAAGCGTGGAACAGATCGTGATTCGTGCAGTGTCGTAAATCCTCGTGACGGAGCGTGCAGGCAGCAGAGATCGGGTACTGACACCCCCCCCTCTGTGGGATTGTGGGATTGTTCAGGATTGTGGGTAATGAAGTACTTATCCAAGACATCGCAAATAAAAGACATTTATCTCAAAACAAGGGTAGTGCCCCATGATTTGTGGTGTCTATATGAGCATATACAATCGCTGAGTCATGTCGGCATGCTGGTTTTAAGTCTATCAACGATGGTTATGATTTTATGGCTTATACCCCAATTTGTCAATGGAGAAATTGCATTGTATTTTTACTTCCGGAACCCACTGTGGGCGGGACTGTTGAGCTCTATTACTCCACAGCACAGCGGAGTAGCTAACGTTTAGGGCTGCAACTAACGATTATTTTAATAATTGATTAATCTGTCGATTATTTTTTCGATTAATCGGATAAAAAAACAAAAAAGCATTAATTTACTAACTCAACTCAATACATACTTACATACTTGTTGTTTTAGTTAATAGTTGTGTAAAGGTAAGTAACCAAAGAGCAGATACAGAACGAACACACACACACACACACACACACACGTTCACTTGAAGCTTATTTATTAAATTATTACCATCATTGTAGTAAGTGCAAGTTAAGTTCATTTGTACACCACATTTAAACACAGCTTAAGATGCCCAAGTGCTATAAAAGAACTTTAAAATGAAATTAAAAAGTAAAACACACACAAATATATTTGTCAACAATAACTGATATGGGACAAAGCAAATAATATATACATGACAATAGATTGAAAAATGAATGGGCCAAAAAAGGCGAGTGCATAAAAACGTGTCTTTAGTCTTGCAAATCATTCCACCCCTGCTTTACTACTGTTATTAACGAGCTAACGCTAGCTTGTCAAGCTGGATAACGAGTAAACGCCACACCAGCCAAGAGGTCCTAGCTGCAGGCCTCCACTGTGAGGTAGCCACCGCCGCACGCTCCACTGTCAGGACAAAAAAATGCACGGGATACATTTCAAAATAAAATCGCAAATGCACTTCCGGTTGAATTGCTTTCCTCACAAATGCATTAATTAGTAAACAATATGACGTAAAATCTATCAATTCCTTGTCTATAGTATATATCGTTTTTATTTATATAGTAAACTTTTGTTTTGTTTGTCATTTTTGTTCTGTGTTTTCCTTTTATGTTGCGCATGAGCCCCAACGTGGGCATTTTGATTTATTCTGTCCAAATCTAGGACAAAAAGCCATCCATAACCTGTATTAACTCAAAGAAAAAAATAAAGCTTTTGATTTGGACAATTGAAGCATTAGCCTTTGTCTTTTCAAAACACTTCTCATTAATGATTGCCATATATGTAGACTAATATACACTGCGTAACTTTACAACTTAGTCATTATGAAAAACAAACGGTGGGTGATATGACGGGGCTCAATTGTCTTTGTGGCCTACTATAAAGCTGAGGATCTTGAAAAGAGGAGGTAAAATAGTTGATCAATGAAAACAATGTAGGGCAGGAATAACATTGGTCAGTGCACAAATTCTCTTTTAAGTTATTACTCATATTCATAAGCCAACATCTCATAAGATGTCATAGGCCTATACATTTTGTGTACTATACCGTATATACAGTACTTGCTGCCTTTTCATTATCATTTAACTGACTATCAGTTTTTTTTTTCAATTTTTCTGTTGTATTATTCTGTATTTTTATTCTTACCCACCATAAATTTCATTTTCGGTTCTATGTTTATGCTAATTATGTTCTTGTGCTGCTGGAACACCTAAGTACCACTAGATAAAACCCTAACTCTTGATATCTACAGTATAATCCAAGTGAATTATTAGGTGATCAATGAGAAAAACATAAAAACACACCAAGTCACAACATGATCAAATGTTCTGTAGCCCTTTATTCTCGAACACAAACTCACTCATCTGTGTGACATTCACAATAGGCCAAATTATTTCTTTTGTCCATTATTTCCTCACAGAATTTCCACATGTCCTCAGTGCTGTAAAATGTGAATTTGAAGGGCTCCAGGATTGATTCATTTCATGGTCATCCACTTGATCCTCCCATACTGCAGAGCTGTCTCAGCCTGATTCTCCTTCCCCATGTACAGAACATCAGACAGGTCCACTTTGGCAGAGAACAGTTGTTGGCCTCAACCCACTCTGCTGCATGTCTGCAATCGCGAAGAATGCGATCTTCAACCGAGTCCTATGGAAAAGTCGGATGTACCATAGCTGCTGCACCAACAGTATCTGACCAATAGATACTGCTGGTAAAGCTTACCCCTTCCACTGGTGTGTCCACGTCGGCAGGTCTGACTGAGACCTCAGCCTGCTGCTCTTCTTCCTGAAAATATATAGATAAGCAAAATGACCAGTTGTAATATTCAAAACACAAGCTCCAAAAAGAAGAAGATCCCATCAGTGCCCTCCTCTAATATGTCCACCTAGACATATTAGAGAGCTCAACAAATGTTAATTTTCCAATCATGCATTATCTAGACACTTTATTTTTAAACTGCAGACAGCAGGTCTGACCTTAACTTGTGAATGGCATATTCTTTAAAGCGACCCCACAATTGCAGTACAATTGGAAAAAAGATTGGTAGGTAAAAAAAAATAAATAGGGAAATGGAAATGCTGGTTTCTGACCTGAAACAAAAGAAACACTCAAACAAAATTAAAATCTGACCTCAGTTATGTTATCCACCTTCCTTTTCATCAGCCTAAACAATGGTGGCACCTCACAGGAGGGCTTTTGATGCATCTGTCCAGTGGGTGAACAGCTTTCCATGGCTCAAAAAATGATTAAACAATAGAAATAAATAAAAATTTCTTGTAACAATTTCAAGTCACTCAAATATCAAAATCTTTGCGGTCTCACCTTCCAAGGTCAAAATTTTCCAAAAGGATGATACACCACCACTGTCGCAAAAGTGGCATGTCCATCTGAAAAATGAAGATTTAAAAAAAAAAAAATAAAAAAAATAAACTCACACTATGTCATAATAAATGTTTTGTTGTTGTAATTTCGAGCTTACTTTGATTGCATGAATCAACTTACAATAGAAAAGTCATAGGGAGCATCCAGTGTGGTGTAAAGGGCATTCTAGGAATAAAACATAGTAATTTTAATTTAATGCTGATTTCTTTAACGCACACAGAATTACACAAATAATTAATATATAACAAATAATGTCTGCTACTATCAACATGAAGATGGCACAGTCGATCCCGTACGGTTGTCGTGGAAAACCCTAGATATCAGAAAGAAGTCAATTATGTAATTATTGTTTTACAGTATTAAAGTATTCAACTATTAATATACATACATTATATATTATACATAATTTATACTCTGTGGTGGCAAAATTATGTTTAAGCATGATTCTTTATATTTTTGTCTTATTTCTGTTTTAATTTGTCTCACAATGCTGAGGGTTTTTTTCTTCTCTTATTCTCACATGTTGAAAGTAAGAGTCACCAAGTCTGGGAACGTAATATGTACGCTGAACAGATAGGGACTACAAGGTCACCTTAAACTATCTGTTATTTCTGCCTGGATAGTTGAGACTTCTCACATAGTTGAGATAAACGGGATGTCTAAACTTTGGGGTAGAAAGTGGTACAGAGGGGAAGAAGTGAGGTGGCTCCTGAATGTCTGACTATGTTTGATTGTAAGAAATGTGTGAGTCATGTTTAGAAAGAGGGGCATGCCTTTTCTGTCTCACTGAAGATGCATATAAACTGTTTTCTCTCATTCGTCGAATACACTTTCCCACTGTGCTGTTGTACTTGTGAAACCGTGTTCCTATATTTGCAAATATAAATAAATACTCAAAGACTAAACTTTGGATTCATTCTCAGTAACTTAGTTTCATTTCTTGTGTTTCTAATCTACCCTCCTGCTGTTAATAAGAAAACTTCCACTACAACTCTTACCTGCATTTGTAATCCAGTTTTCTCTGTCCAGTTGCCAGGATTTAGTGACTGGGAAAGGTTTCTAAAAGACAGTTGCATAAAAAGATAAATAATAGTCATTAAAATGATCAATATGGGCTCTTTACATGAACATGCGTCACTGGTTCCGATTCGGGACAGACCATCCATGCATCCCTTTCCATGCAGTCACACTCCACACATTTTAAAAGGCTTTTTATGGTGCCAGTTTCCAAGTAACTGAACATTCAACCTTTTTCAGTTTGGATTTTGGACCTTGAGTCTCTTGGGCAGTATGTACAACAGAAGAGGAAACCAAAGGAGAAGACAATGTCATATGTGTGTCTGCTGAGGAGTGGATGGTAGATGTTTGAATTGATTGGGCAGAGGAAATAGTACATGTGGTTGTATCTTGTTGCACAAGAAGGTCTGGAGATGGGGATATTATGGTTGGTGGAAGCAGAGGAATAGCAGATGAACTTGGTTGCAGGGAGGGCAAGGATGAATCCTGTCTTCCATGTCTGTCCTAATAACGGTTTTGTCAATAGGACAATGATAATGTCTGCAGCGGCAGATCTTATCTAAGAGTAAGTCCAGAAAATGTTCATATTAGACAATGACAAACAAGTCACATGAACACACGCACACAAATCTGTGTGTGTGTGTGTGTGTGTGCGCGCACACACGTGTGTATCTTTTAATCTAAAATGCAATGGCATTACCTTCAAATGCAATGGCATTTTTCATGTGGACCTCCAAATGCCGCTGAAGTCTGGCTGGTTGGCTTGGTTTAAACATGCCTTTGGGACAAAGGGGGCAGTGGAACTGACTGCAGCATGTTGTGCAGCGTTCCACTGCAGGCTTCCCACCACATGGAATGATTGAATGATGCATCTAAAAAGGATATAAAATGCATCATGTTTGAATTATAGTACATGAACTTCAATTCAAATGAATGTATACAGCCTGCTAACTTAGATTGTCTTTGCTTACAGGTAAAATGGCCACTTGCACCAGGTAGTGTAAATGAGGCTTTACTTATGTATAAGTAGTAATAATGACTACGAAAATACTTCACTACGGGTTAAAGTCCGGCATTCAAAAACGTACTTAAGTGAAAGTGGCTAAAACAAGACACTTGAGTAATTTAGTATGTTATGTTAGAAGCAAAATATATTCAAGTATCAAAAATAAAAGTACTGATGGTGCAGAGGCATGCTATTTCTCAGTAATTTCAGTTACTATTTGTTTGGTTTATATACAATAGAGGTGGAAAAATAAAAAAATAAAAATGTGCCATGTAGTCCAGCCACATTTTGATTCCACTTGTGCACTTAAACAGGTGATATCACTAATTAGCTAGTCGACCTCTGGCAAAACATCATGGTGTGTTGCATTGTGTTGGTAGCTTGGCTGTCTAACATATCACGTTTGTGAGTTCAGAAAGACACGTTTTCAACTTTGTGACGATGCCCAGCTAATGCAAGGGGAGTTTACAAAAATGTTTTATAATGTTACATACAATCAAATGCGAACAGTTACTTTACGTTATGCACTAAAAAGTTAATAATCCCTGAGAACTTAAGGTGTTGATGCTAACCGCCATTGGTGAAAGTTAACTTTGACGTTATCTAACTTAGCTAACTAGCTTCAAAACGACAACCCAAACCGACATGTAACATTCGGTAATTTGCATCATTAATGACTTCTATAACGTTACTATTTCACGGCACCTATATTGACGAAGAACACAAGAAACCATGCATTTACTTTCTGTGGATAAGCAAAAATCAGCTACTCACTGCTACTCGGGACATATGCTGACTCGCTGGTCTCCCTAGATTTAAAAGGCAGGTGAAATCGACATTTAAACGTCCTCACTCTCTTCTCCTCCCCCCCCCCCAAAAAAGGCCGCACTTCCCGTCCTGACAGTGGAGCCTGCACTGGAAGCGACCTCACAGTAGAGCTGAAGATCTTTTCCCGAACCCGACGGGACCCGACGGGTTCGGTCTTAATTTCTATCATGTTACACGGCTCGGGCCGGCGCTCCTGGTTGCGCAGTAAACGAGCGGTCAGGTGAAGCGTTTCGATTGGCGTGTAAATGGATGCTGAGGAGGTGAAACAGAGGCTGGCTTCTAGAGGACTTATTTTATTTCTTTGTTCCAACTTCCAACTGGCCGATAGCCTCCGTTAGTCATGAATAAATGATGTTAAAAAAATGTATAAATTACTCATTCTTGACGGAAAACAGCTGTTTGCGTGCGGCGCAGTCTCTTTTTTCTTTCTCTCCCTTTTCCGCCGAGTGGTGCGTGTGCCCGCTTGCGGTGTGAAGAGCTATTTTCCGACATGCACTCTAATAACTGCTCTAACACTGCTGATAGACGGCCTTTTGTACAGTCGGGCTGTAAACGGGTTCGGGCTTTTAAAAATCTGTCACTCAAAATGTACTGGTCGGGCTCGGGCCGAATTCTGTCGGGCTCGGGCCTTGTCGGGCCGAACTTTTAAGGCCCGATTACAGCTCTACCTCACAGTGGAGGCCTGCAGCCAGGTGCCTCTCACACCAGCACCACTGGAAGGACGTTACGTTCCTCACTTCAAAACGGAACAAAAGTAGGATTGTGTAGTGACTTTACCCTGCTGTTGAACTCCCTTCCTCCTCATCAAGGACTCCAACATGTTTACGTTTTAGGTGCCGAATCATCACCGTGGTGCGCCCATGCCATGCCGTGTCGCTTTTGCTTATCTTGCAATTAACACGTTTTCGATTTATTTAGTGTGAAAGCTCCCACACCTTGGATGACTTAGGTCGTACTGATTTCTCTGCCTCCGCCATGTGTTTCAGAACAACGTTAAGGGTCTCTCTCCATATTTCCTCTACCCCCGCTCTGCTCTTTTTTTTTTTCTTTCGCTCTGCACGGCACTCAACTCAATTGCTTTTATCTCCGTGACTGAGTGGCGTGTCGCGCGACACAACGAATCGATAATGAAATTCCTTGCCAACTTTTTTAATAATCAATTTTATCGATTCGTTGTTGCAGCCCTACTAACGTTAGATGCTGGCTATATTGACAGTCATAAAAGCCCGTGCTCACGTGGAGCTCTACGGTCCGTGTACTTGGTGGCCAACGGATTTTCGTTTTGAAAGGAAAAAAACAAAAACGAAAAACGGCCAGTTTCCCAATTACCATTAGTAAATAGGAAAACAAAAAACGGAAAACAACCCATTATTCGTTTTTTGTTTTGATATTAAAAAACGGAAAACGAAAAACAATCTCGTTATCCGATTGTCTTTGATGTATTTGTAGATGGAACTCGGAAATTAAAATACGTGTATAAGTCGTATTCCTTAATTTTGCATTGGTATTTTTTTCGTGACCGGAAGTTACTCCCGCCACGCCAAGACCCGCCCTTCAATAGCATTTATTGGCCAGTACCGCCTGTAAGATCCGTTCTGTGCATGCGCATAATTACGTAGTAGAAAACTAACAATGTCCCTGTGCGATTTGTAACTGTCGGTACATGATCCGTTCTGCCTGCACGATCCGTTCTGCACATGCGCAATCTGTTCCACGCTTCCGGTCGACAGCCAAGCTAACGTTAGTTTAGCTAACAGCTAATTCGGCTAACTGCTAGCTGAGACAGCATGTAATAACTTTAAAAGACCCTCAAAATAAAACTTGAAAATAAACGTTGACATATATAACAAACACCTAACATATATAACAGCTGTTACGTCAGTTCTACTTTACTTGTGCTCATTTAAAATACAATCACTCAATACTTGTCTTTATTGTTATTACTGTGAAGTCTTAATTTAGCTGTAGCCTGCTTTTCCCATTACGTTTGAGTTAACGTTATTTTAGACTGAATCTAGCTGTCAGCTAGCGGTTAGCCGAATTATCTGTTAGCTAAACTAACGTTAGCTTCCCGGTGGAGGCTAGCCATAGGCTAGCGTGGAACAGATCGTGCAGGTCGTATGGATACGTAAAACAGTATTATCTTGCGCATGTGCAGAACGGATCGTGCAGGCAGAACGAATCGTGTACCGACAGTAACCATAGACTGTATATAAGTAACGTGTCAACACTTTACGACCAAACATTACAACTTTTTTATTAAATCTTTATTATACAATAGTCATAGCTACAAACATTCGAAACTTGTCACTGATCCAAAACCGTGTAGCGACATCGTTGTTGTGTTGTTTACGTTAATGTTTTTACCTAATACTTCGTCTTGACTAATAACCATAGACTGTCTATTATTAATGCTTGTGAAGTGTAAACGTACATAAGTGTCCTTTTGAAGATGGGATGACAGCTCTCCCAGCCACCACTGCTGTATACCACTATAGTAGCTACATGCTAACGGCAGTAAACACTATAGTAGCTACATGCTAATGGTCATCTTAGCTGGCAATGTTGTTAAATTCTCCCCAATTCCGAGTCACATTCCTGCTGAAACATGTCCGATTGTGTAGTGTTTGGTCTGCGATTTTTGACGTTAGAAAGTGCTGCTTCGTTCCACTATAATCTAACGTTAGCATACTCATAGCTAACTATTGTAGCTGCATGCTAACGCGACATAGCGGAGCATATATAGCTAGCTATGTACGTATGTAGCAGGACTTTGTACCGTAAAAAATCACCAATAAAGGCTTCTAAACCAAATACTAAACAAATACAAATACAGTAAAGTGACCGGAATTAGGGGTGAAATGTCTAGCATTGAGCTACATAATAGTTTGCTAGGAGTTAGCTGGTCTCTCACAGATATCTCATTTGTAGCCCTGTTTTTACCTGATACTTTCATAAAAGTACAAACACATGAAGTGAGAGGTATACACATGCTTAAACTTTATTTAAAACATGGTTAACCTGAAGCAGGACGGAGTCATGACTTATAACACCAAAGCAAGGCTTCTAGCTCAGGCTAGCTAGCGTTAGCAAATTACCTTCAAAGTTGCAAAGAAATGACGAAACGTAAAATTTGAAGCCTTTATTTAATTTGCTACATGGTGTTGTACTGGATGGCCAGACGACCCTCCGTATATCATTAACAGATACTTTAGGAAACTCCAGCAAACACCTTGTAAACTTCATCTTTGCCATCATAACGGTCTACTGTCACTGTCTAATGTTTTCTTCCGGTAACGTCCAAATATCCTTACGCCAATGCGTGCATAGAGCTGTGAAGTCTGCCGGTGTTCGTGCAAGCGTAGAACTGATCAGGCAGTGCACATAATGGATTTTACAGGCGGTACGGATCGGGTACTGACAAAGGAATAAGATTTATACACACATTTTAATTTCCGAGTTCCATCTACAAATACATCAAAGAAAATCGGATAACGAGATTGTTTTTCGTTTTCCGTTTTTTAATATCAAAACAAAAAACGAATAATGGGTTGTTTTCTGTTTTTTGTTTTCCTATTTACTAATGGTAATTGGGAAACTGGCCGTTTTTCGTTTTTGTTTTTTTCCTTTCAAAACGAAAATCCGTTGGCCACCAAGTACACGGACCCTCTACCCAACTGACAGACACGCTTTTTCAGCTTAGAATTACCGTAGGAACTGCTAAAAAGTACCACAACCTCGCCATCCTCTCCACTGCCAGACAGACACACTTCCTCGGCTTAGAATTATGATAGGAACCGCTAAAAATACCACTACCTTGCCGTCCTTTTCCACCCGACTGAACACACTTTATTGGCTTAGAATTACGGCAACAATTGCTAAACACACTGCAAACTCAAGGTCCTCTCTTTCCGATTTACAGCACACCTCTCTTGGCTTCAAATAACTCACAGTTGTCGGCTACAGCCGCTGAACAGGCTACACGTTGTAAACAGCCGTGGTTGCTTGCCTGGTCCTCCGGTAACGTTAGCATGGCGGCGTTAGCCAGGACTAGTCGGGATCACTTCACTGGCTGTGTCTCAATTGTTTTTGTGAGTAACCAACTCGGGTACTCTAGCTATATAATTCAATGTGAGTAGCTACACAAATGTTGAAATTACATAAAATGCCCGTCCTTAGTAGCTGTGATAAATTAGCCTGAAGCTAATGCTTACCTGTTCAGGAGGAAATTAGCCAACTCTGCGTCCTTTTGGGCTCTAGCTGTCTCCATCTTTCAAATACATCTCCAATATTTAACCAGACGGGTTTGTTACGTCTCTGGTCGCAACTATTAGAAACATGCCGGATTTTTTTGTCGGGTAAAATCAATCTCCGTTGATCCTGTTCGTTTGTTTGCTGCTTTTATGGCTGTACTAACCTTACAGCTGCAGCGCGCTGGGTTTACATATCTGGCAACCCCGGGCCCTGTTTCACAAAAGCAGAATATATAAATCCAGGGGCCTGTTTCACAAAACCAAGATAAGGGATTAAGCCGGGATTTATCAGTTATCCTGGATGATTTAAGCCTTGACTCGGTTTCACGAAAGTGGAGGCACATAAATCACCATGGAGATTTATTCTGTGCAGCTAGCCTGCTCCCGACCAGGCTAACAGCCAGGATTTATTTAATCCTGGAGCCTTTTCTGATCACCCAGCAGTGGTTTTACCCTATTGTTATCAGCCTGGATTAAAACACAACAAGTGCATATTGCTGTTCATTTAAGTACTGTTATTATTTAAAGTTGGGACCATAATTTTTTTTAATAATTATTCATGTGACAGTCATTGTTACTGTTATATTGCTATATGAAGACTGCTGTTCATATTGTTGTTAGAAGTTTGATGAATATATTATGGCAGTTATTGAGATAATTAGAAAAGGCTGATAAAATTTCAAATGTGTTTTAAATTAAGTCTATTACTAAGGGCAATACATACAATGCTGTACATTTCTATAGTTGACCAATGCACCTTGAATTAATTTAGTTGATTCATTTTTTTAAATTCTTTAACAATAAGGATCATGTTTGTTCCACTTCCATGTGCATTGTATTTGGCATTCTTAGCACACAAATTGTGTTGTCCAGTAAACTGGGACTATAATTTGGGAGGATTGTACAATTTAAAGAACATATCCTAATTGTACAATCCTCCCAAATTATATTCTTAGTTCACTGGACCAGTAACTATCTAGTGATGTAGGCTACTGTACATTCATGTTACAACAGGGAGAGGACACCTCAATGGTTTTTGACCTTATGTTTTGCTGGGGGGGGGAAATAACTGATGAATATACTCTGTTCCATTCATGTTTACAGTGTGCATGGAATTTATCACTTAATTATCTTTATAGTTTCTAGATTTTAGAGTCCAGTTTCTTCAGTGTCTTTATTTTCTATGTCCACAAGGGAGCAAGGCATATAATATGTAGAGAAGGAAACTCGTCCTCTATAAAAAAAAAATAAAAAAACGCGAGAAAAAGCATGGCAGATAATAGCAGACAGACTGAATGATAGTCTAAAAATATACATTGATGAACTACTGCTCTTAACCGAAACCATTCAATGAGTCCCTTGTCATTTGCAAAAGCAAACAGTTGTACACTTTGCATTAAAAGCGAGCAGTGGAAGTTAATATGACTTAGGAAATTTATATTTTAGCCCATGAAAGAGAGGGAGGAACAGAGTGAATTGTTTGTTCCACATGGAAGTGGAACAAACATGATCCTTATTGTTAAAGAATTAAAAAAAATGAATCAACTAAAATAATTCAAGGTGCATTGGTCAACTATAGAAATGTACAGCATTGTATGTATTGCCCTTAGTAACAGACTTCATTTAAAACACATTTGAAATTTTATCAGCCTTTTCTACTTATCTCAACAACTGTCATAATATATTCATCAAACTTCTAACAACAATATGAACAGCAGTCTTCATACAGCAGTATAACAGTAGCAATGACTGTCACGTGAATAATTATGAAAAAAAATTATGGTCCCAACTTTAAATAATAATAGTACTTAAATGAACAGCAATATGCACTTGTTGTATTTTAATGCAGGCTGATAACAATAGGGTAAAACCACTGCTGAGTGAACAGAAAAGGCTCAGGATTCATAAATCCTGGCTGTTAGCCTGGTCGGGAGCAGGCTAGCTGCACAGAATAAATCTCCATGGTGATTTATGTGCCTCCACTTTCGTTAAACCGAGTTAAGGCTTAAATCATCCAGGATAACTGATAAATCCCGGCTTAATCCCATATCTTGGTTTTGTGAAACAGGCCCCCGGCCTGGCTATCAAACTGGGCAGTTGATAACAACAAACAGGCCAAAACACAAACAGAAATTCCGTCACGGAACGGAAATTTCAAAAGGAGAAAATACTGGCATTAGCATTGTTGTCAGAAAAGATAGCATTTCAATTTAGCATATTTCCTTAATATCTGATGACGCATTGGGGCCATTTTTGGATTTATTACAGTAAATATATTACACATTGGACCTTTAAGTAACATTTTCAATGCAGGACTTTTACATGTAACAGTATTTTTATAGTGTGTTATCAGTACTTTTACTTAAGTAAAGGATCTTAATACTTCTTACACCACTGCGTGGGGCACATGTGCATCATGCACACGCATCATCATCACTCAAGTTACCACATATCACCAGATCTGTAACACCACACTCGACAAGAGGCAGCATCCTGTGCCAACAATCAGAAGGGTCCAAAATGGAGTAACGTTAACGCTGAAGACAGTGCAGTCGGAATTACACTTACTGTAATTTCCCATTCACACAGAAATTGTTCTGTCGCAGGTGAAAACTAATACTTCTAGAAATCGCGTCGTTGTTTTGCGCAGAAGAACAGGTAACTAACTACCATGTATAAATATGTGTATGGGTAACTGCAGGCAAGCTGCTGGACTGAAGCTAACGGTAGTCCAGTTAGCAGTAGCGGCTAATGTTAGCTACCTCTGTACCAACAGCTGTTTAGCAAGGAAGGATGTCCTAACGTTAATCAACTGTCAAGAAAGCATTAGCTTTAAGCATCGTAGTGCAGTTATTATTTGTATTCTCACTGAAATAGTTTAGTAGTCTAAACGAAAGCTAACGTTGTTATGGTTAGCTGCTTTGTTTGCGATGCTAATTTTAATGGTATGTAACGTTAGCCATTGTTGTGTGTGTGTGTGTGTGGCGCTAGCTAGCTACTTAACGTGTGTGTGGTAAGCTAACATCTGTCAACTAGAACCAACGTTAGCTAGCTTAACGTTGTGTTTCTACAGCTAGCTCAGGACTTGTGTTTGTTACACTTTGTGGCCGTATGTTAGGGGTTTAGTTCACTTAATATTTCCTTCTCGCATATTAAGAGAGCGTTGTATCACACTTTCTTAAATCTTTAATACGGCCTTGCTCGGTAAAGTAACGTTACCCTAATCTACAACGTTTTCCAAAATTATACAATTCAATTCATATCTAGGTTAAAACACAGTGTGACCGTTTACCAGTAACGTTAGATATGCATTTACGATATGCATGTGTATTTCAAGGCTGCAGACTTCAGTTTAAGAGCCTGAGGAATACATCTGAATATGCTTTAAATGTCTCTCTAAACAGCACACAGTCGTTGATATGAAAAAATATCAATTGTGGACCTGAGGTATATTTGTCATTTTTAGTCTAAGATGGTCAATTTAGTTGATAATAGTATCCTATTTAACGTGGGTTAGTGCTGAGCAGGATGTTCAGTGTTACTGTTTTCCTATTACAGTCAAGAATGGAGCCATCAGAGCAGTCAGGCCCAGACTCCGGCTCTCAGGATGTCAACCCTGTTTTTCTGCAGCAGCTCAGAGAGCTGGACATCCCAGAGGAGGCAGCCAAACAGGTGGGACAGTACACTCAGGGTGGGCAGCTGGTTTTAGCATGTAGGCCATATTTACATAAACATTCAATAATTTGTATGAATGGCAATGTAGCATGCTCCCATTGCTGACCTCCAATGATCCATACTATATAATGTGTGAACACTGCATTACTTGACTGCTTTCATGCTAAACATTCCAATTCACCGCTGTTAGAATATTACCTCATCAGATTAATTTGAATAGCATACTTTTAATAGCTGGAGCATACGATAAGATACAACTTTACTATCAGTTAACACTAAAATTAATTTTGTGTTTCCGAGCAGCTCTGCTCAAAAAAAGAAAAGTACTCACAAAGTTAGACAACAATTACACATATAGTACAAAAGATGAAAACACATCAACAGCTATAACAAAGAATCATGCATGATATCCTGTGATCCAGATCTTAATTCGCAGCACAGTGGTTATGGTTTAGCAACAGGATAGACTGATGTATAAAAGAGTTCTTGAGCCTGTTGCATGTCTAAAAGAAGGGACTCTAAATCGCCTGTTAAAAGGCAGAAGTTGGTATTCATAGTTTAAAACATGCATGGAGTCAAAAGAGATGCTGTTAGCAAGCCTGAGCATGCTCTTCTTGTGGGTTGCTTGAAAGGCGTGTGCAACAGGTTGACTAATGATCTTAGCACAGACTTTGAGTTGATTATATAATTAAGTTTTCAGTTTTGCAGATAGGCTGCTGAGCCAGGCTGTGATGCAGTACAGCATGACACGCTATGTGTCCTCAGGGACAGTTATACCAGGATTGACGTATGATACAAGGCTAGAACCTCAGCTAAAACGAAAAGATGACTAAGCTGACATTGTGACACTTCACCTGGATGAACAGACTTGTTCAGATGCTGTACACTCTGCTGGCACCTAGCTGGTTGTGCAAGATCATCGGTTCCTGGGATTTTGATACCACTGCTCAATCAGGTCGTAGCTAGGCCTGTCACGATAACAAATTTTGCTGGACGATAAATTGTCCCAGAAATTATTGTGATAAACGATAATATTGCCGTTCTGAGACCATTTTCATCTAATATAATGATAATGGCATAATAATGCAGGTACACCTTTTCAAAGATCAATATGCTTTTATTTCTAAAGAATATTTAACACTGGAACTGGAAGACATTTTAAATATCAACAATATTTCTTTGATCTCCTTTAGTATGTCGTCTTTCACGTTGTTGTACAGTTGTGGAATTGCCGTTTGTGACACGTATGTTCTCCCAGGCAATTCGTACTGGCTGTCAAATGTTTGCAGCATTCGTCGAGTGTTTGTGCGATAGACTACAGACTCTGTACTACATTTAACAATTATTTATTAACACTAAATAGTCAATTTAAATAATATATAATTAATAAATTATATCTATCTATATCTGTGTGGCTATCTGCCACATGGCGAGTAAATGTTTGTACCAAAATAGTTCTATTTTTCAGTCTTCATTTTGGTGAAGGTGCAGCTACTTTTTTCCTGCTCCTCTGCTGTCTGCAGGTCGGAGCTTCACGGGGGCGGGCCGACAAACACACACACAAACACTGGCGCCACTTTCCTGAAACTGCTTGCAAGACATAGTCCACAGCGGCGTGTATGTCCGAGCCTGTCTCCACCACCTCCATCTGCAGGTTGTCAACTGTGTGCTTTGGAATGAAAGGGAGAAAACAGGACGCCGAGTAACACGGCGGATATCGCTCGTATAATTTTATTTATTTTTTTGACGGCGCCTTAACTGTAAAGTAAACCCTGCTCCAACTTTCAACTAGCGTTTTCTCTTCTGTCTCTCTCTCCGCCAGGAGTCCCGCCTCCCTATACAAAGACCATGCGACTGACAAGAGGGTTCACTCCTCGTTGCACTAAGGAACCGAGAGTGGTCATCCAGTCTCTTAGAGAGAGAGAGAGAGAGAGAAAAACAAGCATGCAAATGGAAATTATCGCGGCCGGAAAAATTATCGAGCTCATTTTTCTTATCATGCGATTAATTGATTTATTGACTATCGCGACAGGCCTAGTCGTAGCTAGGCTTTTCATTAAAGGAGAATTCCGGTTGATTTCAACACGTAGCTCTGTTGTTTGTAAATTTGGAGTGCTGTCAGTAGTGAGAAAAACGAAAACAATCGGTGTTGCCTACACCTTCCTCCTGCTAGTGTTAGCACCCAGGAGGCTGAAACCGGGCAAGTTTTAAACAAGCTTTTAAAATATTTTTGTATCTCTTTTCGGTGTTGTTCTTTGTAGACGGTCCCTAAGCACTCGTCTTGCCATCTCAACACCGGAACTAAACAGAGCTAAATTAGAACAACTTTTATGCATTTCTTTCACATCTAGCTACTGCAGTCAGATTCACTGTGTTCACTTGGAAGGAATCACTTCACATGGGTAGGCACTTTTAGTGACATTTCGAACATGTTAAGAGGCTAAAAGCATGTTTAAAACTTGCCCAGTTTCAGCCTCCTGGGTGCTAACGCTAGCAGGAGGATAACACGGTTTAGGCAACACTGATTGTTTTGGTTTTTCTCGCTACTAGGGCTGGGCACCGAACGTCGATACTTTTATGGCAGCAAAAAAAAATACCGGATCCTATGAGTATTAAAAAATGATTTATCTTTCGGTGCCAAATTTCGGTTCCGACCGACACACACACACAAGCACGCGCGCGCGCGCGCAGAGGTGTGGACGGAGTAAACTACGTCGGCTCTGCAGTTTTGTTGAAGTCACAGTGAGTCACGGCAATGCCGATAAAGTGGTTTCAAGTGTGGTTACAGTTTTCAAAACTTCACGCAGACAGCGTTTGCGTTAATATGATATTAATGGCGAGCCGAAAGCGGTTGCGTGCTGTTGTTTTACACTTCCTCTGAGACAAGCAGGCACAACAGTGGTTTCTGTGCCCTGATGACTGACTGACAAGGCTGAGGCTGTAAGGAAAGGCAACTTTACTTCTACAGAACCTTTCAGCAACAAGGCAATTCAATTACATTCCTTTGCAATTAAAGGTCCCATGGCATGAAATTTTCACTTTATGAGGTTTTTTAACATAAATATGCGTTCCCCCAGCCTGCCTATGGTCCCCCAGTGGCTAGAAATGGCGATAGATGTAAACCGAAACCTGGGTATTCTGCTCTGCCTTTGAGAAAATGAAAGCTCAGATGGGCCGATCTGAAATCTTGCTCCTTATGAGGTCCTCCTCAAGACCTACAGACAGAAATGGCACATACTAAGGAAAGCTCATTGTGGGACTGGCTCTAGTGGCTGTAATTCTGCACCGGGGCTGAATTTTGGGAAAGAGAATTCAGATATAGTATTAGGGGACCACTAAGGTCTATATAAAAGCATCCAAAGAGCACCATGTCATGGGACCTTTAAGTTAGTTCTTCATTAGTTCAATGTTGACAACAGGGCAGTCACCAAGTTTATTGTTAAAGGTTTGTGTCATTATGCAGTTTGCACTAAAAAGTCTTTGTTCCTTACATTCCTTTGCATTTTAGTTAGTTCAATATTAGCCTGTACACAATGTAATTTGTTTATTTATTTATTATTTATAATATGTTCATGTTGTGGCAAAAAGGTTTCTCTTTTTTTTGTTAATTTTTAATCTGACTGGCGCACCCCTATCGAAAAGCACAACCAGTTTTATTAATGTTACTCTGAGTGAACAGTGTTACCAGAATTTTTTAATTTTGATAACGGTTTTGATTCACAATTAAGGTGGAAAATAAAAGTTTTTTTAATGTATTTTTGTTGATGTTGAAATAGATTTTAAAACATATGGTATCGAAAAAAGTATCGTTAAGGAACCGGCGCACAGCACCAAATTTACAAACAACAGCGCTCTGTGTTGAAATCGACCGGAATTCTCCTTTTTAATATTAAGAATAAGGACTTATTTGATTTATTGTGGTTACATCCACCAATAGTTGAATATCCCAAATAATAATTCAGTTTTAATTGAGCAGTGTGAATAAACAAATTGTGAAAAATGAGATTTTACTGAATATATGTATTGCTTAGTTAATTGTTTGTCAGCCAAAATAAATGGCAGGCATGACCACACTATTACTTGTTCTCTGACCCTTTTCATTGTTTCTCATCACTTCAGGCACTTCTACATACTCGGAACGTGTCTGCCGAGGAGGCGGCAATGTACTACTTCAACAAGCTGGAGAATGAGGTGCCCATAAGCTAGCCTTAGTCCCCACAGGTACACATTGGTACATTAGACCTTGTGGAGTTTGTCCAAAGCCAAATCTCAGTGTCTCTTTTTGTATGCTCTTACCCCTTTAGGAGGAGGGAGACGATGACCTCATGTTCAAGATGGTATTTGTGGTGAACATGGACCTTGCCATGGGTGTTGGAAAGGTAAGTTCAGCGGTGCCAATGTGTACTGTCAGGGATATATGCTGTGTTAAATTACACAATCCATCCTAAAGAAAGTGTCCTAATATTTAACAGCTCAGTCATGGTTTGCTTCTCCACTGGCAAAAAATGAAGGAAGGACTTTTCAGCCAAGTTAACTTTTAGGCTCTTACTCCTATATTTAATCAATCATATATCTACTTTTACAGTGACGTAAAGCCGCTATGTGTTCTGTTATTTCACAAAGCCAATGTCTTTAATTTGCATTAGTCTGGAATTTCCCACGTTCTTTCAATAATTATTACCTACCAGGTTCTGTTCTCTTTACTCGGAGTGGGAGAAATGTATGCCAATATCAGTTGCACTACAAATATTTCATGCAAATAGAGTTTTTAGGTTGATTCTAATAGAAAAAAATGATTTTGTGCAGAGTTATCTTTTCAGTGTGTAACTTTATTTGAACTTGGTCAGAAACATCACATATATGGGCCCCTGGTTAGCTCACCTGGTAGAACGGGCGCCCATATATAGAGGTTTACTCCTTGACGCAGCGGCCGCAGGTTCGACTCCGACCAGTGGCCCTTTGCTGCATTTCATTCCCCTTCTCTCTCCCCTTTCAAGTCTAAGCTGTCCTATCCAAATAATGGCCTAAAAATGCCCCAAAAATAATCTTAAAAAAAAGAAACATCACATATAGGCCTTTTTCAGTACGGCTGAAAACTCCAACAGATTCTCGTGTAGGTGTGAGCTCAGTGCTATGTGTTTGTGCAGGTTGCAGCCCAAGTTGGTCATGCTGCTGTGGGTTTATACCAGGCTCTACAGGAAAAGAACAGCTGGAGGGAGATGGCCTGGAAGTGGGACCACAGTGGGTAAGGCCTGTACAGTATGTAGGTATAGAGGAGATGCACTGAAAAGTTGTGCATTTGTTTTATAGCTCTGTATCTGTATGTAACAACCACTCACTTTGTGATGATGTCAGTTCATTAGCAAAGCCTTAAAATTAATTTACTTGTTTTACACTGAATATCTACTAATGTTAAGATTATGTAAATCGTTGTTAATTCACTTTTAGTGACCATACATTTAACAAAAATAATTAAAGCAAAATGAGTTGCATGCAGTGAACTTTTGAAATTTAGCAATTTAAAAACGATTAACATTAATAATCTCAAAAAGCCATAACAATGCCATTCCTTTAACTTTTACAGTACATATATCTTTTACATTTGATATTCTCCTTTAAAAAAACATGGTAAAAATATACCATGGAAAGTTAGTGTCCATATCTAAAGCTCTGCAACCTTCAAGGTTCATTTATTGTAATTGTAAAACACTAACCTGACGCGCCAGATGGTTTGTTACACAGAACCATTTGAGAAGCTGCCATTGGAAACTGTATGGAAAAGGGCAGGCACTTAAAAAAAAAAACCTGTTTAGCTATTTTTGGCATTAAAAAAATTCAAGCCTGGCAGGGGAATCCCTGTACAGTTATAGAGGAAAGACTTAAGCGTGATTAATGGTTGTGCGGAGGCTCCACTCAGAGCTTTCGCCGTAACCTACGTAAGTGGCCAGAAGTTTATACTTGTGCATTGGTGTGTGTGTGTCGATCTCTTTAAGAGAGTAGCAGGGCCGGCATGTGTGTGTGCCCCCGTGGGGAGTGTGTGGTAGAGCGAGTGAGAGAGTGAGTGATTAGCTTCAGAGAGAGTAGCGACTCGAAAGACATAGTGAGAGAAACAAAGTGTCTCCCCTGTGCTTTGTGACCACGGTGGGAAATCTGTAGCACGAAAAGTTAACCCTCTCCTTGATTTCATGTTGTTTATGGAGAATGAGAACCAGGAAATGAGTCGGGGGGGGGGGGAATGCAATAGCCGCTTTCCGACCAAGTAGTTACAGGAACGTAGTTCTAGGAAAAGTCCACTTCTAAACAGTTCTACTAACTACTCTCCACCAAAACCATTTTTTCCAATTGCATTCGCACTGGCGAAGTGGCCATAGGGACTGGTAGGAGGGGTAAGGGAGTGACGCAAGCACAGCAATGGTCTTTATAGCGTTAAAATCAGAAAACAAATACACCAAAAAAAGTATGAACTAAATAATAAATCTAATGTATATAGCATATTTGTCATAATTTAAACAAGTCTCCCGAAGAGAAACGGGTATCTCTCTCCCCCTGCTGCGCTGTGTGTGTGAGTGTGTGAGTGAGTGAGAGTGTGTGTGCCGGCCGGCCGCAGGACACGCTTGTGGAGTTTAACTCCGAAAAGACAGTTAACCATAGGTTCCCGTTAATCTTATGATGGACATGTGTTGTGGTATTTAAACAAACGAACCGTCAACGGTGAAATAAAAGCCTCTTATTTACGAGACCGGTCTGACAGACCTCCAACTTACCTCGGGGTCTCTGAGCATGACTGGCCGAGCGACGAGCTAGCGGCCGGGGCAGGCGCCTGCTGGCTGTCGACTCACTTCATGGAGCTTTTCAACTCTGAAAACTTGGAAGCAAATTGTCAATTCGGCATACATTTTCGCAAGACTGCCTATATTCAAAATCTAAACAATAACAATAATAATGATAATAACAACAATTTCTCACCTAAAACGTTGTCAGAAGTGAAATTAGTGATGAATAAGATGGCGAAAATTGTTAAAATTGTCCCGTTGTTGGTCTGTCTGTACTGGAAACCCGACCCTCGTTCACCTAGGTTCATATGCTGAAAAGGGAAAAGAGAAAAGACCCTGCCCTGAAGTAGGAGCTGAAAGAGTTACAGGAACTGCGGCCAGAGGGACTTAAAAATCCCCAAATTGGTCCAGTCGCAACAAAAGGTAGGAATTTTATGTTCTAGGAACTGCAAAAATCCCTCCGGTCGGAAAGCGGCTATAGCTACAAAGCCACGGCTGAGCCACGTGCGTCGCCACGACGTGTAGTTACATTTTTCGAGAGGTGCACGTCAGGCTACGGTGTAGGGTCCGTGTCTCGTAGCCACGGTGTAGATTTAACACGGGAGCATAAATCACGCTTACCTAACGAAAAGTAAGGCATAGAGATTGTACGAATGTACAGAGCTAAAAAGTCGTCCATGTTCTCCCATGGATGTATTATAAGACCCCCGCTTTCCAATTTGTTGTAATTTTGACAAAGGTCTTATTCTGACCAGTTGTACGTTAGTAGAGCGCTACCTACTGTACCAGAGGAAGAGTTACTCCCGTCATTTTTTCCCCATAATTCCCCCGTACACACAGGGAGAACTGGTATAACCCGGTTATTCACTTACTGTTTTGCATGTAAATGCACTGACTGATGCAAACAGAGTCCGCCTCCCCTCACCGGAGTCCTGCACTCTGTCAGTATAGAAGATGCCAATCTGGGATGCCACGATGAAGCCGGGTCTCTGCAAGATGTGGGCACAACAGTCTCCAATCTCCTGTTGCTGGGCCAGCCTGGCAACATCACAGTTCATTTAGCAGGACCAAGCATGTTCTACTGCCGCTGTTTGCAGAAAACCAAAATGTTACTCCATTCATGCTCCAGTTCCTGAAATGTTCACCCTTGTCACCCTTTAGTTTTTTGAATTAAAAAAATGCAATCCTTCAACTGTGTCAGGATAGCTGTATAACTTTTGCTTTTTTATTTTCCAATCATGTTCTGGCATCTTTCTGGGCTCTCCACACTGGGTTCTTAGCCTGGTCCTATCAGTCTCTCGTACATTTCATTTGTACAGAGAGTCTGGCCACTCTCCATTGACGAGTGTTAACTTCCTTGAAGGCGGGTACTCTGTTGAAGTTTAAAACTATTGGATCTGCCCAGAGCCACTCTGGATCTGCCATAACCAATCGCTAACATTTGGTCGTGACGTATGTAAATCGAGACCGACAACAACACTATCGGCTTATATTTAGCATTAGCATCGCTAGCCTTAGCCTTAGCCAACTCCTTCACCACTAACGGAGCGAGCTGGAAAATCAAACTTTTCCCAAACCCTGTGGGGAGGAGGGCCACAACATCATGGCCACCAACAAAACTCAGCAAAGATTGTTCTTGCTCGGGCTTTAACTTCTGGATATTCGGCAGCGTTGCTACAAAGGACCAAATGGCTTTGCTCGCATCTTTCTCCGCCACCATTACGGTACTACAACTCAAACTAGCGCACGTCATGACCTCAACATCATCGTTCTCAGCCACTCCCTCTGTTCGCTGATTGAACCGCCAAATATTTGGCTGGAGAAAACCCAACAATATACCGCGAACCAACGGAGTACTGAAGGGAAAATGAAATGAAATGAAATTGTTTGTAGAAATGCTCAGTTCAGTCAAGTGTGTTATTGCTGACGTTGCTACATCTTTTGCCAGCATTTATAATATTGTTTAATAATTAAGTAAATTCTAATGATGAAAAATAAATGTGCATGGTGTTGATACAGAGCCAAGAAGGTGGTGGTCCAGGGCACCAATGTGGCTCATCTATTGGAACTGCAGGCCCTGGCCATGAGCCTCAGCCTGCCCACTTACCTGGTCCAGGATGTAGGGCTTACCCAGGTGAGTGGAAAAGGCCATTTTCAGATTATTTTGTATGTAAATGTATTTTAGAGGCACCAGTAGTTATTCCCAAAATATTGTCTTATGATTATTGTTACTAATATATTTGGTAAAAAAATGTTATGATGTTTTTCCATTACATGGTACCTGCTCGACTAGCCTCGACTCGCCTTTTTTGCTTTTCCATTATGGAAAAAAAGTCCCTGGTACCTGCCAACAGGTACTTGTTTTACTATCACCTCCGTTGAGGTTCCAAGCGATACCAAAAGGTGACGTGAAAACCTGCAGACAACTGATTGGTCAGAGAGAATTGTCACTAATCACTGTCATCATTGTTAGGGACAGACGGGGGTGTCCTGAACAAACCTGCCATTTTTAAATAGTTTAGCTAGCGGTGTTTTTTTTGCTGCCGCCAGCTTCTTTTGAAACAAAATTTGTCTTCTGGCTGTGGCAACAGCCACATGCCGAGAATAAAAAACAACACACCTTCTACGTTCTGTGTGTGTTGCGTTAGGTAACGGCTGTTTACTGCTGCGTCGCTATGATGACCAGCCACGCTCGCCTCACGCATGAGGCGGTACTAAATCTGCAATGGAAAAAGGAGGACAGGGTACCGCGGTTGAGCCGAGCCGAGTAGAGCTGGTACTAGCAGTGGATAAGCGCCATTAGTCAGTGTTGCCCAGTGACTTGACATTTGAGTCTTAGCACAAAACTAACCCCACTTGTCTTTGGCAGGTGGAGGCTGGGTCCCGCACTGTCCTAGCCATCATGGGGGAGGAAGAGATGGTGAACAATGTCACTGGGAGTCTGAAGCTGCTCTGAGGGGCTCATTCTCACTGTGGGGAAGGCATAGCTTTGCAGTGCCACAGTGCATCCAGCAGAGGGCAGCATTTCCCAGCGGCAGGGAGAGTCTTGGCATGCAAGTGTGTAACAACCTTTAAAAAAAAAAGGCCTAAAGAACGAGGGAAAACAAGACATGTCCCAACACCAGAAAACACCCTCGGCCATTTATTTTCCTTTCATTCTTTGTCTGAGCCGCTTAATCGGCTGTTAGAGCAGGAGAGAAGAGCCGGTTGTTCACAGGGAAGCGAGGCGAAGGCAGTCCAATTTTCTTTTTCTGGTGACCTTTCTCTTTTCCAAACAGGCTATCTACTTAGAAGATAGTCACATTAGAATCTTAATCCATTTTCAAACACATCTATTCTGTTGTCCAGTGTCAGATATGGCAAAGTAAAATCAAGCATTTTTGGTCTTTGACCAATATTGTAGTTGTGCTTATTCAAGGGGCAATGCGTTGTGGACTAATACATAATGTAATTATAATTATACCCATAGCAGATGTATGTCCGTGTTGGATTCTCTACTCCTGAGTGAAGGATAACTTATTAACTGATAATATATGAACACTCATTTTTGACGTTTAAATGATTTTGTGTCTGTCTGCAACTATTCTCCCAAAGATCCCTATCCTATAGAAACAATAATATTACTCATTATTGATAAATGGCTATATTTTGTAAATGCCTGTTGGGGGCCATATACTGTATAATCTGTGGTGTGCCATCCTAAACAGTATGCACAGTTACTGAAATGTGTTGTATTGTTTTTTCTTTGTGCAAAAAGAAGAAAGTACTTAATTATAATTTTTTGATGTATTGGTAGAATTTGATGGTGGACGAGAGGTCCTGTGGAGCCAAAATGTAAAGATAGTAAGGATCTGTGCTGGGCCTAATTTTTATGCACTCTGACTGCCTGTGGTGGATAGTTTACACTAATGAAGTTCAATTTACAGCTTGACAGAACACAGATAATTGTGCATATATAACAATTATTGTGGACTTGGTGACTAATCATCTTAACACACAAAGAATGATGTGTATGTTCTCACTAACAAATATTTGTGGGCATGAGCTGACACTCCCAAAATTCTTAGGTTAATGTCAAAGATTTTATTTGTAACAGAAAACTTTAAAAGAAAATGGCAGTGGCATGCATGCAATATGAAATCTACATTTTAACAGACATTTGGAATCCCAAAGTTATGTCAACTTTAGTAACATGTCCACACTTTGATACCTCCTATGTTATACAGTCATTTGTGTGAATGTTCCAGACTGTGGAGACCATTAAAATGCCTCCAGGTTAAGTAAACAAGCAGCTTGAATTGTGTTTTACCTTACAGACTCAAACACACACTGCATATAAAAGAGATTTGCTGGAGCTGTGGCAGTGAAAGCAGTGTGGGGGAGGGTTGAACAGCCATATTGCAGTGCGTGGTTTGGACTGACCATATGACATTGCTTTTTCACCACAGTTGACCACTGCCTATCATGGGAGGCTGGCTGGGAAACGTATGAACTGTCTTTCAATTATTAACCTCATGATTTGTCGAAAATTATTCTGGTGGTCAAGTTTATAAAGGGCAACGTCACGAGAAGATGCACAAAAAGGATGGGAAAGCGTATTCTAAGAAAACTCATACTAGTGAAATTATGAGGAACGTCAAACATAAAGAAGTCAATTCACTCATATCTACCTTACTGCTGTGGGCAGTTTGTTCTTTTATATAATTCGACTATTAAAGATACATTTTTGCCATCAGCTGAGCTAGCTTGTGTTAAAACCTATTTCAAATACATTGAAAAGTGTACCTTGACTGATTTAATATTACGTACCTCATGGTTACTACATTAATTACATACCATTATGATGGTCTGTCATTTCTGATGTCAAGGTATAGCGTACAGTTGTGCCACTATGACATATGGAGCCTAGAGTATACTACATCCGTATACTGCTTCGTTCGGCCTACCCTAACCGTGATTTCCTGATTCTGATTTATGAAACTGAGTGAGTTCTATTATGGAAGTCTCACAGCCGCAACAATTTTATTATTCCGCTGTCTAATGTCGTAGCCATAGCTCATCAGACCTCTGCAACATATGACGTTGGCATTTAGTACCACAGCCAATCAGAGTCCCACCCCACCCCACAAGTCTCATGACAGGACAAGAAACCGTGACTATTCGTTTATAAAAATCGCAGTCGTCCATATGTCAAAATTATTTTTTACTTGTATCTGGCGAAAATAACGACTCCGCTTTGTTTGTAAATCCAGTGTGCGTGGTAGCTAAGCCAATAACTAGCATTACATCACGGCAAAGCCATGGTCGTGATCGTTTTTTCGCCTGTCCCTCTTGTAAACTCCCAAAAAAAATTTGGGTCCGCTGCTGATGGGTATTTAAATTGTGTCCGTTACTTTTTCAGTGTCTGTTGCAGAGTGTGGGAATAGACTGATTTCGGCAGCGAAAACAGAAGTTGATAGATCATTAAAAAGTATTTGCAAAGCAGGAGCAGTTGTCAATTTCCCTGTCCAACCCATATACTGTATATAAAGAGGTCCAACCACTTCCGAAATGCTACCAGAGAGCGACACCTCATACCATGGATATATTATAAGCCTCACGCTCCATTCATCTGACATACCGGTAGGTGGGGCTGACCCAGTGGGCTAACCCTGCCTCTGGTGTCCCTGGAACTGGGCCCCGGAGACCCCGTGTTGTAGCTAACGCTTGCTACTATGTAATTGTATGATAGCTCCTTCCTCATGAAATAGATAAATATAACCCTCAAATAAAAAACATTAATCCCAATTCCATGGCATTTGAATTTAATAACGAGCATTTTCCGAAATTCTGAAGGTAAAGATCCTCTGTTGGGTGTTAGATTATCTTCCGAATCCAGCCACTCTCTTGCTCTCCTTGTACGCCACCAGTACACACACATCATAAATGGAACTGAAATTTCGCAGCCGGAAAGACCTCCTCAAAGCAGTGCCCGCCCCGATTGACGTAGTTCACGGAGAAAAAAAATCGACGCTGGAATTTACCAAAGACTTGCACGTATATCGCGTGTGTAATATGACTGACACATTGCTGTCGAATCATTGGCGAGAGGCGGAATATCGCAGCAAGGGCCGCCCAAGGAGAGAGCCCCTGCACTGTCGCCAGGGAAACCCCGTGGCGTGGTTGTGTGTCAGTTTCGCTGGGACCCGCGGTCGATGCCGGTGAGGAGGAGGGGGATGGGCGCCTCTGCGAACGTAAGGACCCGAGACAGAATCAGAGCCCTGTATCACATACAGCAGCATATACCCCATTAAAAATAGCGACTGTATATATATATATATATAATACACTAAAAAACATTATCCACCGGGGATCTATAATAGACATTCAATGGATGCAGTGCACCTGAACAGGACAGGGGATTTAACTTTCCGCCTATGCGTGGGAGACACTGAGAAGTTTGAGTCCTACCCCTGGAGAGGGAGCTACTTTTAAGGGCAAAGGATACAGGAGACTCCGAGGCCTACCTTTAGGCCTACTGGTCTGGTTGGATTTGATGTTGGGATACTCTAAGGACCTCACATTGTACATGCATTTGCCTCGTTTGCTGAAGTTTGGAATGCCTCTTTAGGTGAGTACTTTAAATATGTGTTAATTGTGAATATCACCTTCTATAAATGGGGGCAGTAACATAAATATAATATACATTTACTGATCAAGTAGTCAACCAAACATAGCCATAAAGCTTACCAACTTGGCTAAAGCGTCCACTTAAGTTTATTAGAACAAGTTGGTTGCCCTCACTATTCCACTTTTAAGTCTTTTTTGCTTGGCTGGCTAAAAAGCCTCCCGTGTTGATGGTCAGCCTTGCAGGGCTGCTCTTAGCTGTGTCTGGACGGATCTTCCATGACTTTTTGATCAGCTCCTCGTGTTGTTTTGATAGCTAGCTTGTTAGTCTGGGAATCCACCACATTACTAATTTTATAATGGCCAATGTCATAGCAGTATTTTAAGCAACCATGTCCCAAAAGCTCTCAACACCATTCTGCAAGTTTTCAAGAGTTTGACTCGTGTATTAGTTCATTAGGGGTGCCTTTAGTTCAGTTTATCAGTTTTCATACCACCTTTTGCTATCGTTATTAACGTGACATTACCCTTAGAGATATTATGTTAGCCCTGAGTCCACTGAATTAAACATTTGTCGTTTGTATTAATACATAAATCATTATCATTTCGATAATGTGTTTCCGCAGAGGCTTATTAACATACCACTAACGTAACACAGTCAAAACAACTCCAGCAGCACATATCTACTCCATTCGCGTTTGTTGCATAGTTGTTGTTGTTATGCTGAATTGAGAGTAGAATAATGTAGACATAGATCCCATCTCTTAAGGTAAGGAAGTTCAGAACCAGACCGCGTAAGGTAACGTTGTTAATGTGCACTTGTTAAAACCAACCCTGGCGTTGTTCTTTTGACAGCAAAGGGTTACATGTTGTTATGGGACCACGAAACTGTCGAATGTTTTTAAAGTTACACATGACACAACTTGCAATTTGATCATTATTGGCGACTCATGTTAGCTAAGCAACCAGCTGCTGTATTGGTTAACGTTAGCCACAGGCAACAAATGCTATAGTAGCATTTTAGCTAACTTTTTGGATGTTTTCCAGTTGATTGTGTACTTATTTTGAACCAGTAACATTACTCTAAAGCACAAACTCTGTGAACCTTTAGCTATACATACACCTAAAGACACGTTTGTAAGTTGAAGTAATTACTGCAGTACATTTCTACTACTAATAAGTAGCTACTAATACGTTTGGTTTTATAAAAAAAAAATATGGTGTCTGCATCATGATGGTGTTTGGCTGCATAATGTTAATGCATTTGTCTTTGGCAACATTCGCTTAGTCGTGTGAATCAAGCTGAAAGCTCGGTTGTGTTTTCTCTATTTGTGCTTGTTGTTTTTTCCGTGTGTGTGGAATTCAGCAATCAGAAATCCAGATCTGTTGGGTAGTGACTTGCTCTTCTTCACCTCCCCCACCTACCAACCCCCAGCCTCGGTGGCGGTTGAGAGGAATGGGTGGCATGTTAGAGGGGAGCTCTTGTTTCCTTTTTTAGCCTCCATTTTTATTTCAACGTGTGACTTAGTGCAAGCAGCATTGTTGAGTCGGAATGCAGCAATCACAAGTTTCGACTAAGTGAGAGACCTCAGCTGTTATGTTTTTTAAGACCGTTGCGTGGTTTGGTAACGTTAATTCGGATCTTTTCTAAATTATGGGAGAGCGCTACAATTTCATATTTACCTCTATTGGGTTGATTTCATGAATAAAGACCTTTTTTTAAGTTTCAGCTACGCCTTGTCATTTTCAGTGCAGTTGATAATCATTTTAGGTCAAATAAAACACATTTAGAACTGTGATCTAGCGAAAACCACAGTTGACAAGGAATGCTGCTAAGAGATTAAATAGTGCCTTTGCTAGCTTGCAGTATGTTTTTGTCGATGTTTTATATTTGTCAGGACCCGTTTTCCGAGCACTAATGGCTGCCCTTACCGTCGCCTGAATAGCTGTGCTCCTTTAAGCTACACCACGTAGCCTCGCATTGTGCTGCGCCAGTAGTTCGGAGCAGTGGACACAGAAAGCAAATAGAAAGACGTTATCGGACATGGTTAGATCAATGAATGTGTAACTACCTCTCTGCAGTGAGCATTTTTGTCTTACCTGTCATAACTCAAGATGGCCATACTTAAGATATATTACTCTTTCTCCTCAGTCAAAAAAAAATTCTTGAATTGGATTGAATACTTTAATATTACAACATCTGGTGTCAGGGTGAATCATATTTGGTGCTTGGTTGCTCACTAAAAGTAGTGTGCTCTCTAATCAAGCACATTCGAACCAATAGTTAAACCGATAGTTAAAAATAAACTTAATAAACTGATATGAGATTGAAAAATGTATTTAGGGCTTCAAGTAACAGTGTGTTTTTCTGAGCTGTTGTCAACCTTGCTTCATGAGTACAAAGATTACTATGCTCTGCTGGGGGTGCCAGTACCAAGTATTGGTATTGATCTTGATGCCTGTTGGGAAGCCTGATTGCAGTGTGCTGAGCCTTGGTTTCATTGGTTGCGACTGACATTCTCTGAATATGTTTTACATCTTTTAATAGACTGTGTGGGCTGCAGCATGCAAACCTGGCCTCTCAGAATCATTGGAAACATGAGCCCCTCCAGCACTTCCCCTGACCCTGACGTGCCTTATTAACTCACCCTGCCACCCTGGGAAAGCTTAGAATGAACTGCTTGGCTGCTGGTTGCTGCTCTGTCGGGAACTGACTCGCCATGTTGGTTTTCCACGCCTCTCAAGCACCTTCAGATTATGTGTTGGAGTGAGATACGTGTGTTGGGGGTGTTGAGTTAAAACAATTGGTTAAAGAGGACTGCCTTCAAGAGTAGAGCTGTGTTAGTGTTTGGAGCTGTCTGCAGGATGGGCCCTGCTGTCCCAATATGTGCCTCTGAAACATTGGGGATCTGAGGAATGCGCAGACATGCAAGGCCTAGTTTTTTGTTTACTAAGGAAATCAGGGCTGAAACGATTCCTTGAGTAACTTGAATAATTTGATTACTAAAAATCCTTGATGCAAAATCATTTGCCTCGAAGCTTCGTTTAATTAATGTTACCAAAGTTGTATCGCTCACGGTGTTTCTGCACGGAGGATTATTACTGTTGCACACTGGGCTGACACTGCTTGCGACACATGCCATGCAGACTGATTACAAAATGAAGAAAAAGCGCAAGGGGCTAAGAGAAGAGACAGGCTGGAGAAAACGACAGAAAGTGTCCAAAGTTTGGAATCAGTTCAAACGTAATTAAAACGTAAACTCTGTACAGTGTGTCTACTGCAAAATCGAACTAGCTTACCACAATAATAGCACCAACGTCAGTGCATCTCAACAGAAAACATTGAGTCTAACTCATCCATTCCATGAAGCGGACCCAACAAAAGTAAATCACAGAGTCGTATGAACGATAAAACTACACCAAACACAACAACTACCAAAAACAAAGACAAGAAAATACGTAGTGGTGACCACAATTTGATCTAAAGAGCCGACTTGTTGACTATTCCTTCGGAAAAACAGCTGATTGTTGCACACCATTTTCTCTCACTCTCTCTTCACGGAGAAACAGCTGATCAACGATCTACTAGCATAAGTGTAACAGAGCTGTGTGGCATTGTAATCAAATATATAAATAAAAATAGGTTGAGTATAACTAATATTTACGTATAGGCCTATATACAGATCAGTCTCAGGTTGAAACTTGTAGTTCTGAAAGTTAAGTTGCACAATTTAAAGTAATGTTTATGTATGTTTAATGTATGCCTTAGTTTGAGGTTATTGCATTTCAGAAAATGTTTTCTTTAAAAACAATGTAATATGGCACTTAAATGCACTTAATATTTAGTTTTTTTGAGAGATGATATTGTAAGCAATGTAGGCAATAAAAATGTTGCTTTTTCCGAAAATTAAACCAAACTATTGTGTATTATTGCTCTTCAATAAAACAAAAGTATTTCTTATCTGATTAATCAATGGAATAATCTGTAGAATACTCGATTACTAAAATAATCGATAGCAGCAGCCCTAAAGGAAATACCTCTGTCTCATTTTTATTCACATTTACAGAGTGGTCACAAACTAAGAAATTTAAATGTTAGGTGACATGCCCTTGAAAACATAATAAAAATGTGTGAGCGCTGTGTTTTAAGATGGAGTGAAGCATGATATTGGCACATTTCCAAAAGAAGACAGGATTCTGTCTCAATGCAGGCAGTTGGATAAGAGGGAGCAGGGGGGTGCTGTGAGGAATAGGAATAGGGGGGAACCCTGTCTTTTTTAGTTTCCATTTGCATGCTGATGACACTGCATCATTACATGGAGGGCAGGTGTAGCTATTGATATGTTAATAAGGTTCAGTGTGTGTGACCAAGTCAACTAAGCCAGTATTGTGGATCTACACCTCCTATGAAAGCAAAAATATTAAATTCACATAAGTGATAAGCAACCATGTGCATTTTCTCTCTGAATTTATTGTAGTTTGACCACACTCTATTTTATTAGCGTATAGCAACTGAAGCTTTCTTGTTTCTTGAAGACAAATCAAGTCCTGTTTCTTGTATAAAAATATTCAGCTGTTAAGTCACACCTGTATGTGTGTATACCTTTAGCATAAGAAAAGTAACGCTTTTAAAATGTATATCATGTAGATATGCATGTGTGACATGCACCTACAACACCAAAACAAATTCCTTGTATGTGTAAAAAACGTACTTGGCAATAAAGCTTTTCTGATTCTGATATGGACAAATATAGCACCAGTCCATCTACTTTCCCCTCTCTGTATCTTCCCCTCTGCAGCTGCTGTGTGTTGTGTGGCTTGCCGTCTTGCACAACGGGGTTAAAAACAAGTCGCTCTGACGCCTGCCTTATCAGTGCATTCCCATTGGTGCAGGAGCTCTGGAGCTGCTCCAATCAGGCACAGCATTTCCTCTGCGTTGGTGGAGTGGTGTTGCAGAGGGCTGTGCTGGTTAATTCTGTTTCATGCCAAGAAGCAATGCTTCTTGGGAGAATAATGGAGGAGGAGGCTGGGGGAAAAACAAGGCCAAAAGGGGGGTGAGGCAGGCAATCTATGTAATCATCTCTCTCTCTCTCTCTCTCTCTCTCTCTCTCTCTCTCTCTCTCTCTCTCTCTCTGTTCTGATCTTTTTTTTGTTACTATTATATTTTTTATTGCACTCTTATGTTTTCTTTATTTACTTGACTTTTCTGAAAAAAATCTCAGACATTTTAGGCTTCAACACATTAACCCTCCTGTCTTTCCTTTCCCCTGGTCCTGTGTCTTTTCCTTAATGTAACTAAGGAGACCAAGTAATGATTGATTAAAATACTAAATACTTTATGGGAGGTGAAACCAAGATTGCAATACAAGCACATTTCCAAGTGTGTTTGCTCAGAGGGTGTTGTCAGGCAGAGAAAGAGAGAGAACAAATAAGCAGCAGGGCAGAATAAAAAAAAAAACCATGATGAGAGTCAAGCCACTCTACACCAACCTGCTCGCATCTGTCTTGTTTTGTAATGAACAGCAGCATGCTAAAAAAAAGAGGAAACCATTGATTGGTGTCAGGTTTTTCCAGTTCATAAGGGCCTTGCTCTGTCACCTTGAGCTTTTGTCTCCCCCCCCCACCCCCTAACAGTGGCCCTGAAGGGCACTAATGTGCAACAAGACATCCAGTCTGCTGGAAATCCCAAAAAATAAGTTCTTCCGTTTGCTGCAGACTTGACAGATAGTGCATCCAATCAGCGATGAGGAATCATTGTCCAATACATACCTACCTTTTACTGTTTGAATCTCACCAAATGCTGTCGTGTTTTTTTTTTTTTTTTTTTTTTTTTGCGGTTATGTTTTCTGAAATGTTGTTCTTTGCAAATTGCTGTTGTGTTTTGCCCATCGTACACACACACACTTTCGTGAATGTGGGACAACTAAAGCCCTACAACAGTTCAAAATGTCTGCCAATCCTGAATGATTTTACTTTGTGTGACATCTTGCATTGTCTAGTTGTCTCCCCTATATGTTGTGCTACAAATGTTATTGCAAGGTGAGCCAGGGCAAGCCCTCAAGTCGCTCTGAATAAGACTGTTGGTCAAATGAGGAAATGTAAATGTGTTTGTTATGCAGTGAGATCACGTGTGAGAGACAGAGGGTTTATGTTATGCCAGAGCATGAGTTTATCTAACAACTAGATGGCTGTTAGGGACTTCTTGCCTCTGTGAGACTACTACTTAAAAAACTATCCTTCTCCACATTTTGGAGTAGACATTGCTTACAGGGAATACTGCCATTATGAAGACTAAGTGTCTTTCCCTCTAAAGCCCTTTTAAATATAACATGTTAATCTCAGATTAGGTTAGGTTTTGACTTCAATATCTGTTATTTTCTTCTAGCTTGGCTGGTTAGGTATGTATGATAAGGGTTAATTAATTAATTCCATAGAAGTAGCCTGCTTTTAGCTTGACTTCAGAGGGAAAAAGGAAACGGAAGTAGATCAGAAAGAGGTAGTTAAGCTAGTCCTTTCTTTTTTCCTCCCCTAGGTTACTGAGCCTCAAACGGACTGTGGTTGGCTTGTTTGCCCTGAAACAGATGATTGATTTTGTGTCATGCTGGCCCTGCTGTCGACTGCTCCTCCCCACCCCCACCCCTCTTAGAGCACCTAGTTGGCCTTTGTTCTCCATTGTGTGTCTCTCATCCCGTCTGGTCCCGGTCCATGCAGGCAGCTGGACATTGCTGTGTTAATGGCGGGCCACACTGTGTTCCCAGGACACTCAACCACTCAGAATGACAACAGCCACATGGGTGCTAGAGTTCAAGCATTATCCAGTGACGATATATCCCAGTCTCATCTCCAGCATGTGCAGACTAAGCTTAATTGTTTATATTTGTAAGCAGTTGGATAAACAGTTGGCTGCTGTAATTGTGGTCAAGGCCTGTGATTGCTTTGCTATAGTGAGAAGAAGTTTCCAAAGTTCCATTGCACCACATAATTGTTTTATTAAGCCTGGTTCAGAGAGTTTCCGAAAGACAACTTGTATACCGTTATGATTAAAGCGCTGTTGAAATAGGGCACTTTGTTTTGGCTGTGTGAGTGCTTGCACGCAATTTTTTTTTCTCTCCTTGGTTGTGCTCAAACTGTTATGTCACCATGACAATGGAAGCAATTGTGAATCATATTAGATTGTAATATTAACAACATAGATCAAGGTTCATTTATTGCCATTGTACAACACAGTGTTGCGCAAAGACATGCAGTTGTAGTCCCATTATGCTACACAATTAAAACAAAACAAAAACAATAATTCCTGTAGTGCCTTTTTAACCGGTTAATCCAATTTTGACCAATTAATACTGTTAAACCGTTAAAATAATATTTTAAAAATAAAGTTATGAAATTTTTTTGCATGACAAAAGAAAAATAGGCTGTACAATCAATTGTACAATTTCTTAGCTGCCAGTTAACTTGCTAGAGCTAACTTTGCACTTTAAAGGAACACGCCAACTTATTGGGACTTTAGCTTATTCACCGTATCCCCCAGAGTTAGATAAGTCCATACATACCCTTCTCATCTCCGTGCGTGTCGTAACTCTGTCTGACGCACCCACCGCTAGCCTAGCTTAGCACAGATCCTGGAGGCTCCATCTAGCCTACTGCTCCCAATAAGTGACAAAATAACACCAACATTTTCCTATTTACATGTTTACATGCGTGTACAAATAACAAGGTCACATGAGACACAGCTATCTTCTAACCGTATACATACTGGGAACTATATTCTCAGAAAGCGAAGCACTGCTACTTGGGCGGAGTGATTAGCGCAACACCTGAAAAGCACCGTTGTTACACTCTGCTCCTCACCATGGGTTTTCTCAGGTGCTGCAAGCAAATCACTCCGCCCAAGTAGCAGAAGTATCACACGATGCAAATCACACACAACATGTAAATGTAATGTAAAAATGTTGGCGTTATTTTGTCACTTATTGGGAGCAGTAGGCTAGATGGAGCCGGTTACCTCCAGGATCTGTGCTAAGCTAGGCTAGCGATGAGTGCGTCAGACAGAGTTATGACACGCACAGAGATGAGAAGGGTATGTATGGACCTATCTAACTCTGGGGGATACGGTGAATAAGACAAAGTCCCAATAAGTCGGTGTGTTCCTTTTTTAAAGGAGAATTCCGGCCAATTATTTATGTTAATCCTGATCACTATAAATATGCGAGTACAGTCGATTGAAAACAAAAAAAAAAAAACGAGCCGAATCAGTGCAGTCAACAAGGAGTAGCTGCAGCTGCAGCTACGTCTACGAGCTTCTACATAGCTAAAACGGCAGTTGTCGGGCCAAGTTTTAGAGTGCCTTTGTGCCTCTTAACAGACACAAAATGCAATTAAAATGTCTGTGCAACATGAACAGGGCCCTTACGTGACAACAAGATGCGTTTTCAACTCAGACATTATTTAAATTCACCTACCCTGTCTCTATCCTGCTGGTAGCTAGCTCACCCTGCTAGCTGCTAGAGCTGCTAGCTGCCGTGTGTTCAGCCAGGCTTATTCTGTGATAATCATCACGCAACAGTTCTGTGTGTATTTGTAGCTCATCCGTTTTGTTTGTGATCGATCTGGTGTTGGTGAGTAGGAGGCTTGGTATTGTCAATCTGTGTGGTAGGACCGGGATCCTTCTGATTTCTCCCTGCCTTTGTCGCCTCCCGCTCCCGAAAACAATCCAGTGAGCGCCCGGTGGTCTGGCTATGTCCTCCAGAGGACAGGTCATGCCTTCGTGACGAAAAAGTTTATTCCCCCTCAAAAATAGGTAATTGAGCACTGTAGTGGTTATGACCATATCAGTGACTATGTAACTACATGGAAACGGGCCAAATGATGCTAGCTGTAGTCTCGCGCTGAAGTCTATATATATATATATATATATATATACACACACACACACACACACACACACACACACACACACACACACACACACACACACACACCATGGATAAACAAATAAGTTTTGATTTGAAATACCTCTGCTAAAGTCCACATTATCGCACTACAATCTTGTTAACCTGTTGTATGGAGTGTTTCCCATACATTGATTTACTTGTGGCGGCTCGCCACAACATCAATATTGACCGCCACATTTTAGTATAAGAAACAAGACTGAACTGTGATTCTAATTCATAGGTTTACTAAAGAGTGACACACCATTATATATCCAGTTACACCGCCTGGTGGAGTCCCAATACACTACCAACAGGCAAACTGGCCAATACTTTACTTTGCTCATTGATTATCAAAAATCTGTATCGGAGGCTAAAAACAAGATTGGGGCATCTCTATCTACAGCAATGGCTTTCACAAGTTAACCTGTTTCTCTCTGCTTTTTCGAATAGAGCCTTAAGTTAGCTACGATAGCTTACCTAAAATGAACGTTAGCTAAAGTTAGTGCTTGTTTCAGCAGACCAGCATAATGTCAGTTAACTTTAACCAGCCTGGTTCAATGTCAAAAAACAACGGCAGAGAGAAACAGACTTAACTTGCCGTTTGGGAGTTCCAGGTGTACTCATTGAAGACATTACCATATGGTAGTTGTGTGGTGATGCCTAGGGCTGCTCGATTATGGGAAAAAGCATAATTAGGGGTCAAAGCCAGAGGGGGCTGGGAACCGCGGTAGCAAAGCTACGCAGTTCACACAGCAGGGCTGTGGAACCCTATTGTTTTCCTAAGGATGGGCTGTCACAATAACTCCTTTTTGTTGTGCGATATATTGTCCCAAAATTAATTGCAATAAACGATATTATTGTCATTTTAAGACCATTTTATGCCACTGATTACATAATGACAATATGACAATATAATATTATAGCAAAATAATGCAAGCACACTCTTTCCAAGATCAAAGAACGTTTAATTCTTAAGAATATTTAGACATTGGAATCGGAATGTCAAAAAAAATATCCTAAATAAATAATAAATACACCTTTGTTAACAGAAAGTGCTGTAGTGGCAGAGTAAAGGGAGATGTCTTTTATCTCCTTCAGAATGTCGTCTTTTATTTTGTTGTACAAAGATGGAATGGCAGTTTGGGAGATGTATGTTTTCTTTGGCAATTCGTACTGTTCGTCAAAAGTTTGCAGCATATTTTTAAATGCTAGTTTTTCGACCTTGTTTAATGGCTGCATCTCTTTGGCTATATAGCGAGTTGTGCAATCTGTGAGCGTGCGCTATTTCATGCTGTCACGTTTATATTTGCACTGCCGGGAAAAAGCATTTGTAACAGATAACTGTCTGGAAGACCCCTCTCCACCTCCAGCTGCGGTTGTTGTTCCCAGGTTGAAAACTGGGTGGGATGGTTATATTTTAGGTGAGATTTTAGGTTAGTTATGTTGCCTCTTTCGCTGCCACTGTTTTTAAACAAAGTTGACATACAAACGTTAATTGGCTCTCCTCTCTCATTCGGCGTGCGTGCGTGTGGAGACGCTGCCTGAGTCCCTGTCTCCGACACAGAAAGCAGACGAGATGACAGAGGCGGAGCGATCGACAAAAATGTTAACATTCATTTCTATGTCAAAATGAATATACTCTTTATTTTCAATTAGAACTAGAACTGCAAGCAGTTATGACGGGGTCCAAGCCTCCGATGCCAGTCGCCCCCGACGCCCGGGGGAATGCGCGAAAGCGGAACCCGAAGCCGAGCGGCGGGGAGGCAAACGTCGATAAACATCGAGAGGCGCGAGCCGCGACGTCTGCGGTACGTCGCTGTTGCAAACGTAGCGGTCAACAGTTCACCTCCACGCATATACGGACTACCTTTAAGAATTCTATACAATAAACAAACTTCTTAACCCCCCTGACCGCGGGAGACAGCGGAGAGAAATGAGAGAGTGACCGAGAGGGTGGAGGGGGGAGGCAGGTGTGGTTGTTGAAGGAGCAGGGGAGGTGGTCAAGTTGTTGCAAATGGCGTCATAGGCGCCGATTTATGTTTTCCTCCGTGGGTGCTTTGTGGGAAATTAAGCATCAATGCCACCGACATAACCAATCACGCTATGACAGACGCTCCACTTAGCACCAACTGCAATGTTTAATTGCACGGTATCGCCGCCTATGAATGGTGTTGATATTAGATTTAAAAAGTGAGAGAAAAGAGTTGAATTTGTCCACTGTGAAGGTTGTAGAAACTTTGTCAGGTGGGTTAAGAAGTTTGTTTTATTGTAAAAAACCAAAGGAGCAAGCAAAAGTAAAAACCAAAACCTAACGGTAAGAGGCAAACATAAGTAAATATTGAGAAGTGTGAGCTGCAAGGTCTGTGGTATATTTCCATTACAAATATCCCATTAAAATTGAGTAAAAGGGCCAAAACATGTATACGTTGATCATAGCGCCCCCTAATGGCCGATCTTCGCCATATTTGGTACTGAGCCTCAGAGCCGCATGCTGAACAAGCACCACAAGTTTCGTGTTGATTGCATGTACTGTGGCAGAGATATTGCAGTTGCAAATTCCCCATTCAAAAGCATTGAGTTATTGGCCAACACAAATAAAGGTTGCTTATAGCGCCCCCTGAAGGCCGATCTTCGCCAAATTTGGTACAGAGCATCAGAGTGGCATGTTGAACAATGACCTGAAGTTTCTTGCTGATAACATTTAATTTGGCCCAGATATGATATGATACGTGTGCGGTAGCTAGCTATGAAAATTTGTTTGGTCGTCAAATGCGCATACTTTAACGTGGCAAAATTCCTTGAGTAACTTTTGGTCAGGTCCATCTGGAGATGCTACCTACCAGGTTTCGAGCTGATCCGTCGCACGGCCTAGGACGAGTTCGAAAAAGTTGGTTTTGCGCATTGCGCGATATTGCGAAAAAGATTTTAAGCAAAAATGGGCGTGGCCTATATCATGTGATTAGCTTGATTCAACGAACACGTGGATGTATGGGTTTTTAATGTGGGATGTGTAATGTGGGAGTTAAAGGCAAAAAAACATTATAGCGCCACCTAGTGGTCCACATGTGTAATTTTTGGTAGGTGTGGTCCATGACCCATTGTCTATCTACCCTGTAAATTTAAAGTTGTTCACATTAGTGTAAGTGGTGAATCTAGACTTGGGTCCCATAGGCCACGCCCACTTTGACCCCTCAGTACCCCACTCTAGACATGGCCTCAGGAGTGTCCCTAGATGGTGCCCATCAAATTTTGTAAAAATCGGATGAGCCGTTCATGAGATATAAACTTTTTGTACTTGTAGCGCCCCCTAGTGACCAATCTTCGTAAAACGCGTGGGGCACCTCCAGAGGGTCATGGCAAACACGAATCTAAAGTTTGGCGTTGATAGCCTTTATTTTGGCTGAGATATGGCAAAGTTGGTGTTTTCATAGTTAGCTACACAAATTTGTTCGTGCGTAATATGCGCAATTTTTATGCTATAAAAATTCTTTTTATTAACTTTTTGTCAGGTCGGTCTGGAGATGCTACGGTCCAAGTTTCGTGCAGATCGGTCGCACGGTCTAGGAGGAGTTCGATTTTTCACGCATAAAAGTCTAGGCGGAAATGGGCGTGGCCTATATCACGTGATTCAGTTGGATCCAGGGAACACATGGATATACGGTTTTTAAATGTGAGGTGTACGGTGTGGGAGTTATAGGGCCAAACGCGTTTTTTCTGCTATAGCGCCACCTAGTGGTGGAAGTGGGTCAATTTTTGCGCCTGAGGTCCTTGCGGAGTTTGGGACCAGTCCTGAAAACGGCAACCCCCCCACCATGTACGGTTTAGGCTGTAGTCGGAGTTTTAGGCGGAGAAGAATAATAATGAAGAAGAAGAAGAAGAAGAAGAAGAAAAATCAGTAGAAAAACAATAGGGTTCTACAGTCCTGCTGTATGAACGGCATAGCTTTGCTATTGCCCGTTCTTACAGACTCGGGCTTGGACCCCTAAAAATTAGCAATTGCAATATATTGTGTCACCAAAAGCTAACGAGTACATTTCCACATATCGTATATTATGTGCGAAAAATCACGTTTTATCATAAACCTACTTTTTCGAACTCCTCCTAGACCGTGTGACCGATCTGCACAAAAAATTGCGCAAATTACGCACAAACAAATTTGTGTAGCTAGCTACGAAAACATTAACTTTTCGAACTCTCGATATTTCCTGACGTTTGCCTCCCCACCGTTGAAGCTGTTTTATGGTTCTGCGGAGGCTCCACACAGAGCTTTCGCCGTAGCCTACATAAGTGGCCTGAAGTTTATACTTGTGCGTCGAGCTGGCGTGTCTGTATGTGTGTGGAGTGGGTGATAGAGCGAGGGAGAAAGTGAGAGAGTGAAGGTGATTAGCTTTGGAGCGAGTAGCGACTCTAGAGTCATAGCGAGAGAAACAAAGTGTCTCCCCTGTTCTCTCTGACCACGATGGGAAATCTGTAGCAGGAAAAGTTAACTCTCTCCTTGATTTCATGTTATTTATGGAGAAGGACAACCAGGAAATGAGTCGGGGGAAATGCAACGCTACCAAGCCACGGCCGAGAGACGTGCGTCGCCGTGCCGTGTAGTTATATTTTTCAATTAATTAGCAGCACGGTAGTCTATATCCACGACGTTCCACTTCTGGGATTGCTCCGGTGCCGCCTGGAAATTCCGCTGGATGCATGTCTTTTCGTCCGATTTCCGCTTCCTTGCGCTTCCTTCCGTTTTCTTGCGCTTCCTTCCGCTTTCTTTGTGTTGGAATTTTAAACTCAAGGTTATTTATAAGGACTATGGTTAACTGCTCCTCAGATCTCTGCAGGTTAAATCCAGACAGCTAGCTAGACTATCTGTCCAATCTGAGTTTTATGTTGCACGACTAAAACAAGTTTTGAACGAACACATGTTCCACCAAAACAAGTTCCTTCCCGAGGCTATTTTGCAGTGGCACCAATGCTCCGTTCCGAGCTTAGTGCCGCCCATGATGATTGTGATTGGCTTAAAGAAATGTTAATGAACCAGAGCACGTTTTTCTCTAATCCGGGAATGCTGCTGTGTGGACTAGCCAGACCCTCCTCCGCAGCACTGTTGAGGAAGGTCTGGCAATGCGAAACTAGCAGCATGGAGGTCAATGGTTAGCACTGTGGCCTCACAGCAAGAAGGTACCGCGTTCAAACCCTGGTCGTCCCAGGCCTTTCTGTGTGGAGTTTGCATGTTCTCCCCCTGTATGCATGGGTTTTTTCCAGGTGCTCTGATTTCCCCCACCACTAAAAAACATGTTCCGGAGGCTCTCTACTGAGCTGATTTGTGGTGAGCGTCTGGCGTCGTAAGGCTACCGTGCATCACCCAGGTGGGTACTACACACACTGGTGGTGGCAGAGAGTAGCCCCCCCAGAAGTGCTTTGAGTGTCTATGATAAAGCGCTATATTAATGTAATTAGGGGTCCAAGCCCGAGTCTGTAAGAACAGGCAATAGCAAAGCTATGCCGTTCATACAGCAGGGCTGTAGAACCCTATTGTTTTTCTACTGATTAATCAGACATTATTTTTAGGGGTCCAAGCCCGAGTCTGTAAGAACGGGCAATAGCAAAGCTATGCCGTTCATACTGCAGGGCTGTAGAACCCTATTGTTTTTCTAAAGATTTTTATTTTTCTTCTCCGCCTAAAACTCCGACTACAGCCTAAACCGTACATGGTGGGGGGTTGGCATTTTCAAGAATGGTCCCAAACTCCGCAAGGACCTCAGGCGCAAAAATAGACCTACTTCCACCACTAGGTGGCGCTATAGCAGAAAAAACGCGTTTGGCCCTATAACTCCCACACCGTACACCGGACATTAAAAATCCATATATCCACGCGTTCCCTGGATCCAACTGAATCACGTGATATAGGCCACGCCCATTTCCGCCTAAACCTTTATGCGTGAAAAATCGAGATTTATCAAAAACCTACTTTTTCGAACTCCTCCTAGACCGTGCGACCAATCGGCACGAAATTTGGCAGGTAGCATCTCCAGATGGGCCGAACAAAAAGTTAATAAAAAGAATTTTGATAGGACAAAAATTGCGCATATTACACACAAACAAATTTGTGTAGCTAACTATGAAAACACCAACTTTGCCATATCTCGGCCAAAATAAATGCTATCAATGCCAAACTTTCGATTATTGTTTGCCATGACCCTCTGAAGGTCACCCACACGTTTTACAAAAATTGGCCACTAGGGGGCGCTACAAGTACAAAAGGTTTATATCTCGTGAACTGCTCATCCGATTTTTTCAAAATTTGATGGTTACCATCTAGGGACACTCCTGAGGCCATGTCTAGAGTTGCGTACTGAGGGGTCAAAGTGGGCGTGGCCAATGGGACCCAAGTCTAGATTCACCACTTACACTAATGTGAACAACTTTAAATTTACAGGGTAGATAGACAATGGGTAATGGACCACACCTACCAAAAATTACACATGTGGACCACTAGGTGGCGCTATAATGGTTTTTTGCCTTTAACTCCCACATTACACATCGCACATTAGAAAACCATATATATATCGCGCAATGCGCAAAACCAACTTTTTCGAACTCGTCCTAGGCCGTGCGACGGATCACCTCGAAACCTGGTAGGTAGCATCTCCAGATGGACCTGACCAAAAGTTACTCAAGGAATTTTGCCACGTTAAAGTATGCGCATTTGACGACCAAACAAATTTTCATAGCTAACTACCACACACGTATCATATCATATCTCGGCCAAATTAAAAGTTATCAGCAAGGGACTTGGGATCCTTGTTCAACATGCTACTATGATGCTCTTTACCAAATTTGGCGAAGATCGGCCTTTAGGGGGCGCTATAAGCAACGTTTATTTGTTTTGGCCAATGACTCAATGCATTTAAATGGGAAATTTGCATATGCAATATCTCTGCCACGGTAAAAGCAATCACCGCGAAACTTGTGGTGCTCGATCGGCATGAGGCTCTGAGGCGCTGTACCAAATTTGGCGAAGATCGGCCATTAGGGGGTGCTATAATCAACGTAGACCAGTTTTGGCCCTTTTACTCAATTTTAATGGGATATTTGCAATGGAAATATACCACAGACCTTGCAGCTCACACTTCTCAATATTTACTGATGTTTGCCTCCTACCGGTTTTGGTTTTCACTTTTGCGTGCTCCTTTGGTTTTTTACAATAAACAAACTTCTTAACCCACCTGACAAAGTTTCTACAACCTTCAGTGGATAAATTCAACTCTTTTCTCTCACTTTTTCAATCCAAAATCAACACCATTCATAGGCGGCGATACCGTGCAATTAAACATTGCAGTTGGTGCTAAGTGGAGCGTCTGTCATAGCGTGATTGGTTATGTCGGTGTCATTGATGCTTAATTTCCTACGAAGCACCCACGGAGGAAAACACAAATCGGCGCCTATGACGCCATTTGCAACAACTTGACCACCTCCCCTGCTCCTTCAACCACCACACCTGCCTCCCCCCTCCACTCTCTCGGTCACTCTCTCATTTCTCTCTGCTGTCTCCTGCGGTTAGGGGGTTAAGAAGTTTGTTTGTTGTAGAGCATTCTTAAAGGTGGTCCGTACACGCTTGGAGGTGAACTGTTGACCGCTACGTTTGCAACGGCGACGTACCGCAGACGTCGCGGCTCGCACCTCTCGATATTTAGCGACGTTTGCCTCCCCGCCGCCCAGCTTCGGGTTCCGCTTTCGCGCGCTCCCCCGGGGCGTCGGGGGCGACTGGCGTGGGTGGCTTGGGCCCCGTCATAACTGCTTGCAGTTCTAGTTTTCCATTATTCTTCCCCGCCTAAAACTCCGACTACAGCCTAAACGTACATGGTGGGGGGTTGGCATTTTCAGTAATGGTCCCAAACTCCGCAAGGACCTCAGGCGCAAAAATAGACCCACTTCCACCACTAGGTGGCGCTATAGCCGAAAAAACGCGTTTGGCCCTATAACTCCCACACCGTACACCGGACATTCAAAAACCATACATCCACGCGTTCCCTGGATCCAACTGAATCACGTGATATAGGCCACGCCCATTTCCGCCTAAACTTTTATGCGTGAAAAATCGCGATTTATCAAAAACCTACTTTTTCGAACTCCTCCTAGACCGTGCGACCGATCGGCACGAAATTTGGCCTGTAGCATCTCCAGATGGGCCCGACAAAAAGTTAATAAAAATAATTTTGATAGGATAAAAATTGCGCATATTACACACAAACAAATTTGTGTAGCTAACTATGAAAACACCAACTTTTCCATGTCTCAGCCAAAATAAATGCCATCAACGCCAAACTTTAGATTCTTGTTTAACATGACCCTCTGAAGGTCACTCACCCGTTTTACAAAAATTGGACACTAGGGGGCGCTACAAGTACAAAAAGTTTATATCTCATGAACCGCTAATCTGATTTTTACAAAATTTGATGGGTAACATCTAGGGCCACTCCTGAGGCCAACCCTAAAGTGGGGTACTGAGGGGTCAAAGTGGGCGTGGCCTATGGGACCCACGTCTACATTTACTACTTACACTAATGTGAACAACTTTAAATTTACAGGTTAGATAGACAATGGGTCATGGACCACACCTACCAAAAATTACACATGTGGACCACTAGGTGGCGCTATAATGTTTTTTTGCCTTTAACTCCCACATTACACATCGCACATAAAAAATACTTACATCCACGTGTTCCTTGAATCAAGCTGAATCACATCATATAGGCCACGCCCATTTTCGCTTAAATTTCTTTCTGCAATATCGCACAATGCGCAAAACCAACTTTTCGAACTCGTCGTAGGCCGTGTGACGGATCAGCATGAAACCTGGTAGGTAGCATCTCCAGATGGACGTGACCAAAAGTTACCCAAGGAATTTTGCTACGTTGAAGTTTGCGCATTTGACGACCAAACAAATTTTCCTAGCTAGCTACCACACACGTATCATATCATATCTCGGCCAAATTAAATGTTATCAGCAAATAAATTCAGATCGTTGTTCATCATCCCACTGCGATGCTCTTTACCAAATTTGGCAAAGATCGGCCTTTAGGGGACGCTATAAGCAACGTTTATTTGTTTTGGCCAATAACTCAAAGCATTTAAATGGGGAATTTGCAATTGCAATATCTCTGCCACAGTAAATGCAATCAACACGAAACTTGTAGTTTTCGGCATGCCGCTCTGAGGCTCTGTACCAAATTTGGCGAAGATCGGCCATTAGGGGGCGCTATAATCAACGTAGACGAGTTTTGGCCCTTTTACTCAATGTTAATGGGATATTTGCAATGGAAATGTACCACAGACCTTGCAGCTCACACTTCTCAATATTTACTGAGGTTTGCCTCCTACCGTTTTGGTTTTTGCTTTTGTGTGCTCCCCTGGTGTTTTACAATAAACAAACTACTTAACCCACTTGACAAAGTTGCTAAACCTTCACAGTGGACAAATGCAACTCTTTTCTCTCACTTTTTCAATCCAAAATCAACACCATTCATAGGCGGCGATACCGTGCAATTAAACATTGCAGTTGGTGCTAAGTGGATAGTCTGACATAGTGTGATTGGTTATGTTGGTGGCATTGATTCTTAATTTCCCATGAAGCACCCACGGAGGAAAACATAAATCGGCGCCTATGACGCCATTTGCAACAACTTGACCACCTCCCCTGCTCCTTCAACCACCACACCTGCCTCCCCCCTCCACCCTCTCGGTCACTCTCATTTTTCTCTGCTGTCTCCCGCGGTCAGGGGGGTTAAGAAGTTTGTTTATTGTAGAGAATTCTTAAAGGTAGTCCGTATATGCGTGGAGGTGAACTGGTGACCGCTACGTTTTCAACGGCGGCATAGCGCAGACGTCGCAGCTCGCGCCTCTCGATGTTTAGCGACGTTTGCCTCCCCGTCCCCCGGCTTCGGGTTCCGCTTTCGCATGTTCCCCCGGGCGTCGAGGGCGACTGCCGTGGGTGGCTTGGGCCCCGTCATAACTGCTTGCAGTTCTAGTTAATTATTATTATTATTATTATTATTATTATTATTATTATTATTATTATTATTATTATTATTAATTGCAAAGCCCTTGTGATGCCTGGCTTCGGAGCAGGCAGTGGGTCCAAGACTGACGTTGAATATGTAATCTGGGGAGACAGTCATGTAAATTGCGCTGTCCTTGCCCCCTCCCCTCAAACCCCTCCCCTCAACACCAAAACAATTTCCAGTTGAAACTGGAAAAAAAGATTGAGAAATAAATTACAGAGTGTAATGTAATTGTTTTGTAGTGTATTGTATTAGCAATCATCAGCACAGTATAGAACCTATGTAACACCTATGTATGTATTAGGGCTGGATCCAAATATTAGAATATTCGGTCGATGGGTAGGTATTTGATTTTCTTTTTCTTTTTTTTTAAACATGTAACAGGATGAAATTCACTGTGGTGTTTTGTCGGTATTAAGCAGCTAGCTTTAGCTAAATGTCTGCTAGCCGCTGGCTTATTTTATGCAGCGCTATAGAGGGTTTTCACCGACGTCACATTCTGGGCGGTAACCTGGATGCGCAGCCATGTTGGAGGCACTCGGTGTAAACAACTGAATGGAGTAATGGAGTATTGTGCCCTTTGGATGCTTTAATACTTTATATCTAAACAACAGAAAAGCTCATCAAAACGCGTCCAAGATGCAAAGGCATATAGGGAAGGACTTAGATCACAAAAAAGGCGTGATATTTTGAGAAATTACAGTTTACTGGCGGTGCAGATCCCTACAAGTTGGCTCCCTCTTCTTGGACCGATGGCGGCCGGTGATTCTTCCTTCAGTTGCATATCCCGATATAGTCAACTACCTGGTTTTCTCGCCGAGCCCATACACAGCGGAAGACCTTAAATCCTACAAAAGTTTGGAGGCCTATAACCAGATGGTGTGTGGATGGGTGAGGGAGACGCAGTACCAAGTCATTAACGACCGTTATGTTGTGAAGGCCTGAGTAAGTAATGCAATAACGTCTTTAATCAACCTAACCTTAACTGTATGATATCATTGCGATACTCAAGGTGTAGCCAAGTGACTCTCAATCGTTTATTTTCATTTCAAAGACCGAACAAGACACATTTTTCCCTCGTAGATCCTGGTTGAGCTTTGCCAACCACAAGCGCCTCCTTTCCTCTGATAACTTCTGGCATTCCTCTCCCTGGTTTTTAATAACTTTTGGAAGTCGATAATATTCCAAATGTTTTTCTTGGTCTGACCTATTGGTACAACCTAAAACACGGCAATAATTAACCATTTTCCTTGACATCGTTCGGGATCTACTTCAGTGCCTGTGCTTTGTTGTGATGCGGAGTACCTCCAACATGGCGACTTGGGTCTGATGACGCGTCGTGAAAACCCTCTATTTCGTCCATCTCAGCCAAGAACGGAGAAATGTTAAGTTACATGCGAGCAGTCTTATTTGTGTAGAGGTCTGTATGGTTATACTGTAGCAGCCTGGTGTCGTTTTCAGGTGATTTGATAAAGGTAAACATTGTACGACCGTTCATACCGCTAACGCTCTAGTGAGGCGCTGGCTGAGCATTCATTCACAAACACTGCGTCGGTCGTCACTGGTCAGACAATCCGGCAAAAACGCAGGTATTTCCATTTATTTTGAATGCCGTCAGCAAAAAGTTGAGTCTAATTCAAGAAACCCGACATCACCCTGCGGTGGACAATTACGTTACCAGCTATCAGACTCGTTTGTCCGTATCTTGGCGTCAGAGTCCCGGTAACGTTACAGAAACAGGAAAAATCACTGGCTATCGCTGCCACAAAAAAGGTGTAATCAAATATTCGCTGTTGATAAGTACCGAAGCTTTGAAGCTCAAAAAATGGCATTCGGTACAGGCCTAGTATGTATATGAATCTTCTGTAAACTGCCGTTTTGTTCATGCCAATTGAGTTGAATTGTTTTTACATACATATCAATACAATCAGTTTTAATTCCTACACGCTGAAGCAGGCTAGTAGTGAGTGGCTAAGTGTGTGTGTGTGTGTGTGTGTGTGTCTGCGTGCGTGTGACTCTTTGTGATATTGTAAATGTGTTTTGTTGAGTGGGAAATAACATCTACAATGAGCCTTGCTTTCTCCCTGGCTACATATCCTGTTTGTCTTAAAGGCAGGCCCTTTTAATTTGCCTGTTTTTCATCTTAAATTTCCTCGTGCTGTAGCTCAGAAAGTGCAGCTTGACCTGCGCAGTTGTGGGGAATGGCTGATATATCCCTATCCTTCCTGCAGCAAGCATGTGTGCGGGGGCGGAATGAGGGGGCTGGTGTATTCTCACTGGACTGGATGTGTTGTGGAGGATTTGAAAGGCACAGGTGGACACTGTGCAAGCATGGACATGCTGTTCAAACTGTGTATGTATGTTCATGTATAACCCTTCTAGCGGTCTCCTTGAAGCTATATGGGGAAACGACATTGTGGATAGACCACTTTGCGATGTTGGGAAGTGATTGACACCATCCCGCCAACCAATCAGATACATACCTTGCAGTGTTTTACTATACATTAATTTATTTGCGGCAGCCCACCACAATATCAACATTGACCAGCTCGGTTCTAGAGGTCGACCGATATGGGTTTTCTCTGGCCGATGCCGATCTTTAGAAATCAGGGTCAGCTGATGGCCAATAAATGCTACCGATTTATTTTGGCCGATATGTGCTTGTTTTTAAACCTCTATTTGAAAGATAAAATGTAACACTAATATACACAGAATTTCTCAACAAAAACATTTATTGAACACTTCAACAATCTACACTTGTATACTTCAATTAAAAATGTATACTGTAAAAACATACTGTAAATTGTATAAATAATGTATGAAAAATATATTAAATAAACGAAACAGGAAAGAAGAAAATAAACTTTGTCAAATAAACTTTTAAATGAAAAAATAAAGTTTAGTGCACTTAGCAGCATTTATTAAACTTGTGAGAATACAAATCTGCAAGCTTCACATAAAGTGACGTTATTATTCATCTCAACACTATTTCCTCCTAACTCCTGTTGAATCACATAAGACTAGGGCTATCTAAAGTCAATTCTTGTTCACCTTGTTTGTTAGATCATTGTTCATTTGTTGAAGTGTTTTATCTGTGTTTTGGATCCTACTGTTACATGTCCTCTTGCACTCATTAGGATCTTATCTGAGTAGATTTCTGTCATTCAAATAACTCTTAGTTGTAATTTAAAACTCGTCCAGCCAATTTAATAAAATTAAGGGTTTTATTCGTGCTCGAGTCCATAGATGCAGTTAATGGATACAGGCATGGAGAACTGAAGGCTCTGTTAGCAACGATTAGCTCCGTTAGCGGTTAGCTCCAGTTAGCTCTGTTATAGGAGTGGATGAGACTGCCACGGACAGGGGTAACAACCAGACTCTGATAAATGACATTCTGGGAGCTTCCACAGCGGTGTGGCCGCGGTGTTTTGTACGGTTTTATTAGTACAGTTAATCCCAAGGCAAGAACATCAGCAATATGCTACTGCTAACGGTAGCGTCTGAGCCTGAAGTGACTGTGCGAGACACGGCGCAATACTTCACGAGGGGAGGGGCTGGAGGCAGCTGGTCTGGGTGCGCTGTAAAAAATGTCGCCTATTCATGTTTTTAACACTAGGCTGCCCGCAGATGCGCCTGCCTATTAATCGGCTTGATATACTGGGATATTGGCCGATACCGATTATGTAAAAAAAATGCCAAAAATCGGCCTCTACTCGGTTCTATGTGAAAAAAACAACCGCAGAGAGAAACTAACTTAACATACTTGCTGTTTGTGAATTCTAGGTGAACTCATTGAAGACATTACCGTATGATAGCTGTGCGAAGCGTGCTGTGTACCAGGAGAGTGATGATCTCTTCAGATTACATAAATCATAGTCTCGCATTGCCAGACCTTACTCCACAGCGCTGTTCCTCCACACATACATTGCAGGAGAAAGGAGAAAAAAACCCCGCATGTTTTCATTTCTTTAAACCAATCACAATCGTCTTGGGCAGTGCTAAGCTCCGGACACAGCGACGCTGGCTCTGCAAAATGGTCTCAGGAAGGATAATATAAATATAAAAGTTAACTGTTCACACAATACAGTAAAATGAGTTTTTTTTTAAAATTAGCTGGTTACATGGTTAAACATAATTTGCTCTTACCAGTGTATTACCCTTTGTAACGTTACTTTGTCGACAGCAATCCTGCCATAATCAACCCCAAAACGTCCCAGTTAGATAGCAAATGCCATAACGTTTAAACATATTCTTTGTAAATCTTCATAATCATTCCCAGAAATAACCAAGCAAGCCTGCCTTGTTGCACCATCCACATTTTCTTCAAAACATGCCATTTTCAGGGTGTAGCTTGAAGTTTGTTGTTTCATGAAACAAACAAAGTTTTGTAAGGTGAGGGACATCCGGCGGAACATCCGGCGATTATCCTGGAAATGAACTGTCGTTGATCCAGTAAATCATGCTCTCCTTTCCCCCTCCCCTCCACGCCAAAACAGTAACAGAAAGGTGAAACTGAAAAAAAAAAATTCAGTAGTATATTAGTGACATCATCACACACTAGTTGTTTGCATAAAGCGTAATGGTTGTCAGTGAGGTAGAGATTACTTAAGCAAAACTTGGAGGAGCAGCTTGTCACTAAAATGATAATTGTGTGTGTGTGTGTGTGTGTGTCTTTGTCTTTGTGACACGTCGGCTCAGTGTTCCAATGCTCTCCACATTTATTTTTTTACATATGCTTAGGTAGTGCGCAAAAACTCTTAAACCTGGCATATATAAGCCATATAATGGCAGAGAAAACCCTGAAACTAAAAGAGTAAACCCCAAAAAGCAGCTTCTAACGGCTAAGGTCCCTGTCCCCCCTGGTCTAATTCGGTGGGAAACACCGCACACACATTTTAATGTATTTGCTAAATCTGTTTCCTTTGCACTTTGTAGCATTTTGCTTTTATCAATACACCAACTTTTCCAATTCAGCCAAGCATAAAAACATTTTTGCAAAGACATGAAGTAAAATTGTGGTCATTTCTCTGCTCTGCTCTTAAGCAGCAACGCAGCAGTACTCGTGCAAGTCTGTGTGTAGGTCAGAGCCCCAAGTGCAGGGGGAGGGGTTAGACAGTGCCCCAAGGATATACTACTTTCAGATCTTGCTTTAATGTTAACTGAATAATGTGTAAATTAATGTAATATTGAGTCCATGGGGTGGGCTACACTTTTTATGTACTGTATATGTGTCTGATAAGCAAATTGCTTATTTTAGGACAGTACAGTGCACGTCTGTCAGTACTTAATTATGTCGGAACACTAGTGCGTTAGAAAAAAGAAGAGAGGGGAGAGTGTTATGATGAAATGAGAGTAAGAGAGGGTATCCTTAGCTGTTCATTTTGTGTGTATGTTCCTCCCCCTTGGACTTGTCTCCAAAATGGCCTCTGTTCTAGTGGAAGTGAAAGACTTTGTCGAGCCTGCTGGTAATTTGAGCCCGGTATTCATGGCCAGAGGAACAAACGAGGAAGGGAGGGAGTTGCTGGGGGAGGAGGAGAAGGAAGCAAGGTAAAGAATGGCGTTCCTTCTTTGTATGGAATTTACCTCCCTAGTTCACCGTCTGGTTCTTTTGGAAGAGGCCCAAATAGTGTCTACCTTTGTGAGTTAGGTAGGACTATGGTGGCTATTTTTGTGAGGCAGCGATCATAGGGATAATAAAAAGCCAGTGGTTTAAAAAAAAGATCTGGATGGGGCGCCATGGGATCCACTACCTCCTATGTACATGTCTAAGTATATTACAAACTCACGTTACCCCTTCATGCCCACTTTCATGCTGTTGTCTAATCAATGTATCTTATGAGTCATGTTTAAAGAGGAACAGTCTTTGAATAACCAAACTCCGCCTTCCTGTAGCGTCTGAATGCCCACACCTGTGTGTCTCTGTTTTCATTGAAGCCATTTGAGTTGTAACAGAATGTTCTGCTTCTGTAACCAAGAGCTAGCTGACATTTCTTGTTGCTACAAAGTTTACCAGTGTGTGTGTAGCCAGCTGGATAGGGTTGACATTCTCTGTTTGACAGTGAGCACGGTTGAACTGACCTCGACATTATAGAAAGTCCCCAGCCTTGCTGGGTTGCCCTGGTGCTGGAGAGCCAGGGCATCAGTCGCTGTAGCCAGGGGACCACTACAGAAATGTCATGCATCCTGTTGCTGTGTCTCTCTTCTGGTAAACCAGCATATGTTTTTAAAGTTAGGGTTATTTTTTGTTGTGTAAGACTAGCTTTGCTTTTTTGGAAATTTATAACGGTGAATCCGATCAGTTTGGTTTATGGGGTAAAGTATTTGCATGTGTTTGCCCAGGAAATGATCTTGGTATAAGCCAAATTGTCTCCTTAGTGTGTGAACAGAGCACAGGAGGGCCCGTTTCTCTTTCTGCAGCCGTGGGATCTGTCTCTGGCTCTGCATCTGAAAGCGAGGCAGGGAGGATAGTGCGGAAGAGGGACAGATGAGAGCAGAGGAGTCTGGGTCAGTGTTTCAGCAGAATGTGGTCACCTGACAAGAGGGCTGGGCCACACGTTGGATGAATCCGTCCAGGCATCTGGGAGGAAGGCGCCTCCTGCTGGTTGCCTTTTATCAGTGCATCCTGTTGGAAGGCTCAGTGTAAGCAGAGCTGTAAAGCCCCTTGTTTTTTCTGCTCTTTGAATAGCCTCCCCATCCTCCCCTCCATGCTGGAAGCCTCTGTATGGGTGAGAGCTTTCATTCTTAACATGAGTCAGCATATCGTGTTCTTCATTAGAACTGTAAGGATGGTTTACCTGTGTCACTCTTCAACTGAAACGACTGTTGTGTCCTCAAGTAAAGGAGCCCTGTTAATATGAACATTACTTTTAACAAAAATGTTCTGTTAAAAGTAATTTACTAGTCAGTACCTGAATTGTGTCTGACTGAGAATTTGAATTAGCTGTTCTTCAATTTCCACCTGTACCTCTCCCCAAGGTGACCTACTATTGGTAAATTGGCTTGATGCTGGTATTCCTCATACATTTATTTGCACAGCGTTTTTAATGATAACAAACTGCGCTGCTTGTCATTTAGCAACCAAGTACATTTTCTAAAGAAAAAAGGATTAAACTGGGTTGCCAATGGCAGATACTCATGTACAGCCAGTAGTTTTTTTTAAGGCAGACATTTTGTCATTAATAGCAGGAAAAGCACAGGAGTAAATTATAAAAATACTAACAACTTCCATGTAGTTTCATTTGCAGGACCCTGGTACTGTGCATGCTGGCTCATTTCAATGGTTTACTGGTACACTGTTATTTAATTAGTTAGTTAATTACTAGGGATGCACCTATCCAACTTTTTCAGTCCCGATACCAATACCGATGCCTGGGCTTTGTGTATCTGTCGATACCCGATACCGATCCGATACTGTTGTTGAATTACTAATAAACTGTATACCTTCCACCTTATACCTTCCTTCCACCATGTGGAAGAGACTAAAGGCACCAGACTTTCCTAACTAAACATTACTTTCCTAACTAAGACTAAATAACATAGATGTAATGTATTGAATTCTTATTTATTTGTTATTTAAAAAACAGTTGTGCATTCAAATCGAAAATATAATGTAATCAAACTTCTTAAAATTAATTTAGATAAATAACAATAATGGGCCTTTTATATAGGTTTATACTGGCTTATTCTACTGTCAGGAGTACATAGAATATCACAAAAACATTTTAATGTCATGTTTACTAAAAGCTTTGATTACTAAAGGGTTTGCTTGGCTCATCAACATTATATAACGTTATATGAAGAAGAATCCATGAAACAGTTACAGAATCTAAACTATTTTTTTTTCTGCAAACTGCAAAGTAGTAAAACTCAAATCGAATTAATACACATACAAACAACTTTAACATTGTTTCCCTTTCAAAAGAAAATAGTTGTAAGCTAGTTGTATAAACACTACCTTGGCCACAGGTAAGTTAGGTTGTAGTGTGGTTGTAGTGGGCGACTGAACGTAGCTCCACTGTCAGCCTCCGTTGCTGTTTTGAATAATATTTGTAGGTTGGCGGACGTATTTCAGCGAAAGGCATCTTAAATCCAGTGTTTTAATCATTGCTCTGAACCCGTCTTTCTCAACGGTCTGTAGCAGGACCGTAATTGGATTGCGTTCATAATGTTTCTCTGCTGCATGCTTGAAGTGACTTTAACGTTAGCACGGTAACGTTAGCATGGCCGAGTAACGTTAGAGCGACGGGCAACAACAGTGGCTAAATTATGGCCGATTTTTTAGAAACAAAAAACCTTGCAACAACAGATGGCTCCTCTCTTGAGCATACGTTGTTCTGGTTTATCTCCGGTCTTTCTTCATCCTCTAACTTTCTTCTCTGTTCTTGAATGTGCAGTAGTGACCGGAGCCTCTCCCAGCTTAACAGACTGTTATGCTACCTGGCAACATGCTGTTCGGCGGTGTAGCTACATTTGTAAATGTAAAATTATTAGTGTTAGAAACTGTTTAAGTCACAAATTGTTATGTGGTATGGTGTTTTATCCTTTTAAAGAAAGTTAGTTGTGGGTTATTAATTGTTGCGTTATGAAGTTGCTACCATGAGTGAGAAGGGTACGCAATTAACAGGGGTCCCAGTGCTGCGACGGAGGAAAAAAAAAAAAAAAAAAACTGGATCGGCCCGTGGATCTGTTAATTTCTCCGATCCCCGATCCAGCTATTTTGTCAATATCGGGCCGATATCCGATCTTAATATCGGATCGGTGCACCCCTATTAATTACACCTGTGCTTTTCCTGCTATGACAAGTTTAAATGCCTCTCTGCCATTAAATCTGTTCTTCCTATACTGCAGACTATAAACCAGTCTATAAAAAATATCACTTCACTTCACTTCATATTGTCCATGGCTGGACAATATGTAAGGGATAATGTAGAGAGACCCCTTCAGGCTGATTCAAGACCCCTTCGCTTCGCATCGGGGTCCTGATCTCCCGGTCACAGTTGTATTCGCTATAACAACCGCCTCGCTCTACATTATCCCGCTTAATACATGGATATATATATAAAGAAAGAGAAAATCAGATATCACAATATTCTTGACCAAATACCTCAATGTCAATATTGCGACGATATTGTAGTGTTGACTGGTATTGATGCTTTCACAAAATATTGTATTGTATTATCGCAATATTGACATTGAGGTATTTGGTCAAGAATATTGTGATATCTGATTTTCTCCATATCGCCCAGCCCTTCAGGGCGCCCCATATTTACATATTGGCTCACCGCACCTGGTTAAGCGTGCACCCCATGTACCAAAGCTCAGTCCTTACAGCAGCGGCCTGGGTTCAAGTCCAACCTGTGGCCCTTTAGTGCATGTTGTCCCCACTCTCTTTCCTGGCTACAGCTGTCCTATCAATTAAAGGCATTAAAAAAACAAAAATAATCTTTAAAATAATTATTTTTATAAAATAAATAAATGAGGAAAAAAAATATTCATATTTCTTTCATTTTACATATGAAAAAACTCAAAAACACAATGAGATATATCAATGTTCTTTTGGGTTGCTGACGCTCTGTCATGGTGTAATGGTGGTTTTTGTTTTGTTCTTTTTAGCGATGCTCTGATACTGATATCGGTCCGATACTGAAATAGCTGGATCTGGTATCGGTGACATTAGGGCCGATCTATTCAATTCCATGTTTATAAACATTATTTTCTAGAAATTGTATTTCCTGTTTAAGTTTGACCAATTTGTTGCTGCATTTAAAAGGTTTAAACTGACACATAAAAATCCCAGTCACTTCCACACAGCTGTTTGATTTGATTGATGCTCTCTCTCCTCAGGCCCCCCATGACCGTGAGCCGTGGGCTACGGCTCGGCGGTGCCCCACCTTTGGAGTGGTCTGTTGCTGTAATTGGGACCCTGTGATTCCTCACCTCTCCTCCTCCCCTCCCTCCCCCATCCCATCCTCTCCCTCCCCTTTCCCCTCTTCCCCCCCTCCCACGCGTCGCTGTGCTGGACGTCATGAGCATAGTAATCGCGCTGGGAGTCACCACACCTGAAACGTCTTACTCAGATATGGCTGCTGGATCAGAGTAAGTACTCATTACCTGCTGGTGGGACTCAAATACGTAGCTATGCCCTCATATTAAAGAAAAAATCTGTTAATTTACAACCAGGGTCTTATTTTGGTAAGACAGCAGTTTACCTGCCAAATTATTTGCTGATATCTGTGATGCTGCAACATTACTCAAATAGTCACAGTGTCGGAGGATCACATGACCGACTATCGCAGTGGTTGCTAAGAACTGAGGCTCCGCACCCACCTCCGCATTTTCATTAAAAACCAGGTCTATTCAGGGGCAGCCTCTAGCTCACCCAGTAAGAGCGTTCGCCCCATGTTGGCTGAGTCCTGCAGCGGCGCAGGGTTCAAGTCCGACCTGCTGCCCTTTGCTGCGTGTCATCCCCCGTCTCTCTCCCCCTTTCATGTCTATCCACTTTCAAATAAAGGGAAAAAAGCCCCCAAAAAAATAATCTTTAAAAAACCAGGTCTATTCTTTCTTATTCAACGTCAATCATTTTGTTTAACCACAGTGACTTAGTGGAATGCCTGCCGGCGCAAAAAAGCAGGTAACACTACCGTTTACCCGAGCACAGAAGCCTACCAACATGGCAACGGCTAGCATGGCTACTGATGCTAACGCGGACCTACACATGGAGAACGTTATAATCAAGGTCCTGGAAAAGCAACAAAATATGCTTCAGTCAGCGGTCCGCATTGCAGTGAAGTTAGCAGAAATTGACACCTCGCTGCAACACATCAGGACAGAGCTTGAGAGGGAGGGAGCTACGGTACGGGACCTGGTGCAACGATTGGACAAGACGCAGGGAGACAACAGGCAGATGAGAAATACGGTGAGAGCCTGCATTGATGACCAGAAGAAATTTGAGTTTAAGCTAGCCGAAATGGAGGACAGATCGAGATACAACAATGTGCGCATCATTGGACTGAAAGAGGGCAGCAAAAAAGATGACCCAGTTGGATTCCTGCAAAAACAGTTACCGGTGTGGATCCCCTCCTTAGAGAACAGGGCTACCATCGAAATTGACAGAGCACACAGAATATACGGCAAGGGTACAACGACATGTACGCTGATTTTCAGGTGTTTGAGATACCAGGACCGCCAAGCAATCGTTCAGGGGGCGAGACAAGTACAGCAGACAGAACCGATTCGTGATGCCAACGCAACGCTGCGCTTTAAGCCTAACTACAGTGCTTTCACCGTCCAGCGGCGCCAGGAATTTATAGGAGTACAGTGTAAGTTACATGCGTCTCAAACTTTCTTATTTATTCGGCCACCCTGAGAGTGACCCACGGAGAGAGTACGCTCACATTCACTACAGCCAAGGATGCAGACATGTTCTGTTGGGATCTGGATACCGAGGATGACGTGACACCCACGCGAGGCGCTTCGCGGCTGGACCGGGCGCTGTCATCGGACCCAGAGGACGGCGGGGGGACCTCTTGTCTGGTGCTGGAGCCGGGGCTGGCGTACCCGGCAGCTGTGGGTTACCGGTGTCTGGAATACTGTGCAAGATCGACTCGAGGGTACTGTATGTAAGTTTGGGAGCCAAGCTTTAAAGGAACATTCAATTAGGCTGAAAACATGATATCCGCGGACTGTTCGATTTATAATCTGTTTATTACTCTCACTAGGCTGGTGTGCTTTTTACATAGCCTATTGCAGAGCTGGTTGGAACATAGTAGGTGAGTTTGGGAAACAAGCTGTAAAGGAACATTTAATTAGACTGAAACAACATGATGAACATTCATCTTATAATCTATGTTTACTACTCTTACATGGCTGTTTTTTTTTCTTCACAAAGCCTATTTCAGAACTTAAATAGATGGTTGAGACCTAGTTCTAAGGTTTTTGTAACATTGTTCATGTTTAACATAAGAATGCACTAGACCTGTGTCAATTAACCTATGACTTCAGACAGGAGGGGCAGTTTTGAGTTGGAGTTTTGCGCAAGCAGCGTTCAATACGGCCACGTATCTTACAGAGAGGGAAGGGGGTCTGCGGTCTCAGAGGGTTAGGGGATTTATTTTATTTTTTATGTTTCTACCACACTTTGCTTAGATCTAACAGTTCATCCTTTGCTACAAATTTACCAGCGAATTCCGGTAGGGTACTCGAGACATTGACTTGAGAGACTTGAGACTAGACTAGACTTCATCTAGTGATGACACCAAAACCAAGGGTTGCTGTCACGGAAATGTGCACTCACCATAGACGAAAGTAGTAGACCTATCAGGCAGGATATCTTATATATGTACCACGATAAGGAGTAGGAAGATAGCCTTTGTTTCGGTATATGCACCGTCTACATATGATGAAAGCTTTTTCCCGCGCCTAACCAATTAATTGCTTTCTCTCAATGAATATTCGCTGATTATAGGGGGAGACATGAATGCGGTACTAGATTTAAATCAGGATAAATCGGGGGTCAATCACACGAAAGCCCAAAAACATATATCGGACATGTTTAAAGCAGCTGTGGAATCCCACCATCTTACAGATATATGGAGGATGCACAATCCTACTAGTAAGGATTACACCTTCTTTTCCACACATCACCTCACCCACTCCCGCACTGATTATTTTTTGTGCTCCAATGAGCTTAAGGCAATGTTCCACACGATAGCAATAGAACCAGCAATTCTGTCTGATCACTATGCGCTGATAACCACATTCCATTGTGATATGTTAGGAGAAAGATCTAGAAGGTGGCAATTCAATAACTCCCTTCTCCAGAACACAACTTTTGATGCAGAGTTTAGAGCCAGACTGCCTGAGTTTATATCAATCAGTACGGATTCCGTTTCGGACCCGGTGTACATTTGGCAAGCAACTAAAGGATTTATTAGAGATTTCACATCTTCCTTTGCGGTCAATTTGAAGAGAAAAAGAGAGGCAAGGATTGCGGAATTGGAAGAACGTTGTAAATCTCTGGAGCAGTCTCTAAAGACGTGTTTTTCTAAATCTACACATACTCTTCTAGTCACAAGTCGAGCAGACATGAATGATCTGCTAAGAAGGAGACTTGAGTTCATAATGCACAGAGTGAGACAAAATTACTATTTAAATGGTTGTAAACCAAGCAAATAGCTGGCTCTGAAATTAAAGCAAAGCGAGTCCAGAGCTGCTATCAACAGCACGGACCGAGGTATCTCTAAAGACTTCAGCGCCACTTCTCAATCTTTTTATTCAAAGTTGTATGAGTCCTGCAACTCCCATCCGACACAGTGCCAGGAGTTCCTAAAAGAGCTAAACCTGCCTCTTCTTGACCCAGAGGAGGCAGAAGAACTGGTCACTAACTAACTAATCATTTTACAAACTTTAACCTCGGCCATAGAGATGGGCACTTTTCATCAACAAACCAACACTGCACTAATTTCTGTCATACCCAAAAAGGGCAAAGATCTTACGAAGTGCTCAAACTACAGGCCCATCAGCCTCATTGGGACTGATATTAAGCTCCAAAGTCTTGGCATGCTTTATTGAGAAGCTAGTCCACCCCGACCAATCAGATTTTATACCAAAGCATCGCGCTGCAGACAATGTACACAGATTATTTAATGTAATAAAGAAGCCAAAAACCTCCCAACAACGGCAGCAGTTGTATCAGTGGACCCGGAAAAGGCTTTTGACCGCCTAGAGTGGAACTACTTGTGGCAAGTAATGGAGAGGCTTGGTTTGGGGGTCAACTTCATTGACATGGTACGTACTTTATATGCGAATCCCACAGCCATAGTATCAACCAATGGCTTGCGTTCTCAGCCATTCCCCATCGGACAGGGCTCGCGACAGGGATGCACAGAGCGGGCATGGGAGAGAGCCTCCCATGCTATTTGCAATCTCTCTTGAACCGTTAGCCCAAGCCATAAGCCAAAATAAAATATGTAATGTCCAGATTAAATCCAATAACAGCTCAATATCGTTATTTGCAGATGATATTGTGCTGTACATCTCTGACCTTGAGGACTCTGTTCCAAAACTTCTTAAGATCTTCAATGAATTTGGCTCAATTTTCGGCTATAAAATTAATTGGAATAAATCTAGTCTTCTTCTATTGAACAACAGACAGGTGACATCAGCTATTACTGGTACAATACCAACCCAAAGCAAAATTACATATTTGGGCATCACCATACACGCATCACTACAGCGAGTTGTCCAGGACAACTATGAAACTATATTAAGTAGTGTTCAAAGGGATCTGGCCAATTGGTCTGCCCTGCCAGCATCACTACGGTCCAGGATTGCTGTTGTTAAAATGAACGTAGTTCCTCGTGTGAATTTCTTAAGTACAATGATCCCCTTACCCCCACCAATAAATTTCTGGAAGAAACTTGATACCGTAATCCTGCAGTGTATTTGGCATTTGAATACCCCAATATGGCATAATGCACACTTGATGTTTGGGAACAAACCCTTTGCTTGTAACCAGTGGAGTGACAGAGGTATTTATACTTTAGACCAGCTATTCAATGAGAAAGGTATGTTGAGTTTTGAAGAACTGAGAGCTAGTTTTGAGGTCCCCAGGACATCTTTCTACCTTTTATCTTTGCCTAAGATCATCCCTAAAATGCTATGGAGTGCCATGGGGAAACAGTATTGAGGCACACCCAGTTATTAAATGGTTTGTTGATTTTCCTGTGAGATGATTGGTGTCCATGATATGCTAAATTGATGCAAGTATCTATAGGAGAACTCCCAATAGTAAAGAAATGGGAGCGAGAGCTGAGCCCTGAAGGGAACGCAATTAATTGGGAGACAGTTTGGGATAACATTTTCCACTGTTCCAAGAACCCAAATCACCAGTATATCCACTTCAACATATGCCATAGGACATACTGGACTCCCCAAAAGAGATACGTCTCTAAAGTCACTCCCTATTGGAATAAAACAACATCAATAATATCTGATGTGATAGGATATCAAATTCCTACTGACCCGATTGTTTTGTTACTTAATGACGACTCTAAATTACACATGCTTGGGAGGCAGAGGAAAATTTGGCTAGCCGGCTCAATGCAACCAAGAAAATTATAGCTCAACGCTGGCTCCCCCCTCATTCACTTTGTATAAAACAGTGGTTGGTGTACTTTCTAGAGTAGTAGATAGTCATGCTTGAGCTCTCTACAGCAAGGATTAACAAAGTCAAATCAACGACTATCAACCTATGGAAAAATACAGCAGAACAAATATCAGACCTAATGACCTCAGCGCCACAAGAACTAGAGCAGAGTGATTAGGCAAGGTGTGATTTCTGTTTGTTTGTTGTTTTTGTTTTTTTCTCGAGACCGCAGATGGTGGGGGATGGGAGAGGGTTTTTGGTTCCTGTTCAATTTGTGTTTCTTTGTTCTGTATGTTTAAAGAAAAAAAAGAAAAAATGTATCTTAAAATAAAATTGTCACAGGTGGTCAACAAACTTCCTGTTTAACCTGAGGCCTGTACTACGAATCAAGATCAACATGCCCTGGATTTATTTCAGTTACCCAGCTTCACCTAACCTAACAACCGGGGTCCTGCATAAGCTGTGTCACGATGGTGGTTAACAACTAGTTCAATCAACCCATGGTTTCCCAATCCAGCAACACGCGGTGTTTGCACAGCATGACCAATTGCAAACAGCTACCAGAGCTGCATATTTTACATAAGAAGAGCAAACTATAATTCTACATAAATATGGAGAACACAGATACGGTTTTACAGACAAAAAGCAATACAATTGCTGCTTTCTAAAACGGGAAGGAAAGCTGGCAAAAAAATAGCCGACGCTGTAAATGCGTAAATCACAACGCTTATCAATATCACTTCCCCATCAGTCAGGCACAAGATCTGACCATAATTACACTTGTGCTTTCCATAAACTGTCATTGCTTTAGCCTATTATTTCAGTTGCAACCCTAGCAGTGGTAAGCGATCGTGAGAGCAAATAAAATATAATTCAAACCAATGTGCGCATTGGCAACGCACGGCTCAAGAAGCCGACAAATAGCCTATACGTAATTCCCTCCGCTGAAAAGTCTATATCTTTCATAAAAATACCCATCAGGGAATGTTAACGGGGCTGTTGGTCTCTAAATGTTTTGACTTTCATGAGCGCACTTCTCTCTCTCTCTCCGCGCACCGAGCTCCACCAGATCTCCTAAGAACGGTGATGCTGTTATCAATTGAGTGAGTGAATTGGTGAGTAGGCGGTGCTTTTACACTGGTTGATCTTTAATCCACCGGGACGACTTGCAGAGACAGGTGAAAAGGGAGTTGCAGTAGTCAAGCCGTGATTATATAAAACCCTGAATGATCATGGTTTGGCAATGCTTCTTAATTGAAAGAAACATGTACAAGTCCACGACCCATCTGTTTTACTCCGGGCCGAGGCAGCAGCGGACACCAGGAGATGGCTAAACAGATTGTCCTTCTCCGGGGCTGTTAAAGCTGTGTCTTGCCAAAAAAGTGGAGGGACCGAGCAGCCCCTCTGGCTAACGCTGGCTAACGTTAGTTACCTAACATTCCACCCGGCACTGGGCGACACTAGTGCCGCGTTTTATTTACCTTGGAACTCGGAAGCCGGAGCTGGGAATGACGTCATACCCGAGTTGAATGCGTTCTATTTAAAAGTCAGATTTTCATTGTTTTCATTAGCTCTAGCCCGGTTAGTGATTGTTAGCAATACCAGTTGATAACAACGCATTACGCCGTTTTTTTGTGCATGCAAACAGCGTAACAACATGTCCACAGATAGAAGTTGGACATGCCTGTGTGAACAACTGATTTAGTGACACAAATAAGACAGAAGTGCTTATAACTTTATGTTACTGCAGCTTTTCACAACTGTTGATACAGGGGGCAGCCATGTTGGATTTTGAACTCGGGCTACTGCGAGTGTCGGTACACGATCCGTTCTGCCTGCACGATCCGTTCTGCACATGCGCAAAATGTTCGCGCATGCGCGGTTGTACGAGGATTTACGACACTGTACGATCTGTTCCACGCTTCCGGTCGACAGCCAAGCTAACGTTAGTTTAGCTAACAGCTAATTCGGCTAACCGCTAGCTGACAGCTAGATTCAGTCTAAAATAACGTTAACTCAACTGCTGTTAGCCTCCACAGGCAAGCTAACGTTAGTTTAGCTAACAGCTAATTCGGCTAACTGCTAGCTGAGACAGCATGTAATAACTTTAAAAGACCCTCAAAATAAAACTTGAAAATAAACGTTGACATATATAACAAACACCTAACATATATAACAGCTGTTACGTCAGTTCTACTTTACTTGTGCTCATTTAAAATACAATCACTCAATACTTGTCTTTGTTATTACTGTGAAGTCTTAATTTAGCTGTAGCCTGCTTTTCCCATTACGTTTGAGTTAACGTTATTTTAGACTGAATCTAGCTGTCAGCTAGCGGTTAGCCGAATTATCTGTTAGCTAAACTAACGTTAGCTTCCCGGTGGAGGCTAGCCATAGGCTAGCGTGGAACAGATCGTGCAGGTCGTATGGATACGTAAAACAGTATTATCTTGCGCATGTGCAGAACGGATCGTGCAGGCAGAACGGATCGTGTACCGACAGCGAGGTTGTCCGAGTTCCGAGCTCATAAATCCGAGGTCAGGGGGCGTGTTTACGACTTTGGCCTTGCATAATGAGCCAAACAAAGTTGTCAGTCATGTGGCAAGAGCACTGTGCTTCCCTATGCTGTGACAAGAGTGTGTGAATCAAGAGTGTGTGAATGAACAATTAAGTTGTAACATTTTTACTAATTTAGTAGCCGGTCAAGAAAAAGCTAGTTGTGCGTTGAAAGAGCGCCAACTACTGTACCGGAGGTAGAGTTACTCCCGTCATTCTTCCCATTTTTCCCCGCTCATGTATACGGGGAGAACTGCCATAACCCGGTTATTAACATAATAATATGCTTAATAAAATATGCTTCCTTCCAATATTCTGTCATCCACAAAGTCTGCTGGAGAGACCTGAAGAGAAGGGAAGTGCAGTCCACCAAAGACTAAACTTTACCAGACAGCTATAAAGGAAATGCAGTATGTGATGCTTCAGTCAGGCTGGTTGCACTCAAAACCGTCTAAACTTAAGCAATGTAACACTGACTCCTGTACAGGGCTGGACTATAAATAAAAATACCACTACTGGCATTTTGTTTACCCCATCAAAGTCACTTCAAAGTGAAACATTTTAGTGATTGCAGTAAATTCACTGCATACTGCAACTGTTCTAACCAATCAAAATGGAGAGCACAACATCCTCACTTTTATTTTTAATTTATTAACCAGAATGTGCCTGTCTGTTAATCTCTTAATTTGAAACTATCACTACATGTTATGTGATATTTAATAGTCTGGGTGCAGTGTGTAACTGGCCTGCGCAATTATTTCTTATGTATTCAAAATGTAGTTTAAAAACAAATAGTTGTTAATAATGCTAATAAAGGTTTCGGGAGCCTAGTTATCACCTCTGATTCTTCTGTTATTGTAACCACTGACCATTGATTCTGTATCGCCCAGCCCTCCTCCTGTGTAAGGTAGACTTGTATTACATCTCCATATCAGTCCTTGCTGTGTTAAGTAGTGTCTGAGGAAATGTCCACAGACAGCTTAAGTAAGAACTGTTGCCACATCTCTGTAGGTCAGCCTGCTTACGTGACTGCGGTTATGTGGAATGCAGCTGGTCTCTCCCATTCACCTGTTCACAGCCCCTTTTTGGAAACAGCCCCTTTTTGAAAACTCCAAAATTCAGGAGGATTGATTCACATAAGAAAATGCACCGTCTGCTTAGATATACAAAATCCCAGGATTTAAATGTAACGTTTTGTCATTTTGATTCTTTTGCCATTTAATTGCCCTAGAATTGGAGGACAAGGGGGGAATGCAAGGTAATGTACTGTCTGGTCAGACCTCAGCTAAAGGGCAAAAGGAGTTGTATACCATAATGGCTCTCACATTCTATTTTCCTAAATTGCTGTTCTTCAAGGCTTGGGAGCCAGTTCAAGGTTGTGGTGCCATCTAGTGACAGATTAAAGTCTTTAGTTTAAAACGTTTTTGTTTTTTTACAAAGCCCTGGAAAATCATAGTGGAAAATATCTACTGTTTTATGCATATCATTTCTGTTCTATTGTCATTCCTTGGATTTTGTTATTTTCCAGCCCTGAGTCAGTTGAAGCAAGCCCTGCCGTGAATGAAAAAAACTACAACAACCACAGCTGTGGGAGTGCACAGAGTCATGGGTATCGGGGACTACCATATGCTGTGAGTTCCAAGCATCAATTCTAATCATAGCATGTCTTATTATATGAAATTAGTATTGCTCTCTTTTACTCAAAGATAAGTTGGCTACAACTTCAAACATTTTTAGAAGCTAAAATAACTCACTACAGTAACACTATAGATAGGCAGTTTAAAAAAAGACATGGATTTCTATTCTGTTATAAGTTCTTTGTTACCACAAACTACTTCCATTATTAACAGCTGTACTGTTTCACATACCTGTTGTTTTGCCCTCATTTTCATTCGTCTCCATTTTCCATTTCCCTTTTGCCTGAACACTCGTTGTTTGAAGATGCAACAGTCTTCCGTTGTGTGTTGTCAGGATCACAACTATGGCGCGCCCCCTCCCCCCACCCCACCCGCCTCCCCACTCTCCCAAACCATCATTCCCCGTATGGATCTCAACGGCGTGGTACGTGGCTCCCGCTATCATGAAACTACTGAGGACAACTCAGCCGACAGCGACAGCTCATCAGAGGAAGACGGGGCTGTGGCCAGCTGGTGTCACTGCAGCCTGACTTCGGATGACCTGCTCATCAAATGTGACAACTGCAGGTGAGAGATGGAAAACCTGCCCAGTCTGGATCCTTAAGCATAAGTTCCAGCTGCTGCATCAAGGTGCAAGTGTGAAATGACTAGACCTTCCAAACAGTCTTGCAAATTTATGAGAAAGGAAACAAGGAACTTGATTTTTTTTTAATAGTGTCAAACTCTAAATTCTACAATATATCGCAATATCATTTGTCATGTCCTTGTCAAATGCAGCATAGAGTACTAATGTCACTAACCTCTTTCCATTTGTCAGCTATATAATCCGAATAAAATATCTTGTTTGTTTCTAAACCTCAAATTTAGGCGTGATCGCTCCTCAAACTTAAACAGCCATCTCAAAAATGTTTGGCAAGCAGAATCTCTTGCCATTTTCAAACATCTGCGCAATTGTTGATTCATGTGCTTGGCCTTTTAGTCTGTTCAGCAATTTCATTGCTACGATCTTGTAACAATGGTTTGACTTCATGTTTTGCTTTTTTATGGCCCATTTATCTCGTGCTGATGTGTTTTATTGCCTATTTTGTTGCTGGGGACTCAACAGGAGGAAAGGAGCAGAAGGCCAACACAGAAAATCAGAAAATGTCTCAGGTACATTGTCTCATGTCTTTTTTGGTTATTTAATTTCCCTATAGGAGTTTGTAAAGTTCTCTGATGATTATACCTGTGTTTTGTTTTTTCGTTTGTAGCTGGAGAGAGCAGTGCCACTGAGAGTGGTGACGAAGAGGTCGAGCCCTCCACCATCTCTTACACTGCCACCCAGCATACGCCCACCAGCATCAAACTCACTGTCAACCGGGTCAAAAGGAGCAAATCCAAAAAGAGAAAGAAGAGCACAGAGAAGGCCCGTGGAACGCCAAAGGGCAAGAAGGTCAAGGTATGCAAACTCTTGCAAGCAGAGTGTACTAAAATGATTATAGCAAAGAATCCATTGGCAGATAGAAGCAAATGATAAATGCTAAATCAAAGCCCAATATGCAGCTGTTATTTTTTGTTAAATACCTTGCCCCATTGAAAATACCTCTCATTTGTTTTTGATTGTAGAACAGCTGCTGTATTCTACATGTATGCATGTATTGATATGTGTTCATTTTCCTTCTTTCAGGCTTTCAGAGAGGGTTCTAGGAAGTCTATGAGGATGAAGGTAAGATTGGAGGTGTATGTTAAGATATGCTTTACTCAGTGCTATCAGCCGCAATGCTTCTATTTTCTGTAACAAATAACTTCTGTCATAACCTGCGTCATCTTGTCTTCTGTCTAGAACTCAACAACAGAAGTTAGCGTGTTGGATGAGAACACATCAGAGGGATGGGAGAGCAGGATCCGCCAGTGGACGGACCAGTATGAGGAGGCTCTGGCCAACCAGTACAGCGCTGATGTCCAGACCCTCCTCCAGGTCCACCGCACTGCCAGCACCACTGTCTCAAAGGCAGAGGGCGACACTGCAACACCCCCTTCTACTACACAGATCCACGCCTCAGGTGATGCCATGGACACCATCAACCGCACTGAGCTGACCTGTAACAACACAGTGCTCGGCTCACAGATGCAGGTCAGCCCAAGTCCTGAACCAAACAACAATTGCACTTTAAGAGCAAGTTAGCTTTTAAAAAAAACAGTCACAATTGTGTAATCTTGCCTTGTGTAATATTTTCCTGTTTTTGCAAATAAGTGGTTTGTGATTTGCTGTTTGTAGCTACAGTTGGGGCGGGTTACACGGGTGCAGAAACACAGGAAGATCCTCCGTGCAGCCAAGAACCTGGAACCAGACACACTCATCATTGAATATCGGGGAAAGGTCATGCTCAAACAACAGTTTGAAGTAAATGGCCATTTCTTCAAAAAGTAAGACATTATGGTGTTTGTGTTATTGGGCTACTATGCTTTATACATTCAGGGGATCAAAAAGCATTCACAAAGATTCTAGAGTTGTCTCACCTGTTTGATGTCATTGTATCTTCCCAGACCCTACCCATTTGTGCTGTTCTACTCAAAGTTTAATGATGTAGAAATGTGTGTTGATGCAAGGACCTTTGGAAACGACGCTCGCTTCATCAGGAGGTCCTGTACACCCAATGCTGAGGTCAGCCACCAAGTTTTTTTTTAAATTTCAATGCCTGCCACTTATGTTTCCCTTCTGTGTAGCTTTGAGTTTTGTTGCTGTCTTCAAAGATAACTCATTAATCTGTTTCCTTTACCAGGTAAGGCATATGATTGCTGAGGGCATGATCCATCTGTGTATCTACGCCATCAGTCAAATCACAAAGGACGCTGAGGTCACCATTGGATTTGACTATGAGTTCAATAGCTGGTCAGTACTGCTCCTCAACCCATATCCATATTTCCACCTGCCTTTGAACCATTCACTAGAAAGCATCAATCCACAAAAAGCAACACAGGTCAATTTCAATCAGCTGATTAACTTCCTCCATGGTGGATGTTGTTGCTGCTGCTGCGGCCATTAGTTTCAACGGTTTTCATGCATGGGCTTAGCAGCACGGGCAGAGTAGGCTTCATGCAGGTGAAGTGTGTGTGTGTGTGTGTGTGTGTGTGTGTGTGTGTGTGTGTGTGTGTGTGTGTGTGTGTGTGTGTGTGTGTGTGTCTCTCTCTCTGGCCCTCTCTCTCTCTGGCCCTCTCTAAATAAATGTGTGAAACAAGTAGGCCTGTGTTTTTAGAAAAAAAAATTAAATTGCCCGGTTTGAGTGAAAGAAAAACTACTCAAATAACAAAGGAGTAGGCTTAAACAGAAAGGATAAATCATGTTTAAAATTGAACCATCTGAAAGTAGTGCAAGGAAAACAATGGCAATAGGACATAAGTTTCACTTTCAGTTTCTCGTGGGGATATTAACATCGGGCCACCTAGATCTAGCCTGGCTTTGCCCTCCTACGTACTTCCGCTCAATTTTCATTTTCCTTCAGTACTCCGTCTGGGTTTGCGGTATATTCTTGCGTTTTCTCCGGCCAAATATTTGGCGGTTCTATCAACGAACAGAGGGAGTGGCTGAGAACAATGATGTTGAGGATGTGCGCTAGAAAGATGCGAGGGAAGCCATTCGGTCCGTTGTGGCAACGCTGCCGAATATCCAGAAGTTAAAGCCAGAGCAAGAACAATATTTGCTGAGTTGTGTTGATGGCCATGATGTTGTGGCCCTCCTCCCCACGGGGTTCGGGAAAAGTTAGATTTTCCAGCTGGCTCTGTTAGTGGTGAAGGAGTTGGCTAAGCCTAACGCTAGCGATGCTAATGCTAAATATAAGCCAATAGTAGTTGTTGTTGGTCTCCCCTCTTGTTGCACATGCGCATGACATACGTCACGACCAAACGTTAGCAATTGGTTATGGCAGATCCAATAGTTTTTAAACTTCAACAGAGTACCCACCTTCAAGGAAGTTAACACTTGTCAATAGAGAGTGGCCAGACTCTCTGTACAAATGAAATGTACGAGAGTCTGGTAGCTTCACCAAAGTAACAATGATTACATAATAACACGTTAGATAAGTAATGAGAAATCCAGAACAATAAATTGTTGAAAATAGCTTGATTACATTGAAAAGTAGTCCTCATGATTTGTCTCAAATGTATCTTAACCATGTCATATGATATGCTACTTTAGTACACAATAAAACAAATATTACTGGGACCACTTGATCCCACACTAGGGGAATTCCCTTGTTACAGCAGCTCAAATGCAAACACAACAGATAACACAAATAAAGATTAAATAGAAGTAGAATATAAAAGAAATATCTTAAAAAAAAAAATATATATATATATATATAAAATAGAAATAGAAAAATAAGAATAAGAGTTATAATAGTACAAAATGGTATTGAAAATGTACATTAGACACCTCTTTTTATATACAGATATACAGTACACGAATAAGGTGCAGATGAATAAGAAATGTTATTGCAGAGGTGACAGAGATTAACATTTAATATCTATATTCACATAATAGACAGCACCACTGACTATCACTGTAACAATTTGGCCACAATTAAGCACATTGACAATATAAGGCCTAGTCCTATACTAGATTTTGACCTAGTCTTGTTAGCTTGTTGCTGCTACAGAATGTGTTTTGTGTCTTTGTGTTCAATCCTCCGGCTTTTTCTTCAATGTGATCTTCTCTCTCTTAACAAACCACCAGTAATTACAAAGTGGACTGTGCCTGCCATAAGGGAAACCAGAACTGCCCGGTGCAGAAGCACAACCTGAGGCCCATGGAGAGCTTCCCCATTACCACCTCACTGCCACCTTCCTCCCCTCTGGTTGGTGCCGAGACCCGACGGAGAAAAGCCAGAAGGAGAGAGCTGGAGAGCTATGTTGCCGATGACAGCAACCAGATCCTGGACCAGGAGGCCAAAGAAATGCAGGGGAACAGTGACTTAGAGGTGTGTGTGTCATTTGCTCCAATCAGTCCAATGATGGCTTAGATTAAAGTCCATCAAATATTAATGTTACCACAAAGGGAAAAACAGTGTTCTAAAAATTGGCCTTGAAGTTTTTGAAAATGCCTATATTAGCCAAACATTGCTTCTATTTCCAGCTGTGTAGGATGTTTTCCCTCATGTGCTGTCTTTCTGTGTAATTAGGAGAGACTGCTGGATGAGTTGAAGGTGGAAGATGGAGAGGAAGGAGAGGTGGATGAAAATGGGGTCGCCATCTATAGTAAAAGAGTATGGCATTTTAACTATTTTCCGATACAGTTGTTGTACTAATCTAGCATACTTTTGCCAGATATTTTTGTTCTCTGTAGAAATAGATTTCAATTCCAGCAATACATCAGTAATTCAAAAGACAAAATGTTTCATAATTCTCTGACCCTGCCTGTGTAACTCCCCTCTTGTGTCTGTGCTTATTCATGAAGACACATAATAGCCTGGAAAGGAGGCGAAAGAGAGTGGGAGGAGCAGAGGTGAAGGAGGAGGGTGTGGAAAGTGAGTTCGGGGCAGGAAACCCTGCTGGTAACAATCCAATACCCCATAACACTGGAGTGGGGATCAGCACACGACGCACCACCTATGTCATGGTCAGTAAGAGAAAACGGGTTGTTTCATCTGTATATGTTCATCTTTTAGTTTTTGATTTATTCTATTTATACATTCTCTTTCAGGAAGTGCCATCTATTGAAGAAAAGATCTTATTACCCAATCTGCCTGCCCCAGTTGCTCCCCCTAAACCTGCTAGACCTACCAAGCCTCGACCCAAAAGTCGGATCTCTCGCTACCGGTCAAGTTCATCCCAGCGTGCCCGGCGTCAGCGCCAAGCCCTTGCCCAGCAAGCAGCAGCAGCTGCTGCTGCAGCCATGGCAGCAGCACCATCATCAGCTGATCAGGGTGCTTCTCTGGACGAGGAGGGACCTCAGGGCCCATATGGTGCTGAACATGGCCATGGAGAGAGAGGTCTGGGGGGTCATCTCCTAGATGGAGATGGCCAGGGTTTAAACTGCATAAATAGAGGCAACTTGCGCTACCCCAAGACTAAGAAGGTTAGAGGACATTAGACTTTGTAGAAATTATTTGTGGGATTTTGGTTGTGCTATGGTCGAGTCAAGCTTTCTTAATCATATTAATTATTTTGTAAATTCCTAGCAAATGCAGAGTTAATCATTAATGTTTTGTCTCAGTACCTGGTGACAGAGTGGTTGAATGACAAGGTCCCTGGAGGGGAGAAGGTCCACCAAGAGGTGCCTGTTGAGCGCCCACTACGGATAACCACTGACCCCACGGTGCTGGCCACCACCCTCAACATGCTGCCAGGCCTCTCCCACTCATCCCTCATCTGCACCACACCCAGACACTACGTCCGCTTTGGCTCCCCTTTCAACCCCGAGAGACGCCGGCCCCGCCCGCTCCAAATAGACGGGACTTATGGCTGCTACAAGAAGGTGAGAGATGCAGCAAGGTATTATAGAGAGACAGAGTATATGAATATAAAATATATAATGATGTTGTCTTCCTTAGCGAATTCAAATGAAGTGCTAGTGTTACAAGCCTGTCTGCAGGTCCTCAAACAATTAATCAAATGCTGAAAGCTTAAAATGGATGAAATGCAGTTAAATATAAAGAATTTACTCTTGAATGTGTTAAGTGTTAAGTTTTGAAATGTTGCACAGTATGCTGTTCTTTTTGGTGAAAAGGCGACCAACAAGTCTTGGTTTTACCGTCATTGTACCTTAAATTGGTCAAAAAAAGTATTCTACTTGTCTATAAAGAATGGGTGTGAATCTTCACTGATCTCCCGATTCAATTACGATTATCATGTCTTCGATTCGATACACTGGTATCGGTATCGGGAAGTACTAGAGTTTATGCACCGATCCGATACCATGTAATAAAGCCCTAAAGAAAATTTACGTTAAAGTAGTTATTTATGTTCTTTTTCCGTTATAACTGACTGTCAAATTGGATAAAAAAAGAAAGTTCTGTGGCATTCATTATTTGTGTTTGTTCATATTTCACAAAGAGTTTAACCTGAGCCAGACTGACAAAAAAGATAGAAATCATATCACATCCATACAGGGATAGTAGTTGTTAAAACATAATAAAATATATCACACTGGTATCGGATCAGTACTCGGTATCAGCCGATGCGCAAGTTCAGGTATCAGAATCGGTATTGGGAAGCAAAAAATGGTATCGGACCATCTCTACCACTTACATCACTCCAGCTACACAAAATTATTCCTCCTTACAGCAGTTTCAATGTAAAACTTACTCAAACCCTATTAAACCACTGTGTTACGACACACACAACTCTCCGCCGTTAACTCCAACTTTAGCTTTTTGTTCTAAACCACTGCCGTTAGACATGAAAAGTGCCATAGTGTACATCTCTCCAGCTTCGTTACTGTACTTAGCTCTTCTCCAAGCTAACTATTCTAATGTCTCTCGATGTTTCTCAGTGTTTTCTTTCCTCTTCTTGATTTGTGATCCTCTCCACTCTCCTCCTCGTGTCTCCGCTCAGCCGTTTTGTGTGTGTGTCTGTCTGTCTGTGTGCATGTCTGCTTGCCTGTCTCTGTCTGTCTGTCTGTCTGTCTGTCTGTCTGTCTGTCTGTCTGTCTGTCTGTCTGTCTGTCTGTCTGTGTGGAACGGGTTAGGCTACTGAGAATGTTATTTTTCATTTGAATGTTTATGGCGCGGCCAGAAAATTAACGAGTGTCATCATTGCGTTATAATAGATTATGGTCGGCCACTGCATCGATGCAGCATTGTCCACGTCCGCATCCCGATACATCAATTATTTGATTAATTTCAACACCTCTACTATAAAGACACAGTTGTGAATACATGCAACTTACAACCTTGTAATATGTTATATTCTATAATACAAACATTTCATCTTTTATAAATCTTAAGACTTTCTGAGGTATTGGGTCAAGTTTAATTACGTTTTTTCAATGTCCTCTAAATGTTTCAGTTTTAGTTTTTTAACCCAACATTACTGTTGTTTTGATGCAGAGATGGATAAAGCAGGCGGAGGATGAAAGCTGTTCAGCCAGTGTGGAGGATGGCACAGAGTCCACCTCTTCCCAGCAAAGTACCAGTAGCAGATCCACCCCCAACCCCCTGTCCAACGGTACGTACATCCCCACTTTCATCTGGAAAACTCATTTACTGCTGTATTTTCGCCAAAGATCAGAACCAAGCAACTGGGTGATATTTTTACTGAAAGTACAACTAAGTAAAGGGTGCAGTCCAGATAAAAATATGTTGTTACTGTTGTGTCTTGTCATCTTCTCCATACTAGAAGTGTATTGTTTCCTGTTTTTCCAGCTCACTTGTATCATTTCCACAGTTTTTAAAATCACAGAACTCAACGCACCATTTAAGAAGCGCCGCTCCAAGTATATGTTAGAGACGATAACAGCACCCTCGGACCACCTGCTTCACCCGCTGTCACCAATCACACCACCTCTCCCAGAGGACTCCCTCCATCCGCCGTTCCACGCCCCAAGCAGTTCCCTGCTGCCCAACGGCCTGGCCTACTCACCCATGCCCTCACTGCCTGCCAGCCGTTGCAACACACCGCTGCAATTTGAAGTAAGGGCACAACCACATAAACACCTAATGCCCACCATACACTAGAAGACTTTGAACAGACTTTGAAAAGACTACAGTCTGACACCATCCCACATCTAAAGACAATCATCTCACATCTAATGTTATAGACTGTCATAATATGTAAAAATTGGGGATCTTGCAGGGTCACACATTGCAAGACTACAACTAGCTTTGTTTAGAAAAATGTAACCTAGCTAGCTAGCTAGCTAGCTAGCGTTAGCTAGTAACTTAAGGGAAAGTTCGCCAATTTTCTGTTCTGCCGTACATGCAGATGAATGACGGCAGTACCCGGAGGTCCAGGTTTTTCTGCCGGTAAAACTCCTGTTGAACGAGGCGCTTCAGAAGGGTTGAAAACCGGCAACTTTTTCTCTTTGGCGTTTAGCTTACATACCTGCAAACGAGTCGCTTTTCGGCGAAATTCGCCGTTTTGAATGGGAAAATGTCATCCAAGTGAATCGTGTAGAGCCCAAGAGTTTTTATTTGGTTTTAAAAACCTACTGCGATCTTCTTCACAATAAAACATCTTTGGTGATACGTCACGCGAGTCATTTGGCCAATCACAATCAAGATAATGGCACCAAACAAGGAAGGCAGCAAACGGTTAGAACCGTTTGCTGCCTTCCTTGTTTGGTGCTGGAGGGAGCGCACCCATTGGTTGTTGACAATATTAACATGATTTAACTTCACTACTAACAAAACTATCATAATAATATATAATAATATCAAACACGTTTGATTATGTCGGAACGTGAAGACGGGAAAAAGAAGACTCAGTTTTATGAGTCACTCTGAGTTTTATGACCACCTTACACCAAACAATTGAGACGACTCGAGCGTGGCCCAACTCTAGCAAGACTCTCATGATTTTATTCCGAAATTTGTCAAATTAAATTTATTTAAAGCAGCCATATTATGCTCATTTTCAGGTTCATAATTGTATTTTAAGGTTGTACCAGAATAGGTTTACATGGTTTAATTTTCAAAAAACACCATATTTGTGTTGTACTGCAGTGCTCTCTCTCACTGCTGCAGATCCTCTTTTCACCTGGTCTCTGTTTTAGCTACAGAGTGAGACCTCTTTTCTTCTTCTTCTTCGGTACTATCTTTGATTGCACTGCACATGCCCAGTAGCTCAGATGTAGATCATGTCAGCTAGCTAGCTCCATAGACAGTAAAAGAAAGGCTGTTTCTACAACTTTGGTCAGTTACAAGGCAGGATTAGCTGGGAGACTTCTAAATGAGGGCGCATGTAAGTAGTTCTTTTATAGATTATGGTGAACTTGTGTGTGTTGTAGCAGTGCTTTGCTATTGAGAACGAGGTAGCATGCTAGCGTTAGCATGCTAGCGTTAGCCATAGCGTTAGCATGCTAACGCTACGAGCTAAAGGTTGCGGTTAGCCTGCTCGTTTCGGCTTGTGACGTCACAAGCCGTGCCGATTTTGAACAGCTCACCCAGAGACTGAAGGCAGGACACATTCAGAAACTGTATCTCACTCTAAACAGCATGGGTGGATTTTTTTCAAAGTTTGTATGTGTGTGGAAGCACCAGAGACAAAACATAACACCCCAAATCCCAGAAAAAGTGATTTTTTCATAATATGGGCACTTTAAAAAATTAAATAAAAGTTGTTTGGTGTAAGGTCGGCATTAGCCGCTTTTCAACGGCAGGAACTTTCACATGAAACCTTCTAAAGGACCGCAGGGACCAGGGTCCAAATTAAGTTCTGGGGACGTTTTACGGGGCCTTTTTACCCCCAAAAAACTATCTGATCTGACTTTCTGAAAGTTCAGGAACCTTCGGGGTGGGGTTTGCGGGGATCACCGTAGCTGATTGGTCAAACACAATCCAGCGCAGCTGGTTCTATCTCATCGACAGCTTTATTCATAAAACAAGGGAGTACTCTAGTATTGATTTAGGATGAGGGGAGAACATTTCTCTTTGTTTGAAGAAGACACACTTTATTAATCCTGCAAGGGGAAATTACATTAAAAGTAAAATTGGGCTTCCTTACTCCTTTTTTTTGCATTTCATTCATACCTGTGCAGCAGTTAACAAGGAAGTAGGCATTGATTTAGGACCAATGAGGGGGTTCTAGGAACATTTCTCTTTGATTGAAAGAGTCATGTATTACACGAACTGAGTACGGCGTACGAGGCAGGAGCCCCGTTCATTCTAATGAGAGTTGCTTAGTGACGCACAAAGCTATCATGGAGCCAAAAATTACCCAGATGACCGGCACTGCCTACGTATGTCCCATAGAGCAGGCACATTAGAGACCTCTGCTGGCCGAGCTGGCCAGTTCCAGTTTAGCGAATCCCCCTTCGCTAACTTGAATGGGGATAAAACTATTTCCAAATATTATCAGACCCAGTGGATCGAATTCTGATAGTGAAACAAGTCATTTCGGGGGGTTGATGGCGGGTCTGGTGATCCCCTGGATGTTATCACAGAGCACTGTTTCTGCTAGGCATCCCCAAGCATGAATCTACAATGTTACTGCTGCATCGCTTCCTGATTTTCCAAACTACAGTACGGCCTGATGCCCAAATCATACGTGCGTGCGTTAATCGCAAAAAAATGTAATGCCATTAAAAGAAATTTACGTTAACTCTATCATAAAGGGGAAATCCATTAACATCCATCTAATTTCGTAAACTGTGCCAAGTTGTACCACATGAACACAATATAGGTAAACATCTATCTCAGACAGCTTGCCTGCTTTAGTAAAGTAATTATTATATAATACCTGTTTTAAATGAAACAGTCTGGTCTGGTCCCTGTTGTAAGGTCAGTCACCCCAGCTGGTTTGGGTTTTTGGTTTATATATGGGCCTTTTTTGTAATCGATTGGCAGAGTAGTGGCTGCAGATAGTAATGTATAGTACATGTTTATCTAGTCTTTATCCTCGACGTTCCACTTCCGGGATTGCTCCGTTACCGACTTAAATTCCGCCGGATTTCACTCATTTAGGCCGGATATCCGTTACCTTGGGCTTCCTTTGTGTTGTCATTTTAAACTCCGGTCGATTTATGAGGACAATGGTTAACCTTTTCTCAGATCTCTGCAAGGTAAATCCAGACAGCTAGCTAGACTATTTGTCCAACTAAAACAACTTTTGAACGTTCACGTTCCACCAAAACAAGTTCCCTCCGAGGCTATTTTGCAGAGGCACTGTTGCTCCATATGGCGCTTAGCACCACCCAAGACGATTGTGATTGGTTTAAAGAAATGCCAATAGGACGGCTGGGTAGCTCACCTCGTAGAGCGCGCGCCCATATATAGAGGTTTACTCCTTGACGCAGCGGCCGCAGGTTCGACTCCGACCTGTGGCCCTTTGCTGCATGTCATTCCCCCTCTCTCCCCCTTCATGTCTTCAGCTGTCCTATACAAATAAAGCCTAAAATTGCCCAAAAAATTATCTAAGAAAAATGAAATGCCAATTAACCAGAGCATGTTTTTCTCCCATCCCGGAATGCTGTGTGGACTAGCCAGTCTGGCAAAGCAACACTAATGTTTATCTAAATATAAAGTAAACATGTAATCAGGTCAGTTAATTCAACCTTCCCCAGAGGATGTTTAGTGTTTGCAACTTTTCAAAATTATATCTTGAGAACGTTGTTAATCATTGAAGATAAACTAAGAAAATTAACCTTTTGGTTAGAGTGAGGTAATTAAATCTTCATTTTAAATTAAACACAGTGATGAGAACTGATATACTTTAACACCTACATACCAATGACACTTAATTTGCTGTTAATCTGCCTGGGAAGGCTGTCCAAATCAGCCTTAATATTTGGGACACACCATGTGTGATTGACTCTATGAAGTTTCCAATAGCTTTTGCTTTTCTCTTAAGAACATATCATCCCCTGAGGCGTCTCCTGTTCACAGGCCAGAGTCCATCTCTCCTGAGGTATGTTCCTATCTCTGTGCTACTAATCCTAATTGCTGATGCAAACATTTAAATTCTAGTTACGGCTGACTTGTTCCTCAAATTTGTCTATAATTAATTTTGTCCTCTGTTCTTTCTCCACCTTCAGCCATGTCTTCAGACAGACTTTGACATCCCTCGGCCCCAGTTCCCCGACCTGTCACTTTCCTCCAGCTTGGAGAGCCCTGTGGCTGTGACCTCAGATGACTTTTCCCTTCCTGGAGGCCCTTCAGGCCACGATTCCCAGGGCCCATCATCCGTAGGGACCAGTTCCCTTAACCCAGTGTCCTGTCCTTCCTCAGACCTAACCTCCCAAAACAGGGAGCAGGCTTTCAGGACAGAGTTTAACCTCATATACACCTGCTCGCCACTCAACGCAAACCTGGGGAACCCTGTGGCCATGGACCGCCACCTCTCCCAGTCAGAAGGTGGCTTTTCCCCAGCAGAGTCCTTTCACAGTTCCGTAAGCGGCCAGGGGCTGCTGGGAGATGTGGGCCCTGGCTCCATGTCACCATACGGCGAGCTTCATTATGGGGGAAGCTACCCAGATAGTTGCACACCTCCTCATACCAGCAACCCACCACAAAAGAAGAAGGCAAGTTCTCCACATCTTAATGATAAGAATGTAAAAAATGTTTTTAATCAGGTAGTTTTTCAGCGTTCATCTGTTCTTCTCAAGCACGAATGACTTTGAGTGTGATATGTGCAAACTGAAAAGCCAAACATCATGATGTGCTTTTCCCCTTGCTCTTGTGTTTGCTCGTTGACTTTGTCTTAAATATCAATTGATCCCTTGTGTCAAGGGGTCAAATTCAAAACAACAGGCATTTAAAAACATATTTAACCATTTTATGTTTTTATCTGAAATGATTACGACTCTGTAGCTTTGACCCTCCCCCCCCCTTCCCTCCCCCTCCTCTCCCTCAGTCCCCTTCCTTCCCCTCGCTGCTCCTTGACACTTTTTGCCAAGTCTCTCTTCCACTTTTCTTCCAAGGCAGAGGGCCAACCAGCATACCATTAGTCTGCTGACAGGGAAGCCAGATTACCAGGCTATAGCTGTAAGAAGTGAATACAAGCCAGTACAAAATATGGTGAATATTCTCCCTACAACTACATCTTTAGAAGTGTGCATGTAAATATTGTTTCTTTGCATCTGCATACAACACCCACCCCATGCTCCGACAGCTCCGTCCTCTCCCCTCCTCCAAACCTACATTGAATTATGACTATAGTTTTGAGCAGCAGTTTTAAGTTATGCCATTTCAGTCAAATTCATTGAAGTGTGTAAAGCTTCATCCATTGCCTTCAACACAAGAAGCCGATGGTTCATGAATTCTCATGATGGTGTCTAGATGAAGCCCATGTCTCTTTGCAGCATATCATCCATGGCTCCACCTATACTATAAGCACTATCACAAGGCACCATGGGAAAGTTCCAGCGCTCAGGTTAAATTAAGGATGTATTCCTAGTAACATGATTCATCAGTCTTCACTCGGCAAATGTAATGTTAAACTGAGCTAACATGTTTATGCAGCTGGTCACATCACATAGTCCTGTAAATGTGAGGGCTGAAATCAATAGCATTGTTGCCTCAGAACTCAGGATATGTCAGACAGGCCACCCATAAAATACCTGTTCTTCCATCGATGCCCACTAGATATTTTAAAGGAACAAATATCAGTCCAGTATAAAGATTCTCACTTGCCAAGCAGCTTATATAAATTAGTGGTTCAGATTAATCCAGCCAACATTACTGATATCATTTTTTCAACTGTAATTCATCTTTGTAAATAGAATCACGGCCTTTCTGAGATTCAGACAGATTTAGAGTTGTTATTAAGAATCTACTCACTCTTTTATGCATAGAATTGGGTCTAAAATGTAGCCTTAATGACTCGGAAACTATGGTTTATTGCAATCTAAATGTTATTTTTATAGCCCCAGCTATTGGTTATATCAGTTATAATAACATTATACTCACCCTACTAATGGACCTTTTTCACAGCAGACATTTTGACTTATCATAGTAGGAAAAGCACAGCTGAAATTGATAACCTTAACGATGGCTCAATTCCATCAAGTGTCCCAGTAACCTATTTCAGTGAGTCAGCATTGTTTTCTCTTTAAATGTTTCACTAACCTACTGGATGTTTGTCTCATCTCAGCAATTGCTTTTTATCGTTCACAATGTTATCAAAACCAGTGATGGCCACAGTTATAAAAAAAGTTGCAATTAACCATAGTTTTCCTTTAAACATGTTTTAAGGTTAACTGGAACAGGCAAGCTTTTTGATACAAAACTATCTTTGGTTTGACCTGATTTGTAAGAAGCTTTAACAACAGAAAAATACTGTATTTATATCTGATACATGTAAAAAGTACTCAAAAAAGCTACTGGCAAGTCTAGCAGGACACTTATTGTGTCCACTGAAGACATCATTGATATTTGATGCTTGGTGGTTATTTCAGACCCTGACTTCCAGTCCTTGTGACAACACAGCTGCCTTCTGCAGTTTCACCTTTATGTAATATTATGTTGTTGCAATAAGATCCATCCATGTCAGTATCTGACTGTGTGGTGATCATCCCACCCCCCTGCCTCTTTCATATACCCCCCCCACTCCCTCCCCCCCACTCCCACAAGGCTGTTCTCATGACGACATTAAGCTGGGATGAGTGCTATCATTCATTGTTTAAGCGCAACTCTCGCCTAGATGCAACCTAGGGTGTTTTTGTGAATGTACCCGAGTCAAACTTTTGTTTAAAAGCATAATTAGGACAGAAAGGCCACTTTTAAGATTTACCGTATTCTCGTTTTCAGTCAAATGGCCTTTTGAATGGGAGTGCTAGAGGCACTACTATGATAGCATCAAAATTGATATTTTTAAAACACAAAGAAGGATCGACACAACATGAAACTTTGCTTGCTCTACACTAGAACTGCTGGTGAGATCGACACTTTTTGACTGCCGAGATCGCCTGTCAAAAAGTGTCGATCTCCGAATGCAACATAACAGGGAGGAGAGTAAAGATGGGAAAGCTTCTAAAGCTTAGTTCCATATAAATGCACGGATAATTCGTTGTTTTGTCGTTAGTGAAATACAATATTGATCTTGTTGAAAAAGGAGCCTCATATAAGAATGACATTTACTCCTATGGAGTCCGTTCATTTGCATTCAGAGATCGACACTTTTTGACTGGCGAGATGGTAGCGACCAGAAACAACAACTGCTAAAGTAAGTCGTTCAAAACCTTTCTTTTTAGTAAATTGTAGTGTACACAAACAGTGTTCTCATGCTCGAGTTCATATGTAGAGCCCCTGGTGATACTTCAAGCAAAGTTTCATGTTGTGTTGAGCCTTGTTAGTGTTTTAAAAATAGTGATTTTGATGCTATCATAGTAGTGCCCCGAACTTAGCCTCGCCCACAACATTCGAGGTCGGGAAGTTCGGTCTGGACTTGATCCGTTGTGGAGCAATTATGCTCGAACAAGAGCTGTTCGGACCAATCAAATTGTGAGGGCGGGCTTTATGCGATGGACAGACACAGTAACGAACAGTAATGTCTCTTTCACATACATACATACACACATACACACACACACACACACACAGCTGATGGTGTTGCTGTGACTCAGCCGTTCAAGTCACAGAAGCTGGTTTTAGAACGTAAGAGACTTCACCTGTTTCAACGGCCAATAGAGAAGTCAGCTGGTAAAGTCAGCTAAAAACTATAGAAATTAAATTATCAATAATCAATTTTATTTCTACGTTACAAACAGCTTTACGAAATGGCAGAGATTTAGACAAAGCCTCCGCACGGTAGCGTTAGCTATATGGTGGAGCGAGCTAGAGAGTGACTGAAGAGAGGGATGTGATTCATCTCTAGAAATGCAACTGTAGCAAGCACGTCACTATCACTAACGGTATCCACATTTATATTTAGACGAAACAAATGATATATCCAGCTTCAAAAAAGTCTAAAAGTCGGGAGTTAGGACAGAAGTGCATTGTGCAAAGAGTGGTTGCTATGGAGACGAAACACTGTCTCGTCTGTTGACAGCTGAGTTGAGTTCCGTTGCTCTGATTGGTTATAGGTCTATCCAATGAGTGCAGAGGAATTTTCTTTCCCTGTTCGGTTGAAACACGCTCCATAATCACAGCCCAACGGAGCGGTTTCAGACTCACATTCTGACTAGAATCTGAGTATGACGATGTCAGGCTAAGTGCCCCTAGCACTCCCATTCAAAAGGCCATTTGACCGAAAAATACGGTAAATCTTAAAAGTGGAGCTTCCGTCCTAATTATGCTTTTAAACGAAAGTTTGACTCTGGTACATAGTATTGTGGGTACATTTTGGCGAGAGTAACGCTTTAATAGTTGAAGTGTGTGTATATGTTGTGTGTGTGCTTGAACTTTCTGTGGAAGTTGATATGAGTGTTTGTGTAGTTGTTGTTTCAGCGTGGTTGCATCTGGTGTGGTGCGTTTAAAGTTGCCTGCTCTTTCATCAAAGCTGTATGTTACTAACATTCAGAACACACAGTAATCTACAGTACAAGCCTTTCTCATGACTACGAGTGTGTAGAATGGAACAAAAAAAGAGATGCATACAGTGTCATTTTCATGTGAAAGGTGATTTCCATGGTGATTGAGGTGTTTTTCTTTTTGTTGTATTGATTAGTTGTAAATACTGTTCCCAGGTGAGTCCTCTCTGGTGTGGTGCATGCAGTCTGCCCATCACTTAGTGCAGTTTTGGTGAATGATGTGATTCAGTCAGCGGCCCAGCATCAGTGTAAATGACATGAAGTTGTATGTTAAACATTTACATCAGACTGTGTGTCAGTCCTTCAACAACAGGTATTTAATAGCACCTCTCCTCCCTCTGCTGCCTCAGGTGTCTTTGCTGGAGTACCGCAAGAGGAAGCAGGGCAGCAGCCGTGACTCAGACCTAGCCGGCAGCAGCTCTTCTCTGGGTGGTACCCCCACCAGGCCTGGCTCCCACTACAGCCAGGACTCCCATCATCCCCATTGCCATCAGCAGATGCAGCCCCCGGCCTCCCAACACAGCTCCTACTCTTCCTCAGCACACACTTTCTCCATCCCACAAATAGATGAGGTCAATCCTCCAGACCACCAGGGCTCTTCAGTGCAGTCCAGACGCCAGGACAGCAACAACCAGTGGTGAGAAGTCCAGAATGATGGCTCACTACATTTAAAGATATATTTTATAGATATTATAGATATATTTAAATCCAGCTCTGTGTCATGGTAGTGTGGGCAATATGTGTCTTCCCTCCGTGGCTGCAGTGCACGGAGCTCCAAGCAGCCGAGGTCTGCCAAAATCTGCTCTGGTGACACGTCGTCCTATGAGATCCTCCAGAAGATTAATCTGCACACACTGCCCACACAAAGATGACACAGAGCTGGATTGAAATCGGCAAAGTACCCCTTTAAGACATATTTTACTACGTGTCACATCACCTGGAAGTTCTTAAGTCATGTTTTTTTTAATTTTTTTTTATGATCAATTTTTTATTAGAGCCCGAGCACGAAAGTGCGAAGGAACCTATTGTTTTTGGTCAAATTATTTTAATCCAATTCTTCGTCGCATTTTTGAGGGGGTTAGAATGCACGAAAACTCAAAAAAATTTGCACACATGTCACAACTGGTGAAAATTGCAAAGATTCAAAAAATATTACACATATCCACTACTAGGTGGCGCTATTGCAGAAAACAAGCATTTGGCCCTATAACTCCCAAACCGTACATATCACATTCAAAAACCATATATTTTCGCGTTCCCTGGATCCAGCTGAATCTCCTGATATAGGCCACGCCCATTTCTGCCTAGACTTTTATGCGTGAAAAATCGCGATTTATCGAAAACCTACTTTGCCAAACTCCTCCTAGACCGTGCCACCGATCTGCACGAAACTTGGCAAGTAGCATCTCCAGACGGACCTGACAAAAAGTTATCCAAAGAATTTTTATAGGATAAAAATTGCACATATTACGCACAAACACATTTGTGTAGCTAAGTATGCAAACACCAACTTTGCCATATCTCGACCAAAATAATTGCTATCAACGCAAAATTTAAGATTCTTGTTTGCCATGACCCTCTGGAGATGCCCCACACATTTTACGAAAATTGGCCACTAGGGGGCGCTACAAGTACATAAAGTTTATAGCTCATGAACGGCTCATCCGATTTTTACAAAATTTGATGGGTTTCATGAGGCCACCCCTACAGTAAGGTTCTGATTGGTCAAAGTGGGCGTGGCCTATGGGACCCTAATTGGTTTTAGCCCTTGGGCACATTTTTGACGGCCTCAATATATACGAAAACTCACAAAAATTGGCGCCCACATAAACACCTGGGAGCTTTGCAAGACTGTACAGCGATTTTGCCCAAACCTGTAAGTGGGCTCCATAGCGCCCCCTAATGCCTGGAAGGCCTTAACTTGGACAAAGTTGCTCCGATCTTCACCAGATTTAATACCCATATTGCTCTAATCATTGCGGACATATTTCCCATTTACCTTCATTAGCTCCGCCCAATCGGAAGGCGGCCATTTTTAATTATGCATTTTTCATGTGTTTTACATTCTTTCGAACTCATCCTAGGCCGTGATTTCAATCTTCTTGAATCTTTGCAGGTAATATCTGTTGACCCTCATGACGAAAAGTGCAAAAAATGCGCAAGTTACAGCAACTTCCTGTCTAAACATTGCTTTTTTAGCCAGATATTGAGCCAAATTCGTTAAAGATCTTAGGAATTTTTGGAGTCCTCAAGGTCAGAGATGTACAGCAAAATTCATCTTCAAATAATGATATTGAGTTGTTATTGGATTTAATCTGGACATTACATATTTTATTTTGCCTTATGGCTTGGGCTAACGGTTCAAGAGAGATCGCAAATACCATGGGAGATAGCGGGCATCCCTGTCGCGAGCCCCGTGCGATGGGGAATGGCTGTGAATGCAGGCCATTGATTGAGACTATGGCTGTGGGATTCGCATATAAAGTACGTAACCATGTCAATGAATTTGGCTCCCAAACCAAGCCTCTCCATTACTTGCCACAAGTAGATAGATAGATAGATAGATAGATAGATAGATAGATAGATAGATAGATAGATAGATAGATAGATAGATAGATAGATAGATTTTTTATTGATCCCAAAAAAATGGGAAATAACATTGTTGCAGCAGCAAAAATTTCAGACACACAGCACACGTACAGAGTAAACATTAAATAATAGGAAAAAATATACATGAGATAATAGAATAATACACTAGCAATATTTAAAAATATATACAATTTGGAAATAAAATGTACAACTGTTTCGATATATAGATAAACTTAATGTGCAAGTTGGGGAGTAAAAATGTACAACTGTTTCACTAGTAATGATTGTGCAAGGTGCATTCAGTGCAGTTGTGATGTATATGAGTCTTATCTAACACTCAGAGATGAAGTGTTAAAATGTTTTATTGCCCGTGGTAGGAATGATTTCCTGTAGCGGTCCGTGCGACATCGAAGCTGTCGGAGCCTCTTAGAGAAGGTGCTCCTCTGTTGGACCAGTGTGGGGTGGAGAGGGTGGTCGGGGTTATCCATGATAGATAACAGTTTGTTCAGTGACCTCCTCTCCACCACAGCTTCAAATGTCTCCTGTTTGCAGCCAATAACGGAGCCAGCCTTCCTGATCAGTTTGTTCAGTCTGTTTGTGTCGCTGGCTCCGATGCTGCTGCCCCAGCAGATGGCGGAGGAGAACAGAGCGCTGGCCACAACAGACTGGTAGAACATCTCCAGCATCTTGCTGCACACGTTGAAAGATCTCAGCTTCCTCAGGAAATAAAGTCTGCTCATCCCCTTCTTGTAAACAGCAGTGCTGTTGACTTTCCAGTTCAGCCTTCTGTCGATGTTGACACCCAGGTATCTGTACTCCTCAACCATGTCCACATTTCCACCCAGAATGCAAAGGGGCTGCGGAGCCGTTCCCTTCCTCCTGAAGTCAATCATCATCTCTCTGGTCTTATCCAGTAGTTCCACTCTAGGCGGTCAAAAGCCTTTTAAGTGATAAAAGTGCTGCCGTTGTTGGAAGGTCTTTGGCTTCTTCTATTACATGGAATAATCTGTGTATATTGTCTGCAGCGTGACTCTTTGGTATAAGCCCTGATTGGTCGGGGTGGACTAGCTTCTCAATAAAGCGTTCTAGGCGTAGTGTCAAGACTTTGGAATAGAGCTTAATATCAGTCCCAATGAGGCTGATGGGCCTATAGTTTGAGCACTCCGTAGGATCTTTGCCCTTTTTGTGTATGACCGAAATTAGTGCAGTGTTAGTTTGTTGATGAAAGGTGCCCCTCTCTATGGCCGAGGTTAAAGTTTGTAAAATGATAAATCCTTTAGTGGCTTGCCAAATGTAGGCCGGGTCCAAAATTGATTGATTGATATAAACTCCGCCAGCTTGGCTCTAAACTCTGTATAAAAATCTGTGTTTTGAGAAGAAAATTATTAAATTGCCACCTTCTAGATCTTTCTCCTAACATATCACAATGGAATGTGGTTATCAGTGCATTATGGTCAGACAGGGTTGCTGGTTCAATTGTTATCGTGTGGAACATTGCCTTAAGTTCACTGGAGCACAAAAAATAATCAGTGCGGGAGTGGGTGAGGTGACGTGTGGAAAAGGTGTAATCCTTGCTAGTAGGATTGTGCATTCTCCATATATCTGTAAGATGTTGGGATTCCACCACTGTTTTAAACATGTCCGATATGTGTTTTTGGGCTTTCGTGTGGTTGACCCCTGATCTATCCTAATTTAGATCTAGTACTGCATTCATGTCTCCCACTATAATTAGTCATTGAGAGAAAGCAATTCATTGGTTAGGCGCGGGAAAAAGCTTTCATCATATGTAGCTGGTGCGTATACCGAAACGAAGGCTATTTTCCTACTCCTTATCGTAGTACATACATATGATATCCTACCTTTACTTTAACAGGTCTAGTGCTTTCCTATGTTTTAACAATGTTAAAAACAATGTTACAAAAAACCTTAAAACTAAGTCCCAACCATCTATTAAGTTCTGAAATAAACTGTGTGAAAAACAAAACAGCCATGTAGGAGTATTAAACATAGATTATAAGATTATAAGAGTCTAATCAAATGCTCCTTATAACTCTGCTCCCAAGCTCATATATTATGTTTCAACCAGCTATTAAGCTCTGAAATAGGCTGTGTGGAAAACAAACCATGTAAGAGTAGTAAATATAGATTATAAAATAAGTGTTTATCATGTTCTTTCAGTCCAGTCAAATATTTCTCCACAGCCTGGCTCCCAAACTCACATACCATGTTCCAACAGCTATTACTTTCTGCAGTAGGCTATGTAAAGTGAGCAGACCGTGTCCATCATGTTTTCAGCCTAATTAAACATTCCTTTAAAGCTAGGTTGCCAAACTTACATGCAGTGTCCTCGAGTTAAACTTACACAGTGTTCCAGTCGCCGGGTCCGCCCGCCCAGGTTCCCGCATCAGACAAAGAGGTCTCCACGCCACCCTCTGTGTCCAATGACAGTGCCCGATCGGGTCGCGAAGCAGCTCGCACGGGTGTCACATTTCCCTCCTCCATATCCCAACATAACCTGTCCGCCTCCTCGGGTGCAGTGAATGTGAGCGTTCTCCCTCCGTGGGTTACTCTCAGAGTTGCCAGATAAATGACAAAGTTTGGGATGCCTTTTGCGCATGCTAAAGGCATCCCAAATGTTCTCATTTCTTACGCTGCACTCCTATAAATCCCTGGCGTCGTTGGACGGTGAGAGTGCTGTAGTCAGGCTTAAAGCACAGCGTTGCGTTGGAATCACAAATTGGGCCTTCCTGCAGTACTTGTCTCGCCCCCTGGATAATTGCTTGATGGTCCTGGTATCTCAGACATTTGAGAATCAGCATGTGCGTTGTTGTACCCTTGCCATAGATTCTGTGCGCCCTGTCAATTTCAGTGGTAGCCCTGTTCCGTAAGAGGGGATCCATTTTGGCAACTGATTTTGCAGAAATACAACTGGATCATCTTTTTCGCTGCCCTCTTTCAGTCCAGTGATGCGCACATTGTTTCTTTTCGATCTGTCCTCCAGTTCGGCTAACTTCAACTCAAATTTCTTCTGGTCATCAATGCAGGCTCCACCGTGTTTCTCATCTGTCTGTTGTCTCTTTGTGCCTCATCTAGTATTAGGTCTCTTACTGTAGTTCTGCCTCTCAAGCTCTGTCCTGATGTGTTGTAGCGAGGCTAATGCTTCCTTCACTGCGATGCGGACCGCTGATTGAAGCCCATTTTGTTGTTTTTCCAGGACCTTGGTCATAATCTCCTCCATGCGTAGGTCCGCGTTAGCATCAGAATCCTTGCTAGCCGTCACCATGTTGGCAGAGTTCTGTGCTCGGGTAAATGGCAGCGAGCCCTGTTTTTTCGCTCCTGTAGGCATTCCACACCGCAGTAACAAATGAAATGGTTGACGTTGAATAAAAAAGAATAGACCTGGTTTTTAATGAAAATGCGGAGGTGGTCGAGGAGCCTCCGCTTCGAGCAGCCATGCGATCGTCGGTCACGTGATCTCTCCTTCCTTAAGTCATGTTTTTGAAACTGTCTGATATTATGTTCAGGATTTGGTCCTGATCAGAGTTGGCAAATAACCTTTTAAATTTGTGTTTTTCCAAGGATGGTCCCCACTACTGTTGAACGTCTAAGGGAAGGTCAGGGGGTCCTGGAGCGAGTGCTAAGAAGCATCAAGATGGAGCGGATTCACAAGAGGAGTGATGGCTCTACAGAGAAGGAATCTGGTATGACGATATTAGAAACTTTAGGAATCCCTGCAGAGAAATTGAGTTGACAAAGCCACAACTACAGTGGTGCTCATAAGTTTATGAACCCATGCTAAAGTTGACTAAAAAGAGGAATAAAAAAAAAAAAATCATCTTTTGGAAATTGGAAATCTTAATGCCTTAATTAAAAAAATGTTGGCATGGTTTTATTTCAGGTAGCCTAATAGCTGGTTTGATTTGCATTGAGAGATGATTTTATGTAAAGTACCCCATGCCAATCTCTAGGTATGGTGAAGGGTATGTGATGATGTGGGGCTATTTTAATTCCAAAGGCCATGGGAACTTTTTCAGGATGCATAGTATCCTGGATCCATGAAATAACTGGCCTTTAAAAATAAAAATCTGCCTGCCCCTATGGGAATTTAACATAGGGGTGTACTTACTTATGCCCCCTGCATTTTAAGGAAGAACGTTTATTTATTTACGATACATCATTCATTCACAAATAAAATGGTGTATTAAGGAAATGTTGTATTTTTCCTAATTTTTTTTAATTAAGGCATTGAGATCAATTTCCAAAAGATGATTTTTTTATTCCTCTTTTTAGTCAACTTTCATGGGTTCATAAACTTATGAGCACCACTGTATGATGTACCAAAAAAAAGAATATTTTTTTATTAATAACTATAGATAAGTAACATATTTTTCTTCTATCTTCGTGCTTTAACTTCCCTGATGATAGTATGTTTTCTAGTGCTGGAGTTGACCCCTCTTTCTCTGTTTTCAGATGCAGATCGATATGAGATGCAGGCAGCGTCAATGGCTTCTCCCATGAAGAGCCCACACGGATATAGTCCCTCTGTGTACTCACACCAGGTAGCCAGTGGCCAGTGAATGATAACATTTCAGTTGGTTTTCAATGCATTTTGGCAGCATTTTCATTTAAAATTGATGTGTTACCCTTGATGCCATGTCAATGCAATACTGCATTTAAATCATATAGAATTAATTGGCATTTTCTGACCTATAACATTTACATAAACTCAAATGCTAATAATTGAGTTGGAATCCTACATTTTTTAACGTTGTACTAAATAACACAGAAGTATGTAATAAAAGGTTTATAATTTAGCACTATTTTCAATATTCATTGATTTTAGTCCCACAAACACAAGATAAATATTCACTTTGTAAATTAAACTTTTATTGTTAATTCGTACCTGTAATGGCATAATACTTGCATTTTGTAACCATGGGAATGTTTCAGACCAATACCTTGTTTTCCACATAACAATAAATACAGCCTTAGAAATATGCCACACTAAATATTGAGTGTGTGTGTGTTTTGTGTGTGTTCAGTCATCAGAAAGCCACCGGCAGACCGACAGCCCGTCGTTCCTCCAGCAAACCTCCAACTCTCCATTCCGGGGTTCCTACAGTCCCTCATCAGGCCATAGCTTTTACCCACGCCTCTCCACCTCTCACCCTGAAGTGTTGCAGGACCACCCTCCATCCTCCTACCCCGGTGGCACCCCCACCCCCACCTCCTCCTCAGACTCCAGGCCGCCAGCGTGCTCTCTAAACCAGCAAAGTGGCAGCAGTAACTTGGACGGAGATCTTGGCTACAGCAGCCCCTTAAAAACGAGCCTTTTGAATAGCAGCAGCCTGGTAGGGACTCCCACCACGGGACACAGGGCCCACGGGCAGACTAAGATAGACTCGGGCGCCCAGGCCTCCAGAGAGTGTCAGCAGCAGGTGTCTCGCAGCCTGAAGTCCAGCAGCCCAGGCCAGGCGGCGCTGCAGGCCGGCTCCAGGTTGCTGTCGGCCACTGGACCGACACACTACCCACAGCGAGGGACAAGCCTCAGTCAGTTCCAGCACTCCCCCCTTCAGGGACCTGGAGTAAGGACACAGTCAGGAAGCTTTTAGGACATGTGTGTGTGTGTGTGTGTAAGTGTGTGTAAGTGTGTGTGTAAGTGTGTGAAGCTGCGTTGAAATGGGGAGCAGGGAGTTTGGGGAGGGGAAATGTACAGACCTAAGAGGAGCAAGGACTTCTTTAAGAATTTCTACGTTTCTTTTTTTTCTTTTTTGTTTCTGTCTCTCTCTTTTCAGAAAAAAAATCAAATGACCACATTCTGCACAAAGCCAGTCTTTGACTTTGGACATCATTACAGAATTAGTGGAAAAAGCGATTGGGATGACACATTCTAAAAGAAAAACAAGAAATCACATGTAACTTGAAATTTTACTCATGTGCCGGACTGTGCAAACAGGCTCTATAATGTCGGAAAGTAAAACCTTCCACACAAATGTCTGTACAAAGTTATTAAAAGCCGTACCTCTCGCCATGGTACCCAGGTTGGATAAATGCATATGTAACTGAAAGCAAGAATTGTTTTATTTTTTTATTTTATTTTTGTCAATGTTACTTTTTTGATTTGGCAAGGGGCCGAGTCTGTGCTGCAGTAAAAAGTGTTTGATTTGGAAATGATGCAAGCAAAGATGCCATGTTAATCATCCGTTCTAAAGATGAATTAGAGAGGTGGGGAGGAGGGGTTCTCCCTGGATAGGATCATTCCATGTGATTGCCAGCTTCCGTGTTCTCTCACTAAACATGACAACAGCCCTTTTCTCTCGAGGTTCTCCGTTGGTTCCAATGTTCCGTTTTGTTTTGTTTTCTGTTCTCTCATCCCCACTGAACTGTTTTGATTTCACATTAGGACTACTTCGCTGTAAACCTCTGATATTGTACTTGAGACAGACAAGTCTTATGATTCATGGTGCTGCATTCTTGTTTTTCCAATAAATTTGAAATCCAGTTATGTTCCCCACATATGGCTGCATTCATCTTGTCATATCAGTTATAAATAAGTTTTTATTTTTCTCCAAATTCATATTAATCATATATATAATATTATAGTGATGGGATGCAGGAACAAAATAAGAGGAGAATAATCCAACTTTAATTCTGAGTAAAAATGTTGGGTTTGAATGTTTTTTTCCTGCAGAATTTCTTTAAATATATATGTATGTTTTTGTTTTGTTTTTTTACCAATCCTTGCATTCCATATGACACCACAATAAAACCAGGAAAGGGATCTCTGAAGGAGTGTTTGGATTGTTTATAAAAACCTAGATTAAAAAAAGCTGCTATATTCTCCTGTGAGAGCTGCTTCTTTTTCCACAGAATGCTGTATTTTTATTTTTCCTCAAAAACTTGACTTGTAAGAAAGATGTTCTGGCCACCTCAAACCTACGTTTAGCTGACAACTGGGCGGCAGCAGGAGTCGCCTTCTCCTCCCTCTGAGACTTTTATTCTGACCGGCTGTTTGTGTGGAAGACTTCAAGGACCGAGGGCCCGGTCATGAGACTGGACCCCACCCATCACTACACCCACTGCCCCTTCCCCCCCCCCCTGTCCATTAACACACATAAAGGTACTCATGTTACATGAATGTTTGACAGATTGAAAACATAAAGTTGTGACCCAAAATTAACCAGCACCTTAAAATGTAAGAAGTAAAGCCTAAAAGAAAATCTAGGACAATATGTATGATTGTGTACTTGTATGGAAAGAAATGTGATATAGACTTATATGGAGAAAATGTAGTACACTGAATTTATCGCATGATTAATGTTTTCAGGGTCTGAGTGACCAACTTTGTCAGATGGTTAACCATTGGGTCTATTCCTCCAAAAACCAGACACTGCATTCTCTTTTTGTTTTGTAAAGATCATACTGTTGTTTTGTTTTATTTTTTGCATAGATCATAGTAGTAACTATTTCAATTGTTCCCCTCTAAAAGGGTTAAGAAGCAAGAGATGTAATGCATTTTGATAATAAAATAATCATGATGGTAATGTATTTTTAAAACTACCAATGTGATGTGTCATTGAGGGACTCAATTTTTGTTTTGCACGTCACATCAGTCCAAGTGAGGAAGAAAATGGTAAAGTGTTTTATTTACTTTTACAGTGTAACTTTATTATTGTGACAGGCACTTTCTTTTCCCAGATTTGTTTTGGTAGTACAGTGGAACGTTGCGTTATACTTTGAGAAGGCACACCCAAGGTGCAGATCAGCTTCAATGAAAGTCCATCAAAATGAAAAAAAAGTGCATGACTCTTCTCCAGTACACCACGCTTTATACACCAAACGTTTTTGTCTTTATCAGGTTTAGTGCCTGAAGTTGTTTCAGGTTTCTTATATAAAATAGATCATAGTAGTCATCTGTTGTGTGATTAATACCTCTGATACAAAATATTACTGTCATACTTTTCTTCAAAAATACTAAAAAAATATTGTCCTCTGGAGGACTGAATGCAAGTTAAATGCATAAAGAAGTGTTTATAGGAACTTCTGCTAAGAAACTACTGTAAAGCTGTTTAAGTGACAGAAACAGGGTTAACACATCATAAGAAGCTCTTTGGAAGCCAAAGGAACTTCTGCTAAGAAACCACTGTAATGCTGTTTAAGTGACATGAACAAGGTTAACACATCAAGAGAAGCCCTGTGGATGCCAAAATGCATCTTTCTGCATAGAGACATTTGTAAAGGAACTTCTGCTAAGAAACCACTGTCATGCTGTTTAAGTGACATGAACAAGGTTAAAACATCATAAGAAGCTCTGTGGAGGCAAAAACGCATCTTTTTGCATACAGACAGCCATCTGTAAAGGAACTTATGCTGAGAAACCACTGTAATGCTGTTTAAGTGAAAGAAACCGGGTTTCACGTACTTTGAATGATTTTTGCATAAAAAACATGTTTTTCAGCGCTTCTGGTAAGAAACGCTGTAACGTTAACGTGATGGAAAACAATATTTATATACTAAGAAGCTCTCTGGAGGCCTGAACGCAAGTTAAGTGCATAAATAAGTGTTTCAAATGATTTTTGCATAAAAACATTTCTGTTAAGAAACTACGTAAACTGTTTAAGTGACATGAACAAGGTAACACATCAAGAGTAGCCCTGTGGATGCCAAAATGCATCTTTCTGCATAGAGACATTTGTAAAGGAACTTCTGCTAAGAAACCACTGTAATGCTGTTTAAGTGACATGAACAAGGTTAACACATCAAGAGAAGCTCTGTGGATGCCAAAATGCATCTTTCTGCATAGAGACATTTGTAAAGGAACTTCTGCTAAGAAACCACTGTAATGCTGTTTAAGTGACATGAACAAGGTTAACACATCAAGAGAAGCCCTGTGGATGCCAAAATGCATCTTTCTGCATAGAGACATTTGTAAAGGAACTTCTGCTAAGAAACCACTGTAATGCTGTTTAAGTGACATGAACAAGGTTAACACATCAAGAGAAGCCCTGTGGATGCCAAAATGCATCTTTCTGCATAGAGACATTTGTAAAGGAACTTCTGCTAAGAAACCACTGTCATGCTGTTTAAGTGACATGAACAAGGTTAAAACATCATAAGAAGCTCTGTGGAGGCAAAAACGCATCTTTCTGCATACAGACAGCCATCTGTAAAGGAACTTTCTGCTGAGAAACCACTATAATGCTGTTTAAGTGAAAGAAACCGGGTTTCACGTACTTTGAATGATTTTTGCATAAAAAACGTTTTTCAGCGCTTCTGGTAAGAAACGCTGTAACGTTAACGTGATGGAAAACAATATTTATATACTAAGAAGCTCTCTGGAGGCCTGAACGCAAGTCAAGTGCATAAATAAGTGTTCAAATGATTTTTGCATAACAACATTTCTGTTAAACTACGTAAACTGTTTAAGTGACATAAACAGGAGTTAACACATCAAGAGAAGCTCTGTGGATGCCAAAATGCATCTTTCTGCATAGAGACATTTGTAAAGGAACTTCTGCTAAGAAACCACTGTAATGCTGTTTAAGTGACATGAACAAGGTTAACACATCAAGAGAAGCTCTGTGGATGCCAAAATGCATCTTTCTGCATAGAGACATTTGTAAAGGAACTTCTGCTAAGAAACCACTGTCATGCTGTTTAAGTGACATGAACAAGGTTAACACATCATAAGAAGCTCTGTGGAGGCAAAAACGCATCTTTCTGCATACAGACAGCCATCTGTAAAGGAACTTATGCTGAGAAACCACTGTAATGCTGTTTAAGTGAAAGAAACCGGGTTTCACGTACTTTGAATGATTTTTGCATAAAAAACATGTTTTTCAGCGCTTCTGGTAAGAAACGCTGTAACGTTAACGTGATGGAAAACAATATTTATATACTAAGAAGCTCTCTGGAGGCCTGAACGCAAGTTAAGTGCATAAATAAGTGTTTCAAATGATTTTTGCATAAAAACATTTCTGTTAAGAAACTACGTAAACTGTTTGTGACATAAACAGGATTTAACACATCAAGAGAAGCTCTGTGGATGCCAAAATGCATCTTTCTGCATAGAGACATTTGTAAAGGAACTTCTGCTAAGAAACCACTGTAATGCTGTTTAAGTGACATGAACAAGGTTAACACATCAAGAGAAGCTCTGTGGATGCCAAAATGCATCTTTCTGCATAGAGACATTTGTAAAGGAACTTCTGCTAAGAAACCACTGTAATGCTGTTTAAGTGACATGAACAAGGTTAACACATCAGAGAAGCCCTGTGGATGCCAAAATGCATCTTTCTGCATAGAGACATTTGTAAAGGAACTTCTGCTAAGAAACCACTGTAATGCTGTTTAAGTGACATGAACAAGGTTAACACATCAAGAGAAGCCCTGTGGATGCCAAAATGCATCTTTCTGCATAGAGACATTTGTAAAGGAACTTCTGCTAAGAAACCACTGTCATGCTGTTTAAGTGACATGAACAAGGTTAAAACATCATAAGAAGCTCTGTGGAGGCAAAAACGCATCTTTCTGCATACAGACAGCCATCTGTAAAGGAACTTCCTGCTGAGAAACCACTATAATGCTGTTTAAGTGAAAGAAACCGGGTTTCACGTACTTTGAATGATTTTTGCATAAAAAACGTTTTTCAGCGCTTCTGGTAAGAAACGCTGTAACGTTAACGTGATGGAAAACAATATTTATATACTAAGAAGCTCTCTGGAGGCCTGAACGCAAGTCAAGTGCATAAATAAGTGTTTCAAATGATTTTTGTCATAACAACATTTCTGTTAAGAAACTACGTAAACTGTTTAAGTGACATGAAACAGGATGTTAACACATCAAGAGAAGCTCTGTGGATGCCAAAATGCATCTTTCTGCATAGAGACATTTGTAAAGGAACTTCTGCTAAGAAACCACTGTAATGCTGTTTAAGTGACATGAACAAGGTTAACACATCAAGAGAAGCCCTGTGGATGCCAAAATGCATCTTTCTGCATAGAGACATTTGTAAAGGAACTTCTGCTAAGAAACCACTGTCATGCTGTTTAAGTGACATGAACAAGGTTAAAACATCATAAGAAGCTCTGTGGAGGCAAAAACGCATCTTTCTGCATACAGACAGCCATCTGTAAAGGAATTTCTGCTGAGAAACCACTATAATGCTGTTTAAGTGAAAGAAACCGGGTTTCACGTACTTTGAATGATTTTTGCATAAAAAACTGTTTTTCAGCGCTTCTGGTAAGAAACGCTGTAACGTTAACGTGATGGAAAACAATATTTATATACTAAGAAGCTCTCTGGAGGCCTGAACGCAAGTCAAGTGCATAAATAAGTGTTTCAAATGATTTTTGCATAACAACATTTCTGTTAAAACTACGTAAACTGTTTAAGTGACATAAACAGGAGTTAACACATCAAGAGAAGCTCTGTGGATGCCAAAATGCATCTTTCTGCATAGAGACATTTGTAAAGGAACTTCTGCTAAGAAACCACTGTAATGCTGTTTAAGTGACATGAACAAGGTTAACACATCAAGAGAAGCTCTGTGGATGCCAAAATGCATCTTTCTGCATAGAGACATTTGTAAAGGAACTTCTGCTAAGAAACCACTGTAATGCTGTTTAAGTGACATGAACAAGGTTAAAACATCATAAGAAGCTCTGTGGAGGCAAAAACGCATCTTTCTGCATACAGACAGCCATCTGTAAAGGAACTTCTGCTGAGAAACCACTGTAATGCTGTTTAAGTGAAAGAAACCGGGTTTCACGTACTTTGAATGATTTTTGCATAAAAAACATGTTTTTCAGCGCTTCTGGTAAGAAACGCTGTAACGTTAACGTGATGGAAAACAATATTTATATACTAAGAAGCTCTCTGGAGGCCTGAACGCAAGTTAAGTGCATAAATAAGTGTTTCAAATGATTTTTGCATAAAAACATTTCTGTTAAGAAACTACGTAAACTGTTTGTGACATAAACAGGATTTAACACATCAAGAGAAGCTCTGTGGATGCCAAAATGCATCTTTCTGCATAGAGACATTTGTAAAGGAACTTCTGCTAAGAAACCACTGTAATGCTGTTTAAGTGACATGAACAAGGTTAACACATCAAGAGAAGCCCTGTGGATGCCAAAATGCATCTTTCTGCATAGAGACATTTGTAAAGGACTTCTGCTAAGAAACACTGTATGCTGTTTAAGTGACATGACAGGTTAACACATCAAGAGAAGCCCTGTGGATGCCAAAATGCATCTTTCTGCATAGAGACATTTGTAAAGGAACTTCTGCTAAGAAACCACTGTCATGCTGTTTAAGTGACATGAACAAGGTTAAAACATCATAAGAAGCTCTGTGGAGGCAAAAACGCATCTTTCTGCATACAGACAGCCATCTGTAAAGGAATTTCTGCTGAGAAACCACTATAATGCTGTTTAAGTGAAAGAAACCGGGTTTCACGTACTTTGAATGATTTTTGCATAAAAAACGTTTTTCAGCGCTTCTGGTAAGAAACGCTGTAACGTTAACGTGATGGAAAACACTATTTATATACTAAGAAGCTCTCTGGAGGCCTGAACGCAAGTCAAGTGCATAAATAAGTGTTTCAAATGATTTTTGCATAACAAACATTTCTGTTAAACTACGTAAACTGTTTAGTGACATAAACAGGAGTTTAACACATCAAGAGAAGCTCTGTGGATGCCAAAATGCATCTTTCTGCATAGAGACATTTGTAAAGGAACTTCTGCTAAGAAACCACTGTAATGCTGTTTAAGTGACATGAACAAGGTTAACACATCAAGAGAAGCTCTGTGGATGCCAAAATGCATCTTTCTGCATAGAGACATTTGTAAAGGAACTTCTGCTAAGAAACCACTGTAATGCTGTTTAAGTGACATGAACAAGGTTAAAACATCATAAGAAGCTCTGTGGAGGCAAAAACGCATCTTTCTGCATACAGACAGCCATCTGTAAAGGAACTTTCTGCTGAGAAACCACTGTAATGCTGTTTAAGTGAAAGAAACCGGGTTTCACGTACTTTGAATGATTTTTGCATAAAAAACATGTTTTTCAGCGCTTCTGGTAAGAAACGCTGTAACGTTAACGTGATGGAAAACAATATTTATATACTAAGAAGCTCTCTGGAGGCCTGAACGCAAGTTAAGTGCATAAATAAGTGTTTCAAATGATTTTTGCATAACAACATTTCTGTTAAAACTACGTAAACTGTTTAAGTGACATAAACAGGAGTTAACACATCAAGAGAAGCTCTGTGGATGCCAAAATGCATCTTTCTGCATAGAGACATTTGTAAAGGAACTTCTGCTAAGAAACCACTGTAATGCTGTTTAAGTGACATGAACAAGGTTAACACATCAAGAGAAGCCCTGTGGATGCCAAAATGCATCTTTCTGCATAGAGACATTTGTAAAGGAACTTCTGCTAAGAAACCACTGTCATGCTGTTTAAGTGACATGAACAAGGTTAAAACATCATAAGAAGCTCTGTGGAGGCAAAAACGCATCTTTCTGAATACAGACAGCCATCTGTAAAGGAATTTCTGCTGAGAAACCACTATAATGCTGTTTAAGTGAAAGAAACCGGGTTTCACGTACTTTGAATGATTTTTGCATAAAAAACGTTTTTCAGCGCTTCTGGTAAGAAACGCTGTAACGTTAACGTGATGGAAAACAATATTTATATACTAAGAAGCTCTCTGGAGGCCTGAACGCAAGTCAAGTGCATAAATAAGTGTTCAAATGATTTTTGCATAACAAACATTTCTGTTAAACTACGTAAACTGTTTAGTGACATAAACAGGAGTTAACACATCAAGAGAAGCTCTGTGGATGCCAAAATGCATCTTTCTGCATAGAGACATTTGTAAAGGAACTTCTGCTAAGAAACCACTGTAATGCTGTTTAAGTGACATGAACAAGGTTAACACATCAAGAGAAGCTCTGTGGATGCCAAAATGCATCTTTCTGCATAGAGACATTTGTAAAGGAACTTCTGCTAAGAAACCACTGTCATGCTGTTTAAGTGACATGAACAAGGTTAAAACATCATAAGAAGCTCTGTGGAGGCAAAAACGCATCTTTCTGCATACAGACAGCCATCTGTAAAGGAATTTCTGCTGAGAAACCACTATAATGCTGTTTAAGTGAAAGAAACCGGGTTTCACGTACTTTGAATGATTTTTGCATAAAAAACGTTTTTCAGCGCTTCTGGTAAGAAACGCTGTAACGTTAACGTGATGGAAAACAATATTTATATACTAAGAAGCTCTCTGGAGGCCTGAACGCAAGTCAAGTGCATAAATAAGTGTTTCAAATGATTTTTGCATAACAACATTTCTGTTAAACTACGTAAACTGTTTAAGTGACATAAACAGGAGTTAACACATCAAGAGAAGCTCTGTGGATGCCAAAATGCATCTTTCTGCATAGAGACATTTGTAAAGGAACTTCTGCTAAGAAACCACTGTCATGCTGTTTAAGTGACATGAACAAGGTTAAAACATCATAAGAAGCTCTGTGGAGGCAAAAACGCATCTTTCTGCATACAGACAGCCATCTGTAAAGGAACTTCTGCTGAGAAACCACTGTAATGCTGTTTAAGTGAAAGAAACCGGGTTTCACGTACTTTGAATGATTTTTGCATAAAAAACATGTTTTTCAGCGCTTCTGGTAAGAAACGCTGTAACGTTAACGTGATGGAAAACAATATTTATATACTAAGAAGCTCTCTGGAGGCCTGAACGCAAGTTAAGTGCATAAATAAGTGTTCAAATGATTTTTGCATAACAACATTTCTGTTAAACTACGTAAACTGTTTAAGTGACATAAACAGGAGTTAACACATCAAGAGAAGCTCTGTGGATGCCAAAATGCATCTTTCTGCATAGAGACATTTGTAAAGGAACTTCTGCTAAGAAACCACTGTCATGCTGTTTAAGTGACATGAACAAGGTTAAAACATCATAAGAAGCTCTGTGGAGGCAAAAACGCATCTTTCTGCATACAGACAGCCATCTGTAAAGGAACTTCTGCTGAGAAACCACTGTAATGCTGTTTAAGTGAAAGAAACCGGGTTTCACGTACTTTGAATGATTTTTGCATAAAAAACTGTTTTTCAGCGCTTCTGGTAAGAAACGCTGTAACGTTAACGTGATGGAAAACAATATTTATATACTAAGAAGCTCTCTGGAGGCCTGAACGCAAGTTAAGTGCATAAATAAGTGTTCAAATGATTTTTGCATAACAACATTTCTGTTAAACTACGTAAACTGTTTAAGTGACATAAACAGGAGTTAACACATCAAGAGAAGCTCTGTGGATGCCAAAGTGCATCTTTCTGCATAGAGACATTTGTAAAGGAACTTCTGCTAAGAAACCACTGTAATGCTGTTTAAGTGACATGAACAAGGTTAACACATCAAGAGAAGCCCTGTGGATGCCAAAATGCATCTTTCTGCATAGAGACATTTGTAAAGGAACTTCTGCTAAGAAACCACTGTCATGCTGTTTAAGTGACATGAACAAGGTTAAAACATCATAAGAAGCTCTGTGGAGGCAAAAACGCATCTTTCTGCATACAGACAGCCATCTGTAAAGGAACTTCTGCTGAGAAACCACTGTAATGCTGTTTAAGTGACATGAACAAGGTTAACACATCAAGAGAAGCTCTGTGGATGCCAAAATGCATCTTTCTGCATAGAGACATTTGTAAAGGAACTTCTGCTAAGAAACCACTGTAATGCTGTTTAAGTGACATGAACAAGGTTAACACATCAAGAGAAGCTCTGTGGATGCCAAAATGCATCTTTCTGCATAGAGACATTTGTAAAGGAACTTCTGCTAAGAAACCACTGTCATGCTGTTTAAGTGACATGAACAAGGTTAAAACATCATAAGAAGCTCTGTGGAGGCAAAAACGCATCTTTTTGCATACAGACAGCCATCTGTAAAGGAATTTCTGCTGAGAAACCACTATAATGCTGTTTAAGTGAAAGAAACCGGGTTTCACGTACTTTGAATGATTTTTGCATAAAAAACGTTTTTCAGCGCTTCTGGTAAGAAACGCTGTAACGTTAACGTGATGGAAAACAATATTTATATACTAAGAAGCTCTCTGGAGGCCTGAACGCAAGTCAAGTGCATAAATAAGTGTTCAAATGATTTTTGCATAACAACATTTCTGTTAAACTACGTAAACTGTTTAAGTGACATAAACAGGAGTTAACACATCAAGAGAAGCTCTGTGGATGCCAAAATGCATCTTTCTGCATAGAGACATTTGTAAAGGAACTTCTGCTAAGAAACCACTGTAATGCTGTTTAAGTGACATGAACAAGGTTAACACATCAAGAGAAGCTCTGTGGATGCCAAAATGCATCTTTCTGCATAGAGACATTTGTAAAGGAACTTCTGCTAAGAAACCACTGTAATGCTGTTTAAGTGACATGAACAAGGTTAAAACATCATAAGAAGCTCTGTGGAGGCAAAAACGCATCTTTCTGCATACAGACAGCCATCTGTAAAGGAATTTCTGCTGAGAAACCACTATAATGCTGTTTAAGTGAAAGAAACCGGGTTTCACGTACTTTGAATGATTTTTGCATAAAAAACGTTTTTCAGCGCTTCTGGTAAGAAACGCTGTAACGTTAACGTGATGGAAAACAATATTTATATACTAAGAAGCTCTCTGGAGGCCTGAACGCAAGTTAAGTGCATAAATAAGTGTTTCAAATGATTTTTGCATAACAACATTTCTGTTAAACTACGTAAACTGTTTGTGACATAAACAGGAGTTAACACATCAAGAGAAGCTCTGTGGATGCCAAAATGCATCTTTCTGCATAGAGACATTTGTAAAGGAACTTCTGCTAAGAAACCACTGTAATGCTGTTTAAGTGACATGAACAAGGTTAACACATCAAGAGAAGCCCTGTGGATGCCAAAATGCATCTTTCTGCATAGAGACATTTGTAAAGGAACTTCTGCTAAGAAACCACTGTCATGCTGTTTAAGTGACATGAACAAGGTTAAAACATCATAAGAAGCTCTGTGGAGGCAAAAACGCATCTTTCTGAATACAGACAGCCATCTGTAAAGGAATTTCTGCTGAGAAACCACTATAATGCTGTTTAAGTGAAAGAAACCGGGTTTCACGTACTTTGAATGATTTTTGCATAAAAAACGTTTTTCAGCGCTTCTGGTAAGAAACGCTGTAACGTTAACGTGATGGAAAACAATATTTATATACTAAGAAGCTCTCTGGAGGCCTGAACGCAAGTCAAGTGCATAAATAAGTGTTCAAATGATTTTTGCATAACAACATTTCTGTTAAACTACGTAAACTGTTTAAGTGACATAAACAGGAGTTAACACATCAAGAGAAGCTCTGTGGATGCCAAAATGCATCTTTCTGCATAGAGACATTTGTAAAGGAACTTCTGCTAAGAAACCACTGTAATGCTGTTTAAGTGACATGAACAAGGTTAACACATCAAGAGAAGCCCTGTGGATGCCAAAATGCATCTTTCTGCATAGAGACATTTGTAAAGGAACTTCTGCTAAGAAACCACTGTCATGCTGTTTAAGTGACATGAACAAGGTTAAAACATCATAAGAAGCTCTGTGGAGGCAAAAACGCATCTTTCTGAATACAGACAGCCATCTGTAAAGGAATTTCTGCTGAGAAACCACTATAATGCTGTTTAAGTGAAAGAAACCGGGTTTCACGTACTTTGAATGATTTTTGCATGAAAAACATGTTTTTCAGAGCTTCTGGTAAGAAACGCTGTAACGTTAACGTGATGGAAAACAATATTTATATACTAAGAAGCTCTCTGGAGGCCTGAACGCAAGTTAAGTGCATAAATAAGTGTTTCAAATGATTTTTGCATAACAACATTTCTGTTAAACTACGTAAACTGTTTAAGTGACATAAACAGGAGTTAACACATCAAGAGAAGCTCTGTGGATGCCAAAATGCATCTTTCTGCATAGAGACATTTGTAAAGGAACTTCTGCTAAGAAACCACTGTAATGCTGTTTAAGTGACATGAACAAGGTTAAAACATCATAAGAAGCTCTGTGGAGGCAAAAACGCATCTTTCTGCATACAGACAGCCATCTGTAAAGGAACTTATGCTGAGAAACCACTGTAATGCTGTTTAAGTGAAAGAAACCGGGTTTCACGTACTTTGAATGATTTTTGCATAAAAAACATGTTTTTCAGCGCTTCTGGTAAGAAACGCTGTAACGTTAACGTGATGGAAAACAATATTTATATACTAAGAAGCTCTCTGGAGGCCTGAACGCAAGTTAAGTGCATAAATAAGTGTTTCAAATGATTTTTGCATAAAAACATTTCTGTTAAGACTACGTAAACTGTTTAGTGACATAAACAGGAGTTAACACATCAAGAGAAGCTCTGTGGATGCCAAAATGCATCTTTCTGCATAGAGACATTTGTAAAGGAACTTCTGCTAAGAAACCACTGTAATGCTGTTTAAGTGACATGAACAAGGTTAACACATCAAGAGAAGCTCTGTGGATGCCAAAATGCATCTTTCTGCATAGAGACATTTGTAAAGGAACTTCTGCTAAGAAACCACTGTCATGCTGTTTAAGTGACATGAACAAGGTTAAAACATCATAAGAAGCTCTGTGGAGGCAAAAACGCATCTTTCTGCATACAGACAGCCATCTGTAAAGGAACTTTCTGCTGAGAAACCACTATAATGCTGTTTAAGTGAAAGAAACCGGGTTTCACGTACTTTGAATGATTTTTGCATAAAAAACTGTTTTTCAGCGCTTCTGGTAAGAAACGCTGTAACGTTAACGTGATGGAAAACAATATTTATATACTAAGAAGCTCTCTGGAGGCCTGAACGCAAGTTAAGTGCATAAAGAAGTGTTTCAAATGATTTTTGCATAACAAACATTTCTGTTAGAAACTACGTAAACTGTTTGTGACATAAACAGGATTTAACACATCAAGAGAAGCTCTGTGGATGCCAAAATGCATCTTTCTGCATAGAGACATTTGTAAAGGAACTTCTGCTAAGAAACCACTGTAATGCTGTTTAAGTGACATGAACAAGGTTAACACATCAAGAGAAGCTCTGTGGATGCCAAAATGCATCTTTCTGCATAGAGACATTTGTAAAGGAACTTCTGCTAAGAAACCACTGTCATGCTGTTTAAGTGACATGAACAAGGTTAAAACATCATAAGAAGCTCTGTGGAGGCAAAAACGCATCTTTCTGCATACAGACAGCCATCTGTAAAGGAATTTCTGCTGAGAAACCACTATAATGCTGTTTAAGTGAAAGAAACCGGGTTTCACGTACTTTGAATGATTTTTGCATAAAAAACGTTTTTCAGCGCTTCTGGTAAGAAACGCTGTAACGTTAACGTGATGGAAAACAATATTTATATACTAAGAAGCTCTCTGGAGGCCTGAACGCAAGTCAAGTGCATAAATAAGTGTTCAAATGATTTTTGCATAACAACATTTCTGTTAAACTACGTAAACTGTTTAAGTGACATAAACAGGAGTTAACACATCAAGAGAAGCTCTGTGGATGCCAAAATGCATCTTTCTGCATAGAGACATTTGTAAAGGAACTTCTGCTAAGAAACCACTGTCATGCTGTTTAAGTGACATGAACAAGGTTAAAACATCATAAGAAGCTCTGTGGAGGCAAAAACGCATCTTTTTGCATACAGACAGCCATCTGTAAAGGAATTTCTGCTGAGAAACCACTATAATGCTGTTTAAGTGAAAGAAACCGGGTTTCACGTACTTTGAATGATTTTTGCATAAAAAACGTTTTTCAGCGCTTCTGGTAAGAAACGCTGTAACGTTAACGTGATGGAAAACAATATTTATATACTAAGAAGCTCTCTGGAGGCCTGAACGCAAGTTAAGTGCATAAATAAGTGTTTCAAATGATTTTTGCATAACAACATTTCTGTTAAACTACGTAAACTGTTTAAGTGACATAAACAGGAGTTAACACATCAAGAGAAGCTCTGTGGATGCCAAAATGCATCTTTCTGCATAGAGACATTTGTAAAGGAACTTCTGCTAAGAAACCACTGTCATGCTGTTTAAGTGACATGAACAAGGTTAAAACATCATAAGAAGCTCTGTGGAGGCAAAAACGCATCTTTCTGCATACAGACAGCCATCTGTAAAGGAACTTCTGCTGAGAAACCACTGTAATGCTGTTTAAGTGAAAGAAACCGGGTTTCACGTACTTTGAATGATTTTTGCATAAAAAACATGTTTTTCAGCGCTTCTGGTAAGAAACGCTGTAACGTTAACGTGATGGAAAACAATATTTATATACTAAGAAGCTCTCTGGAGGCCTGAACGCAAGTTAAGTGCATAAATAAGTGTTTCAAATGATTTTTGCATAACAACATTTCTGTTAAACTACGTAAACTGTTTAAGTGACATAAACAGGAGTTAACACATCAAGAGAAGCTCTGTGGATGCCAAAATGCATCTTTCTGCATAGAGACATTTGTAAAGGAACTTCTGCTAAGAAACCACTGTCATGCTGTTTAAGTGACATGAACAAGGTTAAAACATCATAAGAAGCTCTGTGGAGGCAAAAACGCATCTTTCTGCATACAGACAGCCATCTGTAAAGGAACTTCTGCTGAGAAACCACTGTAATGCTGTTTAAGTGAAAGAAACCGGGTTTCACGTACTTTGAATGATTTTTGCATAAAAAACGTTTTTCAGCGCTTCTGGTAAGAAACGCTGTAACGTTAACGTGATGGAAAACAATATTTATATACTAAGAAGCTCTCTGGAGGCCTGAACGCAAGTTAAGTGCATAAATAAGTGTTCAAATGATTTTTGCATAACAACATTTCTGTTAAACTACGTAAACTGTTTAAGTGACATAAACAGGAGTTAACACATCAAGAGAAGCTCTGTGGATGCCAAAATGCATCTTTCTGCATAGAGACATTTGTAAAGGAACTTCTGCTAAGAAACCACTGTAATGCTGTTTAAGTGACATGAACAAGGTTAACACATCAAGAGAAGCCCTGTGGATGCCAAAATGCATCTTTCTGCATAGAGACATTTGTAAAGGAACTTCTGCTAAGAAACCACTGTCATGCTGTTTAAGTGACATGAACAAGGTTAAAACATCATAAGAAGCTCTGTGGAGGCAAAAACGCATCTTTCTGCATACAGACAGCCATCTGTAAAGGAATTTCTGCTGAGAAACCACTATAATGCTGTTTAAGTGAAAGAAACCGGGTTTCACGTACTTTGAATGATTTTTGCATAAAAAACGTTTTTCAGCGCTTCTGGTAAGAAACGCTGTAACGTTAACGTGATGGAAAACAATATTTATATACTAAGAAGCTCTCTGGAGGCCTGAACGCAAGTCAAGTGCATAAATAAGTGTTTCAAATGATTTTTGCATAACAACATTTCTGTTAAACTACGTAAACTGTTTGTGACATAAACAGGAGTTAACACATCAAGAGAAGCTCTGTGGATGCCAAAATGCATCTTTCTGCATAGAGACATTTGTAAAGGAACTTCTGCTAAGAAACCACTGTAATGCTGTTTAAGTGACATGAACAAGGTTAACACATCAAGAGAAGCTCTGTGGATGCCAAAATGCATCTTTCTGCATAGAGACATTTGTAAAGGAACTTCTGCTAAGAAACCACTGTCATGCTGTTTAAGTGACATGAACAAGGTTAAAACATCATAAGAAGCTCTGTGGAGGCAAAAACGCATCTTTCTGCATACAGACAGCCATCTGTAAAGGAATTTCTGCTGAGAAACCACTATAATGCTGTTTAAGTGAAAGAAACCGGGTTTCACGTACTTTGAATGATTTTTGCATAAAAAACGTTTTTCAGCGCTTCTGGTAAGAAACGCTGTAACGTTAACGTGATGGAAAACAATATTTATATACTAAGAAGCTCTCTGGAGGCCTGAACGCAAGTTAAGTGCATAAAGAAGTGTTTCAAATGATTTTTGTATAAAAACATTTTTGTTAAGAAACTACGTAAACTGTTTGTGACATAAACAGGATTTAAAACATCAAGAGAAGCTCTGTGGATGCCAAAATGCATCTTTCTGCATAGAGACATTTGTAAAGGAACTTCTGCTAAGAAACCACTGTAATGCTGTTTAAGTGACATGAACAAGGTTAACACATCAAGAGAAGCCCTGTGGATGCCAAAATGCATCTTTCTGCATAGAGACATTTGTAAAGGAACTTCTGCTAAGAAACCACTGTCATGCTGTTTAAGTGACATGAACAAGGTTAAAACATCATAAGAAGCTCTGTGGAGGCAAAAACGCATCTTTCTGCATACAGACAGCCATCTGTAAAGGAATTTCTGCTGAGAAACCACTATAATGCTGTTTAAGTGAAAGAAACCGGGTTTCACGTACTTTGAATGATTTTTGCATAAAAAACGTTTTTCAGCGCTTCTGGTAAGAAACGCTGTAACGTTAACGTGATGGAAAACAATATTTATATACTAAGAAGCTCTCTGGAGGCCTGAACGCAAGTTAAGTGCATAAATAAGTGTTTCAAATGATTTTTGCATAACAACATTTCTGTTAAACTACGTAAACTGTTTAAGTGACATAAACAGGAGTTAACACATCAAGAGAAGCTCTGTGGATGCCAAAATGCATCTTTCTGCATAGAGACATTTGTAAAGGAACTTCTGCTAAGAAACCACTGTAATGCTGTTTAAGTGACATGAACAAGGTTAACACATCAAGAGAAGCCCTGTGGATGCCAAAATGCATCTTTCTGCATAGAGACATTTGTAAAGGAACTTCTGCTAAGAAACCACTGTCATGCTGTTTAAGTGACATGAACAAGGTTAAAACATCATAAGAAGCTCTGTGGAGGCAAAAACGCATCTTTCTGAATACAGACAGCCATCTGTAAAGGAACTTTCTGCTGAGAAACCACTGTAATGCTGTTTAAGTGAAAGAAACCGGGTTTCACGTACTTTGAATGATTTTTGCATAAAAAACAGTTTTTCAGCGCTTCTGGTAAGAAACGCTGTAACGTTAACGTGATGGAAAACAATATTTATATACTAAGAAGCTCTCTGGAGGCCTGAACGCAAGTCAAGTGCATAAATAAGTGTTCAAATGATTTTTGCATAACAACATTTCTGTTAAACTACGTAAACTGTTTAAGTGACATAAACAGGAGTTAACACATCAAGAGAAGCTCTGTGGATGCCAAAATGCATCTTTCTGCATAGAGACATTTGTAAAGGAACTTCTGCTAAGAAACCACTGTAATGCTGTTTAAGTGACATGAACAAGGTTAACACATCAAGAGAAGCCTGTGGATGCCAAAATGCATCTTTCTGCATAGAGACATTTGTAAAGGAACTTCTGCTAAGAAACCACTGTCATGCTGTTTAAGTGACATGAACAAGGTTAAAACATCATAAGAAGCTCTGTGGAGGAAAAAACGCATCTTTTTGCATACAGACAGCCATCTGTAAAGGAATTTCTGCTGAGAAACCACTATAATGCTGTTTAAGTGAAAGAAACCGGGTTTCACGTACTTTGAATGATTTTTGCATAAAAAACGTTTTTCAGCGCTTCTGGTAAGAAACGCTGTAACGTTAACATGATGGAAAACAATATTTATATACTAAGAAGCTCTCTGGAGGCCTGAACGCAAGTTAAGTGCATAAAGAAGTGTTTCAAATGATTTTTGCATAAAAACATTTCTGTTAAGAAACTACGTAAACTGTTTGTGACATAAACAGGATTTAAAACATCAAGAGAAGCTCTGTGGATGCCAAAATGCATCTTTCTGCATAGAGACATTTGTAAAGGAACTTCTGCTAAGAAACCACTGTAATGCTGTTTAAGTGACATGAACAAGGTTAACACATCAAGAGAAGCTCTGTGGATGCCAAAATGCATCTTTCTGCATAGAGACATTTGTAAAGGAACTTCTGCTAAGAAACCACTGTCATGCTGTTTAAGTGACATGAACAAGGTTAAAACATCATAAGAAGCTCTGTGGAGGCAAAAACGCATCTTTTTGCATACAGACAGCCATCTGTAAAGGAATTTCTGCTGAGAAACAACTATAATGCTGTTTAAGTGAAAGAAACCGGGTTTCACGTACTTTGAATGATTTTTGCATAAAAAACGTTTTTCAGCGCTTCTGGTAAGAAACGCTGTAACGTTAACGTGATGGAAAACAATATTTATATACTAAGAAGCTCTCTGGAGGCCTGAACGCAAGTCAAGTGCATAAATAAGTGTTCAAATGATTTTTGCATAACAACATTTCTGTTAAACTACGTAAACTGTTTAAGTGACATAAACAGGAGTTAACACATCAAGAGAAGCTCTGTGGATGCCAAAGTGCATCTTTCTGCATAGAGACATTTGTAAAGGAACTTCTGCTAAGAAACCACTGTAATGCTGTTTAAGTGACATGAACAAGGTTAACACATCAAGAGAAGCCCTGTGGATGCCAAAATGCTCTTTCTGCATAGAGACATTTGTAAAGGAACTTCTGCTAAGAAACCACTGTCATGCTGTTTAAGTGACATGAACAAGGTTAAAACATCATAAGAAGCTCTGTGGAGGCAAAAACGCATCTTTCTGCATACAGACAGCCATCTGTAAAGGAACTTATGCTGAGAAACCACTATAATGCTGTTTAAGTGAAAGAAACCGGGTTTCACGTACTTTGAATGATTTTTGCATAAAAAACGTTTTTCAGCGCTTCTGGTAAGAAACGCTGTAACGTTAACGTGATGGAAAACAATATTTATATACTAAGAAGCTCTCTGGAGGCCTGAACGCAAGTCAAGTGCATAAATAAGTGTTCAAATGATTTTTGCATAACAACATTTCTGTTAAACTACGTAAACTGTTTAAGTGACATAAACAGGAGTTAACACATCAAGAGAAGCTCTGTGGATGCCAAAATGCATCTTTCTGCATAGAGACATTTGTAAAGGAACTTCTGCTAAGAAACCACTGTCATGCTGTTTAAGTGACATGAACAAGGTTAAAACATCATAAGAAGCTCTGTGGAGGCAAAAACGCATCTTTCTGCATACAGACAGCCATCTGTAAAGGAACTTTCTGCTGAGAAACCACTGTAATGCTGTTTAAGTGAAAGAAACCGGGTTTCACGTACTTTGAATGATTTTTGCATAAAAAACATGTTTTTCAGCGCTTCTGGTAAGAAACGCTGTAACGTTAACGTGATGGAAAACAATATTTATATACTAAGAAGCTCTCTGGAGGCCTGAACGCAAGTTAAGTGCATAAATAAGTGTTTCAAATGATTTTTGCATAACAACATTTCTGTTAAAACTACGTAAACTGTTTAGTGACATAAACAGGAGTTAACACATCAAGAGAAGCTCTGTGGATGCCAAAATGCATCTTTCTGCATAGAGACATTTGTAAAGGAACTTCTGCTAAGAAACCACTGTAATGCTGTTTAAGTGACATGAACAAGGTTAACACATCAAGAGAAGCTCTGTGGATGCCAAAATGCATCTTTCTGCATAGAGACATTTGTAAAGGAACTTCTGCTAAGAAACCACTGTCATGCTGTTTAAGTGACATGAACAAGGTTAAAACATCATAAGAAGCTCTGTGGAGGCAAAAACGCATCTTTCTGCATACAGACAGCCATCTGTAAAGGAACTTTCTGCTGAGAAACCACTGTAATGCTGTTTAAGTGAAAGAAACCGGGTTTCACGTACTTTGAATGATTTTTGCATAAAAAACTGTTTTTCAGCGCTTCTGGTAAGAAACGCTGTAACGTTAACGTGATGGAAAACAATATTTATATACTAAGAAGCTCTCTGGAGGCCTGAACGCAAGTTAAGTGCATAAATAAGTGTTTCAAATGATTTTTGCATAACAACATTTCTGTTAAAACTACGTAAACTGTTTAAGGGACATGAACAGGGGTTAACACATCAAGAGAAGCTCTGTGGATGCCAAAATGCATCTTTCTGCATAGAGACATTTGTAAAGGAACTTCTGCTAAGAAACCACTGTCATGCTGTTTAAGTGACATGAACAAGGTTAAAACATCATAAGAAGCTCTGTGGAGGCAAAAACGCATCTTTCTGAATACAGACAGCCATCTGTAAAGGAATTTCTGCTGAGAAACCACTATAATGCTGTTTAAGTGAAAGAAACCGGGTTTCACGTACTTTGAATGATTTTTGCATAAAAAACGTTTTTCAGCGCTTCTGGTAAGAAACGCTGTAACGTTAACGTGATGGAAAACAATATTTATATACTAAGAAGCTCTCTGGAGGCCTGAACGCAAGTCAAGTGCATAAATAAGTGTTCAAATGATTTTTGCATAACAACATTTCTGTTAAACTACGTAAACTGTTTAAGTGACATAAACAGGAGTTAACACATCAAGAGAAGCTCTGTGGATGCCAAAATGCATCTTTCTGCATAGAGACATTTGTAAAGGAACTTCTGCTAAGAAACCACTGTAATGCTGTTTAAGTGACATGAACAAGGTTAACACATCAAGAGAAGCCCTGTGGATGCCAAAATGCATCTTTCTGCATAGAGACATTTGTAAAGGAACTTCTGCTAAGAAACCACTGTCATGCTGTTTAAGTGACATGAACAAGGTTAAAACATCATAAGAAGCTCTGTGGAGGCAAAAACGCATCTTTCTGAATACAGACAGCCATCTGTAAAGGAATTTCTGCTGAGAAACCACTATAATGCTGTTTAAGTGAAAGAAACCGGGTTTCACGTACTTTGAATGATTTTTGCATAAAAAACATGTTTTTCAGCGCTTCTGGTAAGAAACGCTGTAACGTTAACGTGATGGAAAACAATATTTATATACTAAGAAGCTCTCTGGAGGCCTGAACGCAAGTTAAGTGCATAAAGAAGTGTTTCAAATGATTTTTGTATAAAAACATTGTTGTTAAGAAACTACGTAAACTGTTTGTGACATAAACAGGATTTAAAACATCAAGAGAAGCTCTGTGGATGCCAAAATGCATCTTTCTGCATAGAGACATTTGTAAAGGAACTTCTGCTAAGAAACCACTGTAATGCTGTTTAAGTGACATGAACAAGGTTAACACATCAAGAGAAGCTCTGTGGATGCCAAAATGCATCTTTCTGCATAGAGACATTTGTAAAGGAACTTCTGCTAAGAAACCACTGTCATGCTGTTTAAGTGACATGAACAAGGTTAAAACATCATAAGAAGCTCTGTGGAGGCAAAAACGCATCTTTCTGCATACAGACAGCCATCTGTAAAGGAATTTCTGCTGAGAAACCACTATAATGCTGTTTAAGTGAAAGAAACCGGGTTTCACGTACTTTGAATGATTTTTGCATAAAAAACGTTTTTCAGCGCTTCTGGTAAGAAACGCTGTAACGTTAACGTGATGGAAAACAATATTTATATACTAAGAAGCTCTCTGGAGGCCTGAACGCAAGTCAAGTGCATAAATAAGTGTTTCAAATGATTTTTGCATAACAAACATTTCTGTTAAAACTACGTAAACTGTTTAAGTGACATAAACAGGAGTTAACACATCAAGAGAAGCTCTGTGGATGCCAAAATGCATCTTTCTGCATAGAGACATTTGTAAAGGAACTTCTGCTAAGAAACCACTGTAATGCTGTTTAAGTGACATGAACAAGGTTAACACATCAAGAGAAGCTCTGTGGATGCCAAAATGCATCTTTCTGCATAGAGACATTTGTAAAGGAACTTCTGCTAAGAAACCACTGTCATGCTGTTTAAGTGACATGAACAAGGTTAAAACATCATAAGAAGCTCTGTGGAGGCAAAAACGCATCTTTCTGCATACAGACAGCCATCTGTAAAGGAATTTCTGCTGAGAAACCACTATAATGCTGTTTAAGTGAAAGAAACCGGGTTTCACGTACTTTGAATGATTTTTGCATAAAAAACGTTTTTCAGCGCTTCTGGTAAGAAACGCTGTAACGTTAACGTGATGGAAAACAATATTTATATACTAAGAAGCTCTCTGGAGGCCTGAACGCAAGTTAAGTGCATAAATAAGTGTTCAAATGATTTTTGCATAACAACATTTCTGTTAAACTACGTAAACTGTTTAAGTGACATAAACAGGAGTTAACACATCAAGAGAAGCTCTGTGGATGCCAAAATGCATCTTTCTGCATAGAGACATTTGTAAAGGAACTTCTGCTAAGAAACCACTGTAATGCTGTTTAAGTGACATGAACAAGGTTAACACATCAAGAGAAGCCCTGTGGATGCCAAAATGCATCTTTCTGCATAGAGACATTTGTAAAGGAACTTCTGCTAAGAAACCACTGTCATGCTGTTTAAGTGACATGAACAAGGTTAAAACATCATAAGAAGCTCTGTGGAGGCAAAAACGCATCTTTCTGCATACAGACAGCCATCTGTAAAGGAACTTCTGCTGAGAAACCACTGTAATGCTGTTTAAGTGAAAGAAACCGGGTTTCACGTACTTTGAATGATTTTTGCATAAAAAACATGTTTTTCAGCGCTTCTGGTAAGAAACGCTGTAACGTTAACGTGATGGAAAACAATATTTATATACTAAGAAGCTCTCTGGAGGCCTGAACGCAAGTTAAGTGCATAAATAAGTGTTTCAAATGATTTTTGCATAACAACATTTCTGTTAAACTACGTAAACTGTTTAAGTGACATAAACAGGAGTTAACACATCAAGAGAAGCTCTGTGGATGCCAAAATGCATCTTTCTGCATAGAGACATTTGTAAAGGAACTTCTGCTAAGAAACCACTGTCATGCTGTTTAAGTGACATGAACAAGGTTAAAACATCATAAGAAGCTCTGTGGAGGCAAAAACGCATCTTTCTGCATACAGACAGCCATCTGTAAAGGAACTTTCTGCTGAGAAACCACTGTAATGCTGTTTAAGTGAAAGAAACCGGGTTTCACGTACTTTGAATGATTTTTGCATAAAAAACGTTTTTCAGCGCTTCTGGTAAGAAACGCTGTAACGTTAACGTGATGGAAAACAATATTTATATACTAAGAAGCTCTCTGGAGGCCTGAACGCAGTTAAGTGCATAAATAAGTGTTCAAATGATTTTTGCATAACAACATTTCTGTTAAACTACGTAAACTGTTTAAGTGAAATAAACAGGAGTTAACACATCAAGAGAAGCTCTGTGGATGCCAAAGTGCATCTTTCTGCATAGAGACATTTGTAAAGGAACTTCTGCTAAGAAACCACTGTAATGCTGTTTAAGTGACATGAACAAGGTTAACACATCAAGAGAAGCTCTGTGGATGCCAAAATGCATCTTTCTGCATAGAGACATTTGTAAAGGAACTTCTGCTAAGAAACCACTGTAATGCTGTTTAAGTGACATGAACAAGGTTAAAACATCATAAGAAGCTCTGTGGAGGCAAAAACGCATCTTTCTGCATACAGACAGCCATCTGTAAAGGAACTTTCTGCTGAGAAACCACTGTAATGCTGTTTAAGTGAAAGAAACCGGGTTTCACGTACTTTGAATGATTTTTGCATAAAAAACATGTTTTTCAGCGCTTCTGGTAAGAAACGCTGTAACGTTAACGTGATGGAAAACAATATTTATATACTAAGAAGCTCTCTGGAGGCCTGAACGCAAGTTAAGTGCATAAATAAGTGTTTCAAATGATTTTGCATAAAAACATTTCTGTTAAAACTACGTAAACTGTTTAAGTGACATAAACAGGAGTTAACACATCAAGAGAAGCTCTGTGGAGGCCAAAATGCATCTTTCTGTATAGAGACATTTGTAAAGACTTTGCTAGAAACCCTGTATGCTTTTAGTGACATGACAGGTTAAACATCAAAGAGCCTGGAGCCAAAATCTTTCTGCATAGAACTTGTAAAGACTTTGCTAGACCCTATGTTTAAGTGACATGAACAAGGTTAACACATCAAGAGAAGCCTGTGGATGCCAAAATGCATCTTTCTGCATAGAGACATTTGTAAAGGAACTTCTGCTAAGAAACCACTGTCATGCTGTTTAAGTGACATGAACAAGGTTAAAACATCATAAGAAGCTCTGTGGAGGCAAAAACGCATCTTTTTGCATACAGACAGCCATCTGTAAAGGAATTTCTGCTGAGAAACCACTATAATGCTGTTTAAGTGAAAGAAACCGGGTTTCACGTACTTTGAATGATTTTTGCATAAAAAACGTTTTTCAGCGCTTCTGGTAAGAAACGCTGTAACGTTAACGTGATGGAAAACAATATTTATATACTAAGAAGCTCTCTGGAGGCCTGAACGCAAGTCAAGTGCATAAATAAGTGTTCAAATGATTTTTGCATAACAACATTTCTGTTAAACTACGTAAACTGTTTGTGACATAAACAGGAGTTAACACATCAAGAGAAGCTCTGTGGATGCCAAAATGCATCTTTCTGCATAGAGACATTTGTAAAGGAACTTCTGCTAAGAAACCACTGTAATGCTGTTTAAGTGACATGAACAAGGTTAACACATCAAGAGAAGCCCTGTGGATGCCAAAATGCATCTTTCTGCATAGAGACATTTGTAAAGGAACTTCTGCTAAGAAACCACTGTCATGCTGTTTAAGTGACATGAACAAGGTTAAAACATCATAAGAAGCTCTGTGGAGGCAAAAACGCATCTTTCTGCATACAGACAGCCATCTGTAAAGGAATTTCTGCTGAGAAACCACTATAATGCTGTTTAAGTGAAAGAAACCGGGTTTCACGTACTTTGAATGATTTTTGCATAAAAAACGTTTTTCAGCGCTTCTGGTAAGAAACGCTGTAACGTTAACGTGATGGAAAACAATATTTATATACTAAGAAGCTCTCTGGAGGCCTGAACGCAAGTCAAGTGCATAAATAAGTGTTCAAATGATTTTTGCATAACAACATTTCTGTTAAACTACGTAAACTGTTTAAGTGACATAAACAGGAGTTAACACATCAAGAGAAGCTCTGTGGATGCCAAAATGCATCTTTCTGCATAGAGACATTTGTAAAGGAACTTCTGCTAAGAAACCACTGTCATGCTGTTTAAGTGACATGAACAAGGTTAAAACATCATAAGAAGCTCTGTGGAGGCAAAAACGCATCTTTCTGCATACAGACAGCCATCTGTAAAGGAACTTCTGCTGAGAAACCACTGTAATGCTGTTTAAGTGAAAGAAACCGGGTTTCACGTACTTTGAATGATTTTTGCATAAAAAACATGTTTTTCAGCGCTTCTGGTAAGAAACGCTGTAACGTTAACGTGATGGAAAACAATATTTATATACTAAGAAGCTCTCTGGAGGCCTGAACGCAAGTTAAGTGCATAAAGAAGTGTTTCAAATGATTTTTGTATAAAAAATTTTGTTAAACTACGTAAACTGTTTGTGACATAAACAGTTAAACATCAAAGAAGCTCTGTGGATGCCAAAATGCATCTTTCGCATAGAGACATTTGTAAAGGACTTCTGCTAAGAAACCACTGTATGCGTTTAAGTGACATAAACAGGTTAACACATCAAGAGAAGCTCTGTGGATGCCAAAATGCATCTTTCTGCATAGAGACATTTGTAAAGGAACTTCTGCTAAGAAACCACTGTCATGCTGTTTAAGTGACATGAACAAGGTTAAAACATCATAAGAAGCTCTGTGGAGGCAAAAACGCATCTTTCTGCATACAGACAGCCATCTGTAAAGGAACTTTCTGCTGAGAAACCACTGTAATGCTGTTTAAGTGAAAGAAACCGGGTTTCACGTACTTTGAATGATTTTTGCATAAAAAACATGTTTTTCAGCGCTTCTGGTAAGAAACGCTGTAACGTTAACGTGATGGAAAACAATATTTATATACTAAGAAGCTCTCTGGAGGCCTGAACGCAAGTTAAGTGCATAAATAAGTGTTCAAATGATTTTTGCATAACAACATTTCTGTTTAAACTACGTAAACTGTTTAAGTGACATAAACAGGAGTTAACACATCAAGAGAAGCTCTGTGGATGCCAAAATGCATCTTTCTGCATAGAGACATTTGTAAAGGAACTTCTGCTAAGAAACCACTGTAATGCTGTTTAAGTGACATGAACAAGGTTAACACATCAAGAGAAGCCCTGTGGATGCCAAAATGCATCTTTCTGCATAGAGACATTTGTAAAGGAACTTCTGCTAAGAAACCACTGTCATGCTGTTTAAGTGACATGAACAAGGTTAAAACATCATAAGAAGCTCTGTGGAGGCAAAAACGCATCTTTCTGCATACAGACAGCCATCTGTAAAGGAATTTCTGCTGAGAAACCACTATAATGCTGTTTAAGTGAAAGAAACCGGGTTTCACGTACTTTGAATGATTTTTGCATAAAAAACGTTTTTCAGCGCTTCTGGTAAGAAACGCTGTAACGTTAACGTGATGGAAAACAATATTTATATACTAAGAAGCTCTCTGGAGGCCTGAACGCAAGTCAAGTGCATAAATAAGTGTTCAAATGATTTTTGCATAACAACATTTCTGTTAAACTACGTAAACTGTTTAAGTGACATAAACAGGAGTTAACACATCAAGAGAAGCTCTGTGGATGCCAAAATGCATCTTTCTGCATAGAGACATTTGTAAAGGAACTTCTGCTAAGAAACCACTGTCATGCTGTTTAAGTGACATGAACAAGGTTAAAACATCATAAGAAGCTCTGTGGAGGCAAAAACGCATCTTTCTGCATACAGACAGCCATCTGTAAAGGAACTTCTGCTGAGAAACCACTGTAATGCTGTTTAAGTGAAAGAAACCGGGTTTCACGTACTTTGAATGATTTTTGCATAAAAAACGTTTTTCAGCGCTTCTGGTAAGAAACGCTGTAACGTTAACGTGATGGAAAACAATATTTATATACTAAGAAGCTCTCTGGAGGCCTGAACGCAAGTCAAGTGCATAAATAAGTGTTCAAATGATTTTTGCATAACAACATTTCTGTTAAACTACGTAAACTGTTTAAGTGACATAAACAGGAGTTAACACATCAAGAGAAGCTCTGTGGATGCCAAAATGCATCTTTCTGCATAGAGACATTTGTAAAGGAACTTCTGCTAAGAAACCACTGTAATGCTGTTTAAGTGACATGAACAAGGTTAAAACATCATAAGAAGCTCTGTGGAGGCAAAAACGCATCTTTCTGCATACAGACAGCCATCTGTAAAGGAACTTCTGCTGAGAAACCACTGTAATGCTGTTTAAGTGAAAGAAACCGGGTTTCACGTACTTTGAATGATTTTTGCATAAAAAACGTTTTTCAGCGCTTCTGGTAAGAAACGCTGTAACGTTAACGTGATGGAAAACAATATTTATATACTAAGAAGCTCTCTGGAGGCCTGAACGCAAGTTAAGTGCATAAATAAGTGTTTCAAATGATTTTTGCATAACAACATTTCTGTTAAACTACGTAAACTGTTTAAGTGACATAAACAGGAGTTAACACATCAAGAGAAGCTCTGTGGATGCCAAAATGCATCTTTCTGCATAGAGACATTTGTAAAGGAACTTCTGCTAAGAAACCACTGTCATGCTGTTTAAGTGACATGAACAAGGTTAAAACATCATAAGAAGCTCTGTGGAGGCAAAAACGCATCTTTCTGCATACAGACAGCCATCTGTAAAGGAACTTCTGCTGAGAAACCACTGTAATGCTGTTTAAGTGAAAGAAACCGGGTTTCACGTACTTTGAATGATTTTTGCATAAAAAACATGTTTTTCAGCGCTTCTGGTAAGAAACGCTGTAACGTTAACGTGATGGAAAACAATATTTATATACTAAGAAGCTCTCTGGAGGCCTGAACGCAAGTCAAGTGCATAAATAAGTGTTCAAATGATTTTTGCATAACAACATTTCTGTTAAACTACGTAAACGTTTAAGTGACATAAACAGGTTAACACATCAAGAGAAGCTCTGTGGATGCCAAAATGCATCTTTCTGCATAGAGACATTTGTAAAGGAACTTCTGCTAAGAAACCACTGTAATGCTGTTTAAGTGACATGAACAAGGTTAACACATCAAGAGAAGCCCTGTGGATGCCAAAATGCATCTTTCTGCATAGAGACATTTGTAAAGGAACTTCTGCTAAGAAACCACTGTAATGCTGTTTAAGTGACATGAACAAGGTTAACACATCAAGAGAAGCTCTGTGGATGCCAAAATGCATCTTTCTGCATAGAGACATTTGTAAAGGAACTTCTGCTAAGAAACCACTGTAATGCTGTTTAAGTGACATGAACAAGGTTAACACATCAAGAGAAGCCCTGTGGATGCCAAAATGCATCTTTCTGCATAGAGACATTTGTAAAGGAACTTCTGCTAAGAAACCACTGTAATGCTGTTTAAGTGACATGAACAAGGTTAACACATCAAGAGAAGCCCTGTGGATGCCAAAATGCATCTTTCTGCATAGAGACATTTGTAAAGGAACTTCTGCTAAGAAACCACTGTCATGCTGTTTAAGTGACATGAACAAGGTTAAAACATCATAAGAAGCTCTGTGGAGGCAAAAACGCATCTTTTTGCATACAGACAGCCATCTGTAAAGGAATTTCTGCTGAGAAACCACTATAATGCTGTTTAAGTGAAAGAAACCGGGTTTCACGTACTTTGAATGATTTTTGCATAAAAAACGTTTTTCAGCGCTTCTGGTAAGAAACGCTGTAACGTTAACGTGATGGAAAACAATATTTATATACTAAGAAGCTCTCTGGAGGCCTGAACGCAAGTCAAGTGCATAAATAAGTGTTCAAATGATTTTTGCATAACAACATTTCTGTTAAACTACGTAAACTGTTTAAGTGACATAAACAGGAGTTAACACATCAAGAGAAGCTCTGTGGATGCCAAAATGCATCTTTCTGCATAGAGACATTTGTAAAGGAACTTCTGCTAAGAAACCACTGTAATGCTGTTTAAGTGACATGAACAAGGTTAACACATCAAGAGAAGCTCTGTGGATGCCAAAATGCATCTTTCTGCATAGAGACATTTGTAAAGGAACTTCTGCTAAGAAACCACTGTCATGCTGTTTAAGTGACATGAACAAGGTTAACACATCATAAGGAGCTCTGTGGAGGCAAAAACGCATCTTTCTGCAACAGACAGCCATCTGTAAAGGAACTTATGCTGAGAAACCACTGTAATGCTGTTTAAGTGAAAGAAACCGGGTTTCACGTACTTTGAATGATTTTTGCATAAAAAACATGTTTTTCAGCGCTTCTGGTAAGAAACGCTGTAACGTTAACGTGATGGAAAACAATATTTATATACTAAGAAGCTCTCTGGAGGCCTGAACGCAAGTTAAGTGCATAAATAAGTGTTTCAAATGATTTTTGTATAAAAACATTTTTGTTAAGAAACTACGTAAACTGTTTGTGACATAAACAGGATTTAACACATCAAGAGAAGCTCTGTGGATGCCAAAATGCATCTTTCTGCATAGAGACATTTGTAAAGGAACTTCTGCTAAGAAACCACTGTAATGCTGTTTAAGTGACATGAACAAGGTTAACACATCAAGAGAAGCTCTGTGGATGCCAAAATGCATCTTTCTGCATAGAGACATTTGTAAAGGAACTTCTGCTAAGAAACCACTGTAATGCTGTTTAAGTGACATGAACAAGGTTAACACATCAAGAGAAGCCCTGTGGATGCCAAAATGCATCTTTCTGCATAGAGACATTTGTAAAGGAACTTCTGCTAAGAAACCACTGTAATGCTGTTTAAGTGACATGAACAAGGTTAACACATCAAGAGAAGCCCTGTGGATGCCAAAATGCATCTTTCTGCATAGAGACATTTGTAAAGGAACTTCTGCTAAGAAACCACTGTCATGCTGTTTAAGTGACATGAACAAGGTTAAAACATCATAAGAAGCTCTGTGGAGGCAAAAACGCATCTTTTTGCATACAGACAGCCATCTGTAAAGGAATTTCTGCTGAGAAACCACTATAATGCTGTTTAAGTGAAAGAAACCGGGTTTCACGTACTTTGAATGATTTTTGCATAAAAAACGTTTTTCAGCGCTTCTGGTAAGAAACGCTGTAACGTTAACGTGATGGAAAACAATATTTATATACTAAGAAGCTCTCTGGAGGCCTGAACGCAAGTCAAGTGCATAAATAAGTGTTCAAATGATTTTTGCATAACAACATTTCTGTTAAACTACGTAAACTGTTTAAGTGACATAAACAGGAGTTAACACATCAAGAGAAGCTCTGTGGATGCCAAAATGCATCTTTCTGCATAGAGACATTTGTAAAGGAACTTCTGCTAAGAAACCACTGTAATGCTGTTTAAGTGACATGAACAAGGTTAACACATCAAGAGAAGCTCTGTGGATGCCAAAATGCATCTTTCTGCATAGAGACATTTGTAAAGGAACTTCTGCTAAGAAACCACTGTCATGCTGTTTAAGTGACATGAACAAGGTTAAAACATCATAAGAAGCTCTGTGGAGGCAAAAACGCATCTTTTTGCATACAGACAGCCATCTGTAAAGGAACTTCTGCTAAGAAACCACTGTAATGCTGTTTAAGTGAAAGAAACCGGGTTTCACGTACTTTGAATGATTTTTGCATAAAAAACGTTTTTCAGCGCTTCTGGTAAGAAACGCTGTAACGTTAACGTGATGGAAAACAATATTTATATACTAAGAAGCTCTCTGGAGGCCTGAACGCAAGTCAAGTGCATAAATAAGTGTTTCAAATGATTTTTGCATAACAACATTTCTGTTAAACTACGTAAACTGTTTAAGTGACATAAACAGGAGTTAACACATCAAGAGAAGCTCTGTGGATGCCAAAATGCATCTTTCTGCATAGAGACATTTGTAAAGGAACTTCTGCTAAGAAACCACTGTAATGCTGTTTAAGTGACATGAACAAGGTTAACACATCAAGAGAAGCTCTGTGGATGCCAAAATGCATCTTTCTGCATAGAGACAGCCATCTGTAAAGGAACTTCTGCTGAGAAACCACTGTAATGCTGTTTAAGTGAAAGAAACCGGGTTTCACGTACTTTGAATGATTTTTGCATAAAAAACATTTTTCAGCGCTTCTGGTAAGAAACGCTGTAACGTTAACGTGATGGAAAACAATGTTATATACTAAGAAGCTCTCTGGAGGCTGAACGCAAGTTAAGTGCATACATGTTTCTGCATAGATGACATTTGCATAAAGGAACTTCTGCTAAGAAACCACTGTAATGCTGTTTAAGTGACATGAACAAGGTTAACACATCAAGAGAAGCCCTGTGGATGCCAAAATGCATCTTTCTGCATAGAGACATTTGTAAAGGAACTTCTGCTAAGAAACCACTGTCATGCTGTTTAAGTGACATGAACAAGGTTAAAACATCATAAGAAGCTCTGTGGAGGCAAAAACGCATCTTTTCTGCATACAGACAGCCATCTGTAAAGGAATTTCTGCTGAGAAACCACTATAATGCTGTTTAAGTGAAAGAAACCGGGTTTCACGTACTTTGAATGATTTTTGCATAAAAAACGTTTTTCAGCGCTTCTGGTAAGAAACGCTGTAACGTTAACGTGATGGAAAACAATATTTATATACTAAGAAGCTCTCTGGAGGCCTGAACGCAAGTCAAGTGCATAAATAAGTGTTCAAATGATTTTTGCATAACAACATTTCTGTTAAACTACGTAAACTGTTTAAGTGACATAAACAGGAGTTAACACATCAAGAGAAGCTCTGTGGATGCCAAAATGCATCTTTCTGCATAGAGACATTTGTAAAGGAACTTCTGCTAAGAAACCACTGTAATGCTGTTTAAGTGACATGAACAAGGTTAACACATCAAGAGAAGCTCTGTGGATGCCAAAATGCATCTTTCTGCATAGAGACATTTGTAAAGGAACTTCTGCTAAGAAACCACTGTAATGCTGTTTAAGTGACATGAACAAGGTTAAAACATCATAAGGAGCTCTGTGGAGGCAAAAACGCATCTTTCTGCAACAGACAGCCATCTGTAAAGGAACTTCTGCTGAGAAACCACTGTAATGCTGTTTAAGTGAAAGAAACCGGGTTTCACGTACTTTGAATGATTTTTGCATAAAAAACATGTTTTTCAGCGCTTCTGGTAAGAAACGCTGTAACGTTAACGTGATGGAAAACAATATTTATATACTAAGAAGCTCTCTGGAGGCCTGAACGCAAGTTAAGTGCATAAATAAGTGTTTCAAATGATTTTTGCATAAAAACATTTCTGTTAAGAAACTACGTAAACTGTTTGTGACATAACAGGTACACATCAAAGAAGCCCTGTGGATGCCAAAATGCATCTTTCTGCATAGAGACATTTGTAAAGGAACTCTGCTAAGAAACCACTGTATGCTGTTTAAGTGACTGAACAAGGTAACACATCAGAGAGCTCTGTGGATGCCAAAATGCATCTTTCTGCATAGAGACATTTGTAAAGGAACTTCTGCTAAGAAACCACTGTAATGCTGTTTAAGTGACATGAACAAGGTTAACACATCAAGAGAAGCCCTGTGGATGCCAAAATGCATCTTTCTGCATAGAGACATTTGTAAAGGAACTTCTGCTAAGAAACCACTGTAATGCTGTTTAAGTGACATGAACAAGGTTAACACATCAAGAGAAGCCCTGTGGATGCCAAAATGCATCTTTCTGCATAGAGACATTTGTAAAGGAACTTCTGCTAAGAAACCACTGTAATGCTGTTTAAGTGACATGAACAAGGTTAAAACATCATAAGAAGCTCTGTGGAGGCAAAAACGCATCTTTCTGAATACAGACAGCCATCTGTAAAGGAATTTCTGCTGAGAAACCACTATAATGCTGTTTAAGTGAAAGAAACCGGGTTTCACGTACTTTGAATGATTTTTGCATAAAAAACGTTTTTCAGCGCTTCTGGTAAGAAACGCTGTAACGTTAACGTGATGGAAAACAATATTTATATACTAAGAAGCTCTCTGGAGGCCTGAACGCAAGTCAAGTGCATAAATAAGTGTTCAAATGATTTTTGCATAACAACATTTCTGTTAAACTACGTAAACTGTTTAAGTGACATAAACAGGAGTTAACACATCAGAGAAGCTCTGTGGATGCCAAAATGCATCTTTCTGCTAGAGACATTTGTAAAGGACTTCTGCTAAGAAACCACTGTAATGCTGTTTAGTGACATGAACAGGTTAACACATCAAAGAGCTCTGTGGATGCCAAAATGCATCTTTCTGCATAGAGACATTTGTAAAGGAACTTCTGCTAAGAAACCACTGTAATGCTGTTTAAGTGACATGAACAAGGTTAACACATCAAGAGAAGCTCTGTGGATGCCAAAATGCATCTTTCTGCATAGAGACATTTGTAAAGGAACTTCTGCTAAGAAACCACTGTAATGCTGTTTAAGTGACATGAACAAGGTTAAAACATCATAAGAAGCTCTGTGGAGGCAAAAACGCATCTTTCTGCATACAGACAGCCATCTGTAAAGGAATTTCTGCTGAGAAACCACTATAATGCTGTTTAAGTGAAAGAAACCGGGTTTCACGTACTTTGAATGATTTTTGCATAAAAAACGTTTTTCAGCGCTTCTGGTAAGAAACGCTGTAACGTTAACGTGATGGAAAACAATATTTATATACTAAGAAGCTCTCTGGAGGCCTGAACGCAAGTTAAGTGCATAAATAAGTGTTTCAAATGATTTTTGCATAACAACATTTCTGTTAAACTACGTAAACTGTTTAAGTGACATAAACAGGAGTTAACACATCAAGAGAAGCTCTGTGGATGCCAAAATGCATCTTTCTGCATAGAGACATTTGTAAAGGAACTTCTGCTAAGAAACCACTGTAATGCTGTTTAAGTGACATGAACAAGGTTAACACATCAAGAGAAGCTCTGTGGATGCCAAAATGCATCTTTCTGCATAGAGACATTTGTAAAGGAACTTCTGCTAAGAAACCACTGTCATGCTGTTTAAGTGACATGAACAAGGTTAAAACATCATAAGAAGCTCTGTGGAGGCAAAAACGCATCTTTCTGCATACAGACAGCCATCTGTAAAGGAATTTCTGCTGAGAAACCACTATAATGCTGTTTAAGTGAAAGAAACCGGGTTTCACGTACTTTGAATGATTTTTGCATAAAAAACGTTTTTCAGCGCTTCTGGTAAGAAACGCTGTAACGTTAACGTGATGGAAAACAATATTTATATACTAAGAAGCTCTCTGGAGGCCTGAACGCAAGTCAAGTGCATAAATAAGTGTTCAAATGATTTTTGCATAACAACATTTCTGTTAAACTACGTAAACTGTTTAAGTGACATAAACAGGAGTTAACACATCAAGAGAAGCTCTGTGGATGCCAAAATGCATCTTTCTGCATAGAGACATTTGTAAAGGAACTTCTGCTAAGAAACCACTGTAATGCTGTTTAAGTGACATGAACAAGGTTAAAACATCATAAGAAGCTCTGTGGAGGCAAAAACGCATCTTTCTGCATACAGACAGCCATCTGTAAGGAACTTCTGCTGAGAAACCACTGTAATGCTGTTTAAGTGAAAGAAACCGGGTTTCACGTACTTTGAATGATTTTTGCATAAAAAACGTTTTTCAGCGCTTCTGGTAAGAAACGCTGTAACGTTAACGTGATGGAAAACAATATTTATATACTAAGAAGCTCTCTGGAGGCCTGAACGCAAGTCAAGTGCATAAATAAGTGTTCAAATGATTTTTGCATAACAACATTTCTGTTAAACTACGTAAACTGTTTAAGTGACATAAACAGGAGTTAACACATCAAGAGAAGCTCTGTGGATGCCAAAATGCATCTTTCTGCATAGAGACATTTGTAAAGGAACTTCTGCTAAGAAACCACTGTAATGCTGTTTAAGTGACATGAACAAGGTTAAAACATCATAAGGAGCTCTGTGGAGGCAAAAACGCATCTTTCTGCAACAGACAGCCATCTGTAAAGGAACTTCTGCTGAGAAACCACTGTAATGCTGTTTAAGTGAAAGAAACCGGGTTTCACGTACTTTGAATGATTTTTGCATAAAAAACATGTTTTTCAGCGCTTCTGGTAAGAAACGCTGTAACGTTAACGTGATGGAAAACAATATTTATATACTAAGAAGCTCTCTGGAGGCCTGAACGCAAGTCAAGTGCATAAATAAGTGTTTCAAATGATTTTTGCATAACAACATTTCTGTTAAACTACGTAAACTGTTTAAGTGACATAAACAGGAGTTAACACATCAAGAGAAGCTCTGTGGATGCCAAAATGCATCTTTCTGCATAGAGACATTTGTAAAGGAACTTCTGCTAAGAAACCACTGTCATGCTGTTTAAGTGACATGAACAAGGTTAAAACATCATAAGAAGCTCTGTGGAGGCAAAAACGCATCTTTCTGCATACAGACAGCCATCTGTAAAGGAACTTCTGCTGAGAAACCACTGTAATGCTGTTTAAGTGAAAGAAACCGGGTTTCACGTACTTTGAATGATTTTTGCATAAAAAACATGTTTTTCAGCGCTTCTGGTAAGAAACGCTGTAACGTTAACGTGATGGAAAACAATATTTATATACTAAGAAGCCTTCTGGAGGCCTGAACGCAAGTTAAGTGCATAAATAAGTTTTTCAAATGATTTTTGTATAAAAACATTTTTGTTAAGAAACTACGTAAACTGTTTGTGACATAAACAGGATTTAACACATCAAGAGAAGCTCTGTGGATGCCAAAATGCATCTTTCTGCATAGAGACATTTGTAAAGGAACTTCTGCTAAGAAACCACTGTAATGCTGTTTAAGTGACATGAACAAGGTTAACACATCAAGAGAAGCTCTGTGGATGCCAAAATGCATCTTTCTGCATAGAGACATTTGTAAAGGAACTTCTGCTAAGAAACCACTGTCATGCTGTTTAAGTGACATGAACAAGGTTAACACATCATAAGGAGCTCTGTGGAGGCAAAAACGCATCTTTCTGCAACAGACAGCCATCTGTAAAGGAACTTATGCTGAGAAACCACTGTAATGCTGTTTAAGTGAAAGAAACCGGGTTTCACGTACTTTGAATGATTTTTGCATAAAAAACATGTTTTTCAGCGCTTCTGGTAAGAAACGCTGTAACGTTAACGTGATGGAAAACAATATTTATATACTAAGAAGCTCTCTGGAGGCCTGAACGCAAGTTAAGTGCATAAATAAGTGTTTCAAATGATTGTTGCATAAAAACATTTCTGTTAAGAAACTACGTAAACTGTTTAAGTGACATGAACAAGGTAACACATCAAGAGAAGCCCTGTGGATGCCAAAATGCATCTTTCTGCATAGAGACATTTGTAAAGGAACTTCTGCTAAGAAACCACTGTAATGCTGTTTAAGTGACATGAACAAGGTTAACACATCAAGAGAAGCTCTGTGGATGCCAAAATGCATCTTTCTGCATAGAGACATTTGTAAAGGAACTTCTGCTAAGAAACCACTGTAATGCTGTTTAAGTGACATGAACAAGGTTAACACATCAAGAGAAGCCCTGTGGATGCCAAAATGCATCTTTCTGCATAGAGACATTTGTAAAGGAACTTCTGCTAAGAAACCACTGTAATGCTGTTTAAGTGACATGAACAAGGTTAACACATCAAGAGAAGCTCTGTGGATGCCAAAATGCATCTTTCTGCATAGAGACATTTGTAAAGGAACTTCTGCTAAGAAACCACTGTCATGCTGTTTAAGTGACATGAACAAGGTTAAAACATCATAAGAAGCTCTGTGGAGGCAAAAACGCATCTTTCTGCATACAGACAGCCATCTGTAAAGGAACTTCTGCTGAGAAACCACTGTAATGCTGTTTAAGTGAAAGAAACCGGGTTTCACGTACTTTGAATGATTTTTGCATAAAAAACGTTTTTCAGCGCTTCTGGTAAGAAACGCTGTAACGTTAACGTGATGGAAAACAATATTTATATACTAAGAAGCTCTCTGGAGGCCTGAACGCAAGTCAAGTGCATAAATAAGTGTTCAAATGATTTTTGCATAACAACATTTCTGTTAAACTACGTAAACTGTTTAAGTGACATAAACAGGAGTTAACACATCAAGAGAAGCTCTGTGGATGCCAAAATGCATCTTTCTGCATAGAGACATTTGTAAAGGAACTTCTGCTAAGAAACCACTGTAATGCTGTTTAAGTGACATGAACAAGGTTAACACATCAAGAGAAGCTCTGTGGATGCCAAAATGCATCTTTCTGCATAGAGACATTTGTAAAGGAACTTCTGCTAAGAAACCACTGTCATGCTGTTTAAGTGACATGAACAAGGTTAACACATCATAAGGAGCTCTGTGGAGGCAAAAACGCATCTTTCTGCAACAGACAGCCATCTGTAAAGGAACTTATGCTGAGAAACCACTGTAATGCTGTTTAAGTGAAAGAAACCGGGTTTCACGTACTTTGAATGATTTTTGCATAAAAAACATGTTTTTCAGCGCTTCTGGTAAGAAACGCTGTAACGTTAACGTGATGGAAAACAATATTTATATACTAAGAAGCTCTCTGGAGGCCTGAACGCAAGTTAAGTGCATAAATAAGTGTTTCAAATGATTTTTGCATAAAAACATTTCTGTTAAGAAACTACGTAAACTGTTTGTGACATAAACAGGATTTAACACATCAAGAGAAGCTCTGTGGATGCCAAAATGCATCTTTCTGCATAGAGACATTTGTAAAGGAACTTCTGCTAAGAAACCACTGTAATGCTGTTTAAGTGACATGAACAAGGTTAACACATCAAGAGAAGCTCTGTGGATGCCAAAATGCATCTTTCTGCATAGAGACATTTGTAAAGGAACTTCTGCTAAGAAACCACTGTCATGCTGTTTAAGTGACATGAACAAGGTTAAAACATCATAAGAAGCTCTGTGGAGGCAAAAACGCATCTTTCTGAATACAGACAGCCATCTGTAAAGGAACTTCTGCTGAGAAACCACTGTAATGCTGTTTAAGTGAAAGAAACCGGGTTTCACGTACTTTGAATGATTTTTGCATAAAAAACGTTTTTCAGCGCTTCTGGTAAGAAACGCTGTAACGTTAACGTGATGGAAAACAATATTTATATACTAAGAAGCTCTCTGGAGGCCTGAACGCAAGTCAAGTGCATAAATAAGTGTTTCAAATGATTTTTGCATAACAACATTTCTGTTAAACTACGTAAACTGTTTAAGTGACATAAACAGGAGTTAACACATCAAGAGAAGCTCTGTGGATGCCAAAATGCATCTTTCTGCATAGAGACATTTGTAAAGGAACTTCTGCTAAGAAACCACTGTAATGCTGTTTAAGTGACATGAACAAGGTTAACACATCAAGAGAAGCTCTGTGGATGCCAAAATGCATCTTTCTGCATAGAGACATTTGTAAAGGAACTTCTGCTAAGAAACCACTGTCATGCTGTTTAAGTGACATGAACAAGGTTAACACATCATAAGGAGCTCTGTGGAGGCAAAAACGCATCTTTCTGCAACAGACAGCCATCTGTAAAGGAACTTATGCTGAGAAACCACTGTAATGCTGTTTAAGTGAAAGAAACCGGGTTTCACGTACTTTGAATGATTTTTGCATAAAAAACATGTTTTTCAGCGCTTCTGGTAAGAAACGCTGTAACGTTAACGTGATGGAAAACAATATTTATATACTAAGAAGCTCTCTGGAGGCCTGAACGCAAGTTAAGTGCATAAATAAGTGTTTCAAATGATTTTTGCATAAAAACATTTCTGTTAAGAAACTACGTAAACTGTTTAAGTGACATGAACAAGGTAACACATCAAGAGAAGCTCTGTGGATGCCAAAATGCATCTTTCTGCATAGAGACATTTGTAAAGGAACTTCTGCTAAGAAACCACTGTAATGCTGTTTAAGTGACATGAACAAGGTTAACACATCAAGAGAAGCTCTGTGGATGCCAAAATGCATCTTTCTGCATAGAGACATTTGTAAAGGAACTTCTGCTAAGAAACCACTGTAATGCTGTTTAAGTGACATGAACAAGGTTAAAACATCATAAGGAGCTCTGTGGAGGCAAAAACGCATCTTTCTGCAACAGACAGCCATCTGTAAAGGAACTTCTGCTGAGAAACCACTGTAATGCTGTTTAAGTGAAAGAAACCGGGTTTCACGTACTTTGAATGATTTTTGCATAAAAAACATGTTTTTCAGCGCTTCTGGTAAGAAACGCTGTAACGTTAACGTGATGGAAAACAATATTTATATACTAAGAAGCTCTCTGGAGGCCTGAACGCAAGTTAAGTGCATAAATAAGTGTTTCAAATGATTTTTGCATAAAAACATTTCTGTTAAGAAACTACGTAAACTGTTTGTGACATAAACAGGATTTAACACATCAAGAGAAGCTCTGTGGATGCCAAAATGCATCTTTCTGCATAGAGACATTTGTAAAGGAACTTCTGCTAAGAAACCACTGTAATGCTGTTTAAGTGACATGAACAAGGTTAACACATCAAGAGAAGCTCTGTGGATGCCAAAATGCATCTTTCTGCATAGAGACATTTGTAAAGGAACTTCTGCTAAGAAACCACTGTAATGCTGTTTAAGTGACATGAACAAGGTTAACACATCAAGAGAAGCTCTGTGGATGCCAAAATGCATCTTTCTGCATAGAGACATTTGTAAAGGAACTTCTGCTAAGAAACCACTGTCATGCTGTTTAAGTGACATGAACAAGGTTAACACATCATAAGGAGCTCTGTGGAGGCAAAAACGCATCTTTCTGCAACAGACAGCCATCTGTAAAGGAACTTATGCTGAGAAACCACTGTAATGCTGTTTAAGTGAAAGAAACCGGGTTTCACGTACTTTGAATGATTTTTGCATAAAAAACATGTTTTTCAGCGCTTCTGGTAAGAAACGCTGTAACGTTAACGTGATGGAAAACAATATTTATATACTAAGAAGCTCTCTGGAGGCCTGAACGCAAGTTAAGTGCATAAATAAGTGTTTCAAATGATTTTTGCATAAAAACATTTCTGTTAAGAAACTACGTAAACTGTTTAAGTGACATGAACAAGGTAACACATCAAGAGTAGCCCTGTGGATGCCAAAATGCATCTTTCTGCATAGAGACATTTGTAAAGGAACTTCTGCTAAGAAACCACTGTAATGCTGTTTAAGTGACATGAACAAGGTTAACACATCAAGAGAAGCTCTGTGGATGCCAAAATGCATCTTTCTGCATAGAGACATTTGTAAAGGAACTTCTGCTAAGAAACCACTGTAATGCTGTTTAAGTGACATGAACAAGGTTAACACATCAAGAGAAGCCCTGTGGATGCCAAAATGCATCTTTCTGCATAGAGACATTTGTAAAGGAACTTCTGCTAAGAAACCACTGTAATGCTGTTTAAGTGACATGAACAAGGTTAACACATCAAGAGAAGCCCTGTGGATGCCAAAATGCATCTTTCTGCATAGAGACATTTGTAAAGGAACTTCTGCTAAGAAACCACTGTCATGCTGTTTAAGTGACATGAACAAGGTTAAAACATCATAAGAAGCTCTGTGGAGGCAAAAACGCATCTTTTTGCATACAGACAGCCATCTGTAAAGGAATTTCTGCTGAGAAACCACTATAATGCTGTTTAAGTGAAAGAAACCGGGTTTCACGTACTTTGAATGATTTTTGCATAAAAAACGTTTTTCAGCGCTTCTGGTAAGAAACGCTGTAACGTTAACGTGATGGAAAACAATATTTATATACTAAGAAGCTCTCTGGAGGCCTGAACGCAAGTCAAGTGCATAAATAAGTGTTCAAATGATTTTTGCATAACAACATTTCTGTTAAACTACGTAAACTGTTTAAGTGACATAAACAGGAGTTAACACATCAAGAGAAGCTCTGTGGATGCCAAAATGCATCTTTCTGCATAGAGACATTTGTAAAGGAACTTCTGCTAAGAAACCACTGTAATGCTGTTTAAGTGACATGAACAAGGTTAACACATCAAGAGAAGCTCTGTGGATGCCAAAATGCATCTTTCTGCATAGAGACATTTGTAAAGGAACTTCTGCTAAGAAACCACTGTCATGCTGTTTAAGTGACATGAACAAGGTTAACACATCATAAGGAGCTCTGTGGAGGCAAAAACGCATCTTTCTGCAACAGACAGCCATCTGTAAAGGAACTTATGCTGAGAAACCACTGTAATGCTGTTTAAGTGAAAGAAACCGGGTTTCACGTACTTTGAATGATTTTTGCATAAAAAACATGTTTTTCAGCGCTTCTGGTAAGAAACGCTGTAACGTTAACGTGATGGAAAACAATATTTATATACTAAGAAGCCTTCTGGAGGCCTGAACGCAAGTTAAGTGCATAAATAAGTTTTTCAAATGATTTTTGTATAAAAACATTTTTGTTAAGAAACTACGTAAACTGTTTGTGACATAAACAGGATTTAACACATCAAGAGAAGCTCTGTGGATGCCAAAATGCATCTTTCTGCATAGAGACATTTGTAAAGGAACTTCTGCTAAGAAACCACTGTAATGCTGTTTAAGTGACATGAACAAGGTTAACACATCAAGAGAAGCTCTGTGGATGCCAAAATGCATCTTTCTGCATAGAGACATTTGTAAAGGAACTTCTGCTAAGAAACCACTGTAATGCTGTTTAAGTGACATGAACAAGGTTAACACATCAAGAGAAGCCCTGTGGATGCCAAAATGCATCTTTCTGCATAGAGACATTTGTAAAGGAACTTCTGCTAAGAAACCACTGTAATGCTGTTTAAGTGACATGAACAAGGTTAACACATCAAGAGAAGCCCTGTGGATGCCAAAATGCATCTTTCTGCATAGAGACATTTGTAAAGGAACTTCTGCTAAGAAACCACTGTCATGCTGTTTAAGTGACATGAACAAGGTTAAAACATCATAAGAAGCTCTGTGGAGGCAAAAACGCATCTTTTTGCATACAGACAGCCATCTGTAAAGGAATTTCTGCTGAGAAACCACTATAATGCTGTTTAAGTGAAAGAAACCGGGTTTCACTACTTTGAATGATTTTTGCATAAAAAACGTTTTTCAGCGCTTCTGGTAAGAAACGCTGTAACGTTAACGTGATGGAAAACAATATTTATATACTAAGAAGCTCTCTGGAGGCCTGAACGCAAGTCAAGTGCATAAATAAGTGTTCAAATGATTTTTGCATAACAACATTTCTGTTAAACTACGTAAACTGTTTAAGTGACATAAACAGGAGTTAACACATCAAGAGAAGCTCTGTGGATGCCAAAATGCATCTTTCTGCATAGAGACAGACATGTGTAAAGGAACTTATGCTGAGAAACCACTGTAATGCTGTTTTAGTGAAACAAACCGTGTTTCACATAATTTGAATGATTTTTGCATAGAAACATTTCTGTTAAGAAACTACGTAAACTGTTTAAGTGACATAAACAGGAGTTAACACATCAAGAGAAGCTCTGTGGATGCCAAAATGCATCTTTCTGCATAGAGACATTTGTAAAGGAACTTCTGCTAAGAAACCACTGTAATGCTGTTTAAGTGACATGAACAAGGTTAAAACATCATAAGAAGCTCTGTGGAGGCAAAAACGCATCTTTCTGCATACAGACAGCCATCTGTAAAGGAACTTATGCTGAGAAACCATTGTAATGCTGTTTAAGTGAAAGAAACCGGGTTCACATACTTTGAATGATTTTTGCATAAAAAAACATGTTTTTCAGAGCTTCTGGTAAGAAACGCTGTAACGTTAACGTGATGGAAAACAATATTTATATACTAAGAAGCTCTCTGGAGGCCTGAACGCAAGTTAAGTGCATAAATAACTGTTTATAGGAACTTCTGCTAAGAAACACATCATGCGAAGTTCTGTGGAGGACAAAACGCATCTTTCTGCATAAAGATGTGTAAAGGAACTTCTGCTAAGAAACAACTGTAATGCTGTTTAAGTGACATGAACAAGCTTAAAACATCATAAGAAGCTCTGTGGAGGCAAAAACGCATCTTTCTACATACAGACAGACATGTGTAAAGGAACTTATGCTGAGAAACCACTGTAATGCTGTTTAAGTCAAACAAACCGTGTTTCACATAATTTGAATGATTTTTGCATAGAAACATGTTTTTCAGAGCTTCTGGTAAGAAACGCTGTAACGTTAACGTAATGGAAAACAATATTTATATACTAAGAAGCTCTCTGGAGGCCTGAACGCAAGTTAAGTGCATATATAAGTGTTTATAGGAACTTCTGCTAAGATACACATCATACGAAGTTCTGTGGAGGACAAAACGCATCTTTCTGCATACAGACAGCCATCTGTAAAGGAACTTATGCTGAGAAACCACTGTAATGCTGTTTAAGTGAAAGAAACCGGGTTTCACGTACTCTGAATGATTTTTGCATAAAAAAACATGTTTTTCAGAGCTTCTGGTAAGAAACGCTGTAACGTTAACGTGATGGAAAACAATATTTATATACTAAGAAGCTCTCCAGAGGCCTGAATGCAAGTTAAGTGCATAAATAAGTGTTTCAAATGATTTTTGCATAACAATATTTCTGTTAAACTACGTAAACTGTTTAAGTGACATAAACAGGAGTTAACACATCAAGAGAAGCTCTGTGGATGCCAAAATGCATCTTTCTGCATAGAGACATTTGTAAAGGAACTTCTGCTAAGAAACCACTGTAATGCTGTTTAAGTGACATGAACAAGGTTAACACCATAAGAAGCTCTGTGGAGGCAAAAACGCATCTTTCTACATAAAGACAGACATGTGTCAAGGAGATTTTTGCATAGAAACATGTTTTTCAGAGCTTCTGGTAAAAAACGCTGTGACGTTGTTAAAGTGCTAGAAAACAATGTTTACATATTGTGAAGGTCTCTGGAGGCCTGAACGCAAGTTAAGTGCATAAATAAGTGTTTCAAATGATTTTTGCATCGAAAAAGTTCTGCTAAGAAACCACTGTAATGCTGTTTAAGTGACATGAACAAGGTTAAAACATCATAAGAAGCTCTGTGGAGGCAAAAACGCATCTTTCTACATACAGACAGACATGTGTAAAGGAACTTATGCTGAGAAACCACTGTAATGCTGTTTAAGGCGAGACACTACAGATGAATAGGCTAACATTTTTAAATAATAGATATCTCCATGAAACTTCCTCAGTTGATTACTTACACAAATATATAAAAAAATGTATTACAAGTTTTTGAAATGTTTATGTTTAATTATGCAAATTAGGCATTTTCTCATTAAATATGCGCGATTTTGCATATATTTTCGGTAGATAGATCTGAACATATGATAATGCCAGGTGCAAAATTCTTTTTTCATTTTGTTCACAAGATGAAAACAAAATTACAGAGGGATTTCAGGATATCTGCTTTCATTACCTAGGAAATCAAAATATACTGTCCATAGCCTTAAAAAAAATCGATTTTCGCCATGTTTTTTAGCTTAAAATTCCACATAAATCAGGGCAGGAATGATTTATTAACAAATCCCTCTGTAAATATCTTCAGAATACTACTAAGTGTATAACTGGAAAGTTTGGTGTACATAGGTGCTACATAAGCTGAGATGTTTATACTGGAGAATGACAAAAAACTCATTTTGAGAAAACGGCATTTAAAGATTTAAATAGTGGAATTTAATACATTTCTATTGGAAAAATTGCTTAAAAACAGAATAAATGCTCAGGCCCTTAGTGATAATAATATAGACCACTTTAGGATCCCAAAATAACAGATTTGTTTAGTATTATATAGTAATTATATTATACAAAACTGTAACTGTTGTGTAATGTAATTGTTTTGTAATATAGTGTGTTGTATCGCGATCAGTACAGTGTGGTACATATGTGACAAATATTTAATATATGACATTTAGGCTATGACTTTCTGTAAACTGCTTTGAGAGAGAGAGAGAGAGAGAGAGAGAGAGAGAGAGAGAGAGAGAGAGAGAGAGAGAGAGAGCGTCTGATTACCTCCGCTGTCTGAACACTCCTGTTTTCTGAACGATAGTGTGGTGTCTTAAATAGTAATGCTGTGATGCTGTATGAAGAGGAATCCGCCGACACTGTTCTTGATTATAAAAAGGTTTATTACAAGCAAAGATTCAGAATCAATTTTACAAACTCCTGCAGAGAGCTTGGAGAACGACCAACCCAAATTCTTCCAAAAAGTCGTTCTGCCTTTTCTTTGTGTGAACAACGTATATATCCTATGCACTGTATCAACATAGGACGTGATATGTGTGAGTATACCATTGGATGGATAACTGACCAATCATGCCTGTTATCTGGCACAACTCCAAAAAAGGTCTCTTCTGTCTTGGGGGGACCTCTGCTCATGTTAACAATTTCCAGATGTTCTCAGTGAATGTAGAGTAAAGTTCATGCATCCTCCTTATACCAACTCTTAAGTCAAAGTGTATAGAATGTTATAGGATGTCAATATACCACATTTCCCCCCTTCGAAACTTAATAAAGTCTCGAAAAACAAGAAGAGTAGGAATAACATTTCTCATTATAACATGTTCCTTATAATATAACTTTTGGAGTGTAAACAAATTTATAGAGTGTAACAAAATGAAATCGTTGGAGTGTGAGAGCGAAAAACCCATCTGGCAGCTGTCTTTTCAAGTAACCATCAATCAATCAAGATAGGAAAACTCTCTCACGGTCCCTCTGCCTAGGTGACCACCTTAGTACTCCAGATCAATTAGAAAATAAATCTTTATCAATTTATGTAGAATTATAGTTTAAGCAAATACATGTGAAAACCTCATAAAATAAAATAAAATCAAAACAATGTCCAAATTCAGGCTAGTCATCCCATAGGATCATACATTGGACCTTTCCCTGCCTAGACCTCATTTCCCTAAGCGTCAAAAAAAGAAAAACATCTGAGGTCTCCATATATGCACTCCATGACAGAAAACATCATTCTTCAAACAATTAATACAAAAATATGATACAAAGTATGTTTTACTTATGCAAACATGTATATATATCAGACAAACACAGGAATGTAGTCCACTACATCGCAGCTTCTCAGCAATGTTGATGTGGTGAAATCTGAACAGATCCACACCGTCCTGGTTCAGAAGTCTCCTAGTTCCTTCATATTGTCCATATTTGTATCTGTATCCCCTCTGCTCATTACCCCATATGCTCTGGAAGAAAAGAAAACACTGACCAGTATCGTTTGCAAAACAACACATGAAAATTAAAATCAAATAAGAATAAAAATTAATATCAACTACAGACTTCATTAACACAACTGCAACTTATGCAGACTAGTGAAATTCAAATCAGATTTCTAAACCTCTATATAAATGACAAAAGATGCTGATCCATTATTGGGCTATAATAACTGATTTCCATTCGCAAATCTTAGAGAGAAATCAAGAAACTAACTGATAACTGGTACACTATAAACAACAAATTAACCAATGCAAACAACTTTTCATTTGACTAAAATATATCTGTGATTGGGAGTTGATGTCAGGCTATTTAGCTTACAATCACACAATTATTCTAAGCTTATTTTTAACCAAATTCTGAGAACAGCACTCTCAATCTGCTGTTTGTAACAACTTTACATCAATCCAATCCAAATTCATACATGAGATCACTTCCCAATAAATTATCTGGGCAACACTCAAATAATAGAAACATCTTCAAAAGTTGCCTATGTCATTAGAGCACAAAAATAAAAGTGAAATGTTCTTTTAACATTTCCTGACACACCAACCAAAGTAGCATATTTGTCACTAGTCTTGTTAGAAGCTGTCACAGGACAATCATTACAAATTTAACAGAATAGATTTCACCAGATACTGACAAAATGTAAGGTTTTCATACCAAGTTGCTTAATTTAGAGGTATGGCTTAACCCTTCATATAGGTGTATTCACATAGGAGTAACTCTATTTTAAAAGTAGAAATAATTACTTTTTTAGAGTATGTGTATTTTCAAATTGTGTGTTTGTCGGTGCATTACCTCCTTTTTATGTGTTGGTGCGTCAATGCGTCGATGCGTCAGAGCAAATCCGATCTCTCTCACTCCTCCCTCTTTCTCTGGTCAGTCTGCTGATGTCAACGCTCATCTGTGCAGATCTGTACCAACTTGTGACTGTCCTTGTCCTCAATTGTTGGATCTTTTTCTGGTCCTGATGACACCAGCTGACACCCCCTCTCAGATCTTCTAGGTATCTAGAATCTTGGTTCCAGGCTCCTGTATCCTCCTCTGTAATTACCTCTGGAGTTTCTTCCTGGTCTATTACAATCACGGGCAAAGTGTCCATCCTGTCCACAATTAAAACACGCTTGTGGTGATTGCATAGAGTATGAATCAAATCTTCTTCCTCTTCCTCTGCCTAAGCTTCCTCGTCCTCTTCCTCTCCAGTTCTGTATCTGTCCAAAAACTGTCTGTGGATATAAAACAACTGGAACCACGAATGGTGGTTGGAGCAACTGGCTTGACTGAAGTTGTGGCGGTGAATGTTGATTTGGTGGGCATTGATTCTGCACAACCAAACCCTGCTTCTTGTCCTTCTTATTCTCCACCAGCTGCATTCGATTGAGTTTTCTAAGAGTTTCCGGTCCTGTTCTTTCACTTTTCGGGACCCTTTTTTCAGCAATTTGTCCCTCTGTATCTTCAGCTTCTCCAAGTATGACACACATCGCTCCATGTCTCTTTCAATCTCTTCTATGCTAGACGCTGCAGGATGAAATCCTGTAGCTCCTCTGCTCTCCAAATCTTCATTGCTGTCTCCATCTTCACTTTCATAACACTCTTCTGAATCACTCTGATCATCATCATCATCATCATCATCATCATCCTTTGTCTTGCTAAACCTCAGTCTGCCCTTAGTTTCCAGATGTTTCATTTTCTTCTTACTTTTGGAGCTTGGATTCATCTTTATGGTTGTTTCAGCTTGTCCTCTCTCAATTATTAGTTCTTCTGTGAATGTTTCACCAAAGTACTTTGTAGGCATGTGTGACGTTACTTCTTTAATGTCAGTCTCTGGTCATGCCCTGAGAGCCATCTGGGTGTCCACTTCAGTCACTCAATCATGGACAGTTGTAAATCTGTCGCACCTCCTTCTCTGCTGCTCCAGCTCCAGATGCAGTTTCTGGTGCAAGTATGTGGGGGATGGGACCAAAGTTGACTACCGAATCAGCTTGTAGAGGAGTAAGACAGGTCTGCTCTGACATCCATCGAGGCACACTGAATAAACACAAAACACAACACCTCCGAGAAGCATTACTTGTACTTTTAATCATACTAATTTTAGTTTTCTTGCTTCTAACCTATGACATCATTGATTCAAAATGTTGCTACAAAAATATTACCTAAGTACGAAAAGTATCATAAAATATGTACTCCAAGTATCAAAAGTAACAATGTAGAAAAATCCTCACATTTCTGAAACTAGAAATGATCCCAACAGTCCTGTCAACTAACTAAGTATTTAAACAGCTAATCATTTCAACTGGACTTGTAGGCCTATATATTTGTTGGACAGTTTAACAACAATAAAACATCATATTTTATAAACATATGTTTGTTCTACACAAATCCTAATTCATTTTTTATGATATGTCAGATTACAATAATATCCAAAAGCAATTTGTCTTGAAAATTACCACTAGTCATACCTGAAAATTACATAATTTATCTCTTTTCCCTAAGTTTTGTGCTTGTGGTATAGCAGTTTTTACTATTTTCATCTAAACATTTACCCTCCTGTAGATTGTAACCCCAATGCTACAGTTGTCTCTGTAACAACAATATTAGTATGAACTCCAGTATCCTAATTCAAAAGTACATTTATCTCTTTCTTTGTCTTTCTGTCACTTTCACAACACTCTCTTTCTGTCTTTAACCACCTTAGTACCTTATTGTACACTTAACTTTCCCTTAAAGTCATGCCTTTTTTCCATTATCCCATAAAACTTTCTTTTCCCTTTCTACAGCATACACTTCTCTCAGCTTTCCTGACCATCTTTTGTAACAATAGTTACCCATTTAATATACAAAGTATAGAAATTAACTCTGTCTGTTTCATTAGGATTGAATTGACTCGCTGTTTCTTCACAGGAATCAGATTCATTCATTCTGTTTTCCACCTTCACAAATGTCACTCATTTCCTTGGTGCAATGACATAACCACATGTGACAGTGGAGAACTTTAGCAAAATCAAAAACCTTATAGTATTATCAAATTTTGAATTGTTTTATTCAAAGTAAAATCATTTTAGATGCCTCGCCACTCAAAACAAGTGGTCCAACATTTTAAAATGGCAGAGGTGACAATCCTGAAGCCCATCAATCAGTCCTCTCATCTCTTACTTTCAATAGAGGTATGGAGGCTGGACTTTTCTTAATCCAGGGTGATCAATCACTGATATGAGTTCCAGCAAATCACCTATGCCAGCTATTAATCTCTCTTTTTCCTTTTTCTTTCAGGCCTGAGCCTTATTATCCTACTTTTATCCTCAAATCTTTTTCCCAATTTTCTTTTCATGCTTCAGAAGCAAGCATAGTTAAGGCTTCCTAATTAGAAGGACATTTTAAATTCTAATGCCATTTCTCTAGGTGTTTTATGACATTTTCTCTCTTTTTTTTTTAAATTTATCTGTCAACACAGCTCTCATTTATAAATTTGATGGATCCCTATCAAATAGTTACATAGTCAAGCAACAGCCACTTTAATGTTTTACTGAGCTGCACTCAACCCCCCTTCTCCTTTAGCCGCTCTGTCTCTGCCCTTTAGTGCAGGTAAGGAGTGGCCTAAACTTTCTGTGAAAACTTGAATTCCTAGCATTCTTGGGCATGCGCAGATCAGTCAACAGTGTGATTTCACAGTGAGAGGAACTCCAGAGCACCCAAGCTCACACTCAACCAAGAAGAATAACTAAAGAATCACTCCGCTTACTTCAACATAGAATTTCTTAATCTTACTAGTTTCAAAGCGGCAGATAATACAAATAGCAATATGCTATCACAAAGCAGTTTAAACGATCTCAAAGAAATCAGAGAGAACTTAATGATTCTTACAAATTCTCTCAACAGACAGACCTATTGTCTCTCCATTTTTCCCTTCAACAGACCACATTAAAACAACAATGACACAGGACAAAACAAACCAACACAAAACATAAAGCACAAATACTACTTTTGAAGCTTCTTATTTTTACTATAGTCTAGTCTATTTTCACATCCTCCAAAAGGGGACTCATAAGTTTTTATATGTTTTTGAAAACGTTCTCCTTCGAAGAAGACTCATAAGATTATTAAACAAAAGTCCTCCCAAAGAAGGCTCATACATTTTAACACTTTAGAAAACGTTCTCTTCAAAAAGAGACTCATAATTTTAGCCATAATGAAGAGAATATCTTAACCTTACAGATAACTAAAACTCCTGTTTTCAACCAAAACATATATGTATATATCTATCTAATATAGGATCCTTATGACGCATGCACAGCCTATCACACACAGCAGAAACACCACTGTTCACACACACACTGCTGTTCACACACACACTCTCTCTCATACACACAAAAGTCGACATCATTCATGCATGTAATTCCTAAAAAGAGCCTGCTTTCCGCCGTATTTTTCTTTTCTTTTTTTTTTTGGTTTCTTTTTCCTTATTATTTTGCTACCTAGATATAGAAGTCCATTGGGAAGTCTGCTTCGGACATTATTCGTCAACAATGAATCGATTGGGAAACCTACCATTGAACTGTTAGTCTACACCTCAGTTCTCAGAACTGGCTCAAACTTTTCATCTAATAAAAGGTCAAGACTACGGCCCATCCTAAGATCGCCTTTTTTCAAAGGGCTTTTTATCAGATTAACGGCGTTATCCTTTATTCTTTATTCCTGTTATTTTCTCTTTATTCTTTATTTTTCCTGTTATTTTCTGTATTCCTTTTATCTTCTCTTTATTTCCTTTTATCTTCTCTTCATTACTTCTTGTTTTTATTTACTCTTGTTTCCTTTTTCTTTATGTTGTTTAAGCCAAATTGCCCTGGCCAGGGTTATCAACTGTTTCTTTAATCCAGTTTGCCTATTCCTTAAAGCCTTTTCACATTTTCTATGTGAATATTCCTTAATCCCTTACTTTTTTCCTTTTCTCTATTTCTTCACTTAAATTTCCTTTTCCTCTGTTTCTCTAACTTTTGTTTTCCTCTTATTTCTCATATGTTAACTCACACTTCCCCCTGTCTGTGTTGATTTTAACGCAAATAAATTTAAAACGGAACCTCCCCCTCACACAGCAAACACTACACAAAACACACACAGGTTCGACACGGTGCAATCCCTCAACGCACACACAGAGCCACACACGAACTGACCAGCGGCCAAATTGTGAGAAAGCTCACCTCATAGTCGACCAATGAAGCGGGAGTCAGTCCCTGGGTGCCCATGATGAAACGATGACCTGGGAGATGCAACCGATCCCATCCTCGTCGCCAAAATTGTGGTGTCTTAAATAGTAATGCTGTGATGCTGTATGAAGAGGAATCCGCCGACACTGTTCTTGATTATAAAAAGGTTTATTACAAGCAAAGATTCAGCATCAATTTTACAAACTCCTGCAGAGAGCTTGGAGAACGACCAACCCAAATTCTTCCAAAAAGTCGTTCTGCCTTTTCTTTGTGTGAACAACGTATATATCCTATGCACTGTATCAACATAGGACGTGATATGTGTGAGTATACCATTGGATGGATAACTGACCAATCGATGCCTGTTATCTGGCACAACTCCAAAAAAGGTCTCTTCTGTCTTGGGGGGACCTCTGCTCATGTTAACAATTTCCAGATGTTCTCAGTGAATGTAAAGTTCATGCATTCTCCTTATACCAACTCTTAAGTCAAAGTGTATAGAATGTTATAGGATGTCAATATACCACAATAGTTTAAACATCGACGTACTATGTGAAGGCATTTCATCATCTGCTGTCTTAGTTTGTAATCCCCTGTGTCGTCTTGCTAATGACAACTGTTTTCGTCTTCTCTGAGGTGATTTTCGGCCGTTTTCGACGCACTTCTTTCAACATTTTGAGCTACCGCGGAAATGTCAGAGCACGTCACGTGACGATTCTGAACGAATCACGTTGTCAGAAATTGGCATCAGCCAATGAGATTGCGCATTTTGAGTTAAATCCCCCCTTTTACTTTCACGATTGGTTGCTGATTAAAAGGAAATGACCATATTTGGATCCGACAGCATTGTACAGGAGAAAGAGAGCTTTCCAACGGTATATGTGACGACAGGGTGCAGACAGCGGTCGCGAAGCAGCGCGATGATTTAGAACGCCAACTTTTGTTGAATTTAGGTGAAATTTACCGCCGCAAACAGACAAAGTGTAGTAAAATAAAGACCTAAATGTGTATTTCGGACTTTATTTCACCACAAGTCTGAAAGAAGACATGTTATTGAAGACAAATAGCCCCAAATCTCAAAATTGACCAGTGAAAAAAAAGCCGTGTCTCGCCTTAAGTCAAACAAACCGTGTTTCACATAATTTGAATGATTTTTGCATAGAAACATGTTTTTCAGAGCTTCTGGTAAGAAACGCTGTAACGTTAACGTGATGGAAAACAATATTTATATACTAAGAAGCTCTCTGGAGGCCTGAACGCAAGTTAAGTGCATTGAGTTATTGGCCAAAACAAATAAACGTTGCTTATAGCGCCCGCTAAAGGCCGATCTTCGCCAAATTTGGTACAGAGCATCATCGTGGCATGTTGAACAATGATCTCAAGTTCCTTGCTGATAACATTTAATTTGGCCGAGATATGATATGATACGTGTGTGGTAGCTAGCTATGAACATTTGTTTGGTAGTCAAATGCGCATACTTTAACGTAGCAAAATTCCTTGAATAACTTTTGGTCAGGTCCATCTGGAGATGCTAAGTACCAGGTTTCGTGCTGATCTGTCGCACGGCCTAGGACGAGTTCGAAAAAGTAGGTTTTGCCATTGCGCGATATTGCAAAAAACCCTTTGAGGGGAAATGGGCCTGGCCTATATCATGTGATTCAGCTTGATTCAAGGAACACATAGATGTATGGTTTTCGAATGTGTGACGTGTAATGTGGGAGTTAAAGGCAAAAAAACATTATAGCGCCACCTAGTGGTCCATATGTGTAATTTTTGGTAGGTGTGGTCCATGACCCATTGTCTATCTACCCTGTAAATTTAAAGTTGTTCACATTAGTGTAAGTAGGAAATTTAGACGTGGGTCCCATAGGCCACACCCACTTTGACCCCACAGTACCCCACTCTAGGGTTGGCCTCAGGAGTGGCCCTAGATGGTACCCAACAAAGTTTGTAAAAATCAGATGAGCGGTTCATGAAATTTAAACTTTTTGTACTTGTAGCGCCCCCTAGTGACCAATTTTAGTAGAACGTGTGGGGACCTTCAGAGGGTCATATCAAACAAGAATCTAAAGTTTGGCGTTGATGACATTTATTTTGGCCGAGATATGGCAAAGTTGGTGTTTTCATAGTTAGCTACACAAATTTGTTTGTGCGTAATATGCGCAATTTTTATCCTATTAAAATTCTTTTCATTAACTTTTTGTCAAGCCCATCTGGAGATGCTGCCTGCCAAATTCCGTGCAAATCGGTCACATGGTCTAGGAGTAGTTCAAAAAAGTAGGTTTTTGATAAATCGCGATTTTTTTTCACGTATAAAAGTTTAGGCAGAAATGGGCGTGGCCCATTTAGGCTGTAGTCGGAGTTTTAGGCGGAGAAGAAAAATAATGTATGATTAATCAGTAGAAAAACAATAAGGTTCTACAGCTCTGCTGTGCGAACGGCATAGCTTTGCTATTGCCGGTTCTTACAGACTCGGGCTTGGACCCCTAACTAGAACTGCAAACAGTTATGACAGGGCCCAAGCCACCCACGCCAGTCGCCCCCGACGCCCCGGGGAGCGCGCGAAAGCGGAACCCGAAGCCGGGCAGCAGGGAGGCAAACGTCGCTAAATATTGAAATAAACAAACTTCTTAATCCCCCAGACCGCAGGGGACAGCAGAGCGTCAAGGCAAACAAGAATCTAAAGTTTGGCGTTGATGCCATTTATTTGGGCCGAGATATGGCAAAGTTGGTGTTTTCATAGTTAGCTACACAAATTTGTTTGTGCGTAATATGCGCAATTTTTATCCTATCAAAATTCTTTTTATCAGGCCCATCTGGAGATGCTACCTCCAAAATTTCGTTCCGATCGGTCTAGAAGGAGTTCGAAAAAGTAGGTGGGCGGAAATGGGCGTGGCCCATATTCAGGAGATTCAGTTGGATCCAGGGAACGCGTAGATGTATGGTTTTTGACTGTCCGGTGTACGGTGTGGGAGTTAAAGGGCCAAACGCGTTTTTTCTGCTATAGCGCCACCTAGTGGTGGAAGTGGGTGAATTGTTGCGCCTAAGGTCCCTGCGGAGTTTCGGACCAGTCCTGAAAATGGCAACCCCCCACCATGTAAGGTTTAGGCTGTAGTTTTAGGCGGAGAAGAATAATGATGATGATGATGATGATTAATCCTTACAAAAACAATAGGGTTCCACAGCCCTGCTGTGCGAATGGCGTAGCTCTTGCTACCGCCGGTTCTTCCAGACTCAGGCTTGGACCCCTAATTAAAATAAATTAATAATAACAATAATTAAAATTAATTGTCTGTGCAACATGAACAGGGCCCTTACGTGACAACAAGATACATTTTCAACACATTGTGGAGAAACCGTTAATTAGGGGTCCAAGCCCGAGTCTGGAAGAACCAGCGGTAGCAAGAGCTACGCCATTCCCACAGCAGGGCCGTGGAACCCTATTGTTTTTACTAAGATTATTCAACATCATCATCATTAGGGTTCCAAGCCCGAGTCTACAAGAACCAGCGGTAGCAAGAGCTACGCCGTTCGCACAGCAGGGCTGTGGAACCTTATTAGGGGTCCAAGCCCGAGGGGGCATGGGAACCGCGTAATGCAAGGCAACGCGGTTCACATCTCCAGCGGATCTGTGGAACCCTATTGTTTTTCTACTGATTTTTAGGGGTCCAAGCCCAAGGGGGCATGGGAACCACGTAATGCAAGGCAACGCGGTTCACATCTTCAGCGGAGCTGTGGAACCCTATTGTTTTTCTACTGATTTTTTTTCCCATTATTATTCTTCTCCGCCTAAAACTCCGACTACAGCCTAAACCGTACATAGTGGGGGGTTGCCGTTATCAGGACTGGTCCGAAACTCCGCAAGGACCTCAGGCGCAAAAATTGACCCACTTCCACCACTAGGTGGTGCTATAGCAGAAAAAACGCATTTGGCCCTATAACTCCCACACCGTACACCGGTCATTTAAAAACCATATATCCACGTGTTCCCTGGATCCAACTGAATCACGTGATATAGGCCACGGCCATTTCCGCCTAGACGTTTGTGTGAAAAATCGCGATTTATCAAAAACCTACTTTTTTGATCTCCTCCTAGACCGTGCGACCGATCTGCACAAAACTTGGACCGTAGCATCTCCAGACCGACCTGACAAAAAGTTAATAAAAATAATTTTTATAGGATAAAAACTGCGCATATTACGCACGAACAAATTTGTGTAGCTAACTATTAAAACACCAACTTTGCCATATCTCAGCCAAAATAAATGCTATCAACGCCAAACTTTAGATTCTTGTTTGCCATGACCCTCTGGAGGTGCCCCACGCGTTTTATGAAAATTGGTCACTAGGGGGCGCTACAAGTACAAAAAGTTTATATCTCATGAACGGCTCATCCGATTTTTACAAAATTTCATGGGTATCATCTGAGTGGGGTACTGAGGGGTCAAAGTGGGCGTGGCCTATGGGACCCAAGTTTAAATTCACCACTTACACTAATGTAAACAGCCTTAAATTTACAGGGTAGATGGACAATGGGTCATGGACCACAATAAACCAAAACTTACACATGTGGACCACTAGGTGGCGCTATAATGTTTTTTTTTGCCTTTAACTCCCACATTCCACATCGCACATTAGAAATCCTTACATCCACGTGTTCCTTGAATCAAGCTGAATCACATAATAATGGGAAATTTGCAATTGCAATATCTCTGCCACAGTAAAAGCAATCAACACGAAACTTGTGGTGCTCTACCAAATTTGGCGAAGATCGGCCATTAGGGGGCGCTATAATTGGCGTAGACGAGTTTTGGCCCTTTTACTCAATGTTAATGACATATTTGCAATGGGAATGTACCACAGACCTTGCAGCTCACACTTCTCAATATTTACTGATGTTTGCCTCCTACGTTACGTTTTTGTTTTCGCTTTTGCGTGCTCCTCTGGTTTTTTACAATAAAAAAACTTCTTAAGCCACCTGACAAAGTTTCCACAACCTTCACAGTGGACAAATGCAACTCTTTTCTCTCACTTTTTCAATCCAAAATCAACACCGTTCATAGGCGCAGATGAAAATACTGAGCACCCATGTGTGCCAGACTGCCAGTAGGCTACATTCATTTACAATTAAACATTGCAGTTGGTGCCAAGTGGAGCGTCTGTCATAGTGTGATTGGTTATGTCGGTGGCATTGATTCTTAATTTCCCACGAAGCACCCACGAAGGAAAACATAAATCGGCGCCTATGACGCCATTTGCAACAACCTGACCACCTCGCCTGATCCTTCAACCACCACATCTGCCTCCCACCCTCCACCCTCTCAGTCACTCTCTCATTTCTCTCTGCTGTCCCCTGCGGTCAGGGGGATTATGAAGTTTGTTTATTGTAGAGAACTGTTAAAGGTAGTCTGTATATGCATGGAGGTGAACCGTTGACCGCTACGTTTGCAACGGCGACGTACCGCAGACGTCGCAGCTCCCTCCTCTTGATATTTACCGACGTTTGCCTCCCCGCCGCCCGGCTTCAGGTTCCGCTTTCGCGCACTCCCCGGGGCATCGGGGGCGACTGACGTGGGTGGCTTGGGCCCCATCATAACTGCTTGCAGTTCTAGTTGTTTTTTAGGGGTCCAAGCCCAAGTCTGCAAGAACCGGGGGTAGCAAGAGCTACGCTGTACGCACAGCAGGGCTGTGGAACCCTATTGTTTTTGTCATCATCATCATTATTTTTCTTCTCCACCTAAAACTCCGACTAAAGCCTAAACCGTACATGGTGGGGGGTTGCCATTTTCAGGACTGGTCCCAAACTCCGCAGGGACCTCAGGCGCAACAATTCACCCACTTCCACCACTAGGTGGCGCTATAGCAGAAAAAACGCGATTGGCCTTATAACTCCCACACCGTACACCGGACATTCAAAAACCATACATCCACTAGTTCCCTGGATCCAACTGAATCACGTGATATAGGCCACGCCCATTTCCGCCTAAACTTTTATGCGTGAAAAATCGCGATTTATCAAAAACCTACTTTTTCGAACTCCTTCTAGACCGTGCGACCGATCGCATATTACGCATGAACAAATTTGTGTAGCTAACTATGAAAACACCAACTTTGCCATATCTCGGCCAGAATAAATGCTATCAATGCCAAACTTTAGATTCTTGTTTGCCATGACCCTCTGGAGGACCCCCTCGCGTTTTATGAAAATCAGTCACTAGGGGACGCTACAAGTACAAAATGTTTATATCTCATGAATGGCTCATCCGATTTTTACAAAATTTAATGGGTACCATCTAGGGACACTCCTGAGGCCATCTCTAGAGTGGGGTACTGAGGAGTCAAAGTGGTCGTGGCATATGGGACCCAAGTCTAGATTCACCACTTACACTAATGTGAACAACTTTAAATTTACAGGGTAGATGGACAATGGGTCATGGACCACACCTACCAAAAATTACACATGTGGACAAAAATTACACATGTGGACTAGAGCTGAAGATCTTTGCCCGAACCCGACGGGACCTGATGGGACCCGACGGGATCGGTCTTCATTTCTATCATGTTACACGGGCTCGGGCCGGGCTCGGGCTTGCGCTCCGAGTTGCGCAATAAATGAGCAGTCAGGTGAAGCGTTTCGATTAGCGATTAGTGGATTAGATTAGTGAAAATGGATGCCGAGGAGGTGAAACAGAGGCTGGCTTCTGGAGGGCTTATTTTATTTCTTTGTTCCAACTTCCATGTGGCCTATAGCCTCCGTTAGTCATGAATAAATTATGTTAAAAAATGTATAAATTACTCATTCTTGACGGAAGACAAAAGAGCTGTGTGCGTGCGGCACAATCTCTTTTTTCTTTCGCTCCCTTTTCCGCCGAGTGATGCATGTGCCCGCTCGCGGCGTGAAGAGCGTGTCCGCGCTATTTTCCGACATGCACTCTAATCACTGCTGATAGACGGCCTTTTGTACAGTCGGGCTGTAAACGGGTTTGGGCTTTTAAAAATCTGTCAATCAAAATGTACTTGTCAGGCTCGGGCTGAATTCTGTCGGGCTCGGGCCTTGTCGGGCCGAACTTTTAAGGCCCGATTACAGCTTTAATGTGGACCACTAGGTGGCGCTATGTTTTTTTGCCTTTAACTCCCACATTACACATTAGAAATCCTTACATCCATGTGTTCCTTGAATCAATCTGAATCACATGATATAGGCCACGGCCATTTCTGCTTTAAATCTTTTTCGCAATATCACGCAATGCGCAAAACCAACTTTTTCGAACTCGTCCTAGGCCGTGCGACGGATCAGCACGAAACCTGGTAGGTAGCATCTCCAGATGGATGGGACCAAAAGTTACTCAAGGAATTTTGCTACGTTAAAGTATGCGCATTTGACAACCAAACAAATTTTCCTAGCTAGCTACCACACACGTATCATATCATATCTCGGCCAAATGAAATGTTATCAGCAAAGAACTTGAGATCATTGTTTAACATCCCACTACGATGCTCTGTACCAAATTTAGCAAAGATCGGCCTTTAGGGGGGGGTGCTATAAGCAACGTTCATTTGTTTTGGCCAATAACTCAATGCATTTAAATGGGAAATTTGCAATTGCAATATCTCTGCCACAGTAAATGCAATCAACACGAAAGTTGTGCTGCTCGTTTGGCTTGTTGCTCTGAGGCTCTGTACCAAATTTGGCCATTAGGGGGCGCTATAATCAACTTAGATGAGTTTTGGCCCCTTTACTCAATCAATGTTAATGGGATATTTGCAATGGGAATGTACCACAGAACTTGCAGCTCACACTTCTCAATATTTACTGATGTTTGCCTCCTACCGCGTTCTCCCCTGGTTTTCTACAATAAACAAACTTCTTAACCCACCTGACAAAGTTTCTACAACCTTCACAGTGGACAAATGCAACTTTTTTCTTTCACTTCTTCAATCCAAATCAACACCATTCATAGGCGCCGATACCGTGGGTGCTGTACCACATGTGCCAGACTGCCAGTAGACTACACTCATTTAAAATTAAACATTGCAGTTGGTGCTAAGTGGAGCGTCTGTCATAGTGTGATCGGTTGTCGATGGCATTGATTCTTAATTTCCCACGAAGCTGATCGCGATTATGTGTCAGTTAAACTTTTCATCTCCAATCCTATCTGTATTTGTGAGAAGTGGCGCTGTCCTGAGTTAAAAGCCAACTTTACGGCTTTATTATCGAGTTAATAGGCATGTGTGTTCGTGTCGGCCGCTGTCCATTTCCTAAGGTTCTGAAATGCAAACAATTTTTGACTACCTTTTATTTTTTTTTATAATGGCGTGCGTCTGTGAGCACCCACAGAGGAAAACATAAATCAGTGCCTATGACACCATTTACAACAACCTGACCACCTCCCCTGCTCCTTCAACCACCACCCCTGCCTCCCCCCCTCCATCCTCTCAGTCACTCTCTCATTTCTCTCTGCTGTCCCCTGTGGTCAGGGGGGTTAAGACGTTTGTTTATTGTAGAGAATTGTTAAAGGTAGTCTGTATATGCATGGAGATGAACTGTTAACCACTACATTTGCAACGGAAATGTACCGCAGATCTCGCGACTCACACCTCTCGATATTTACTGACGTTTGCCTCCCCACCGCCAGGCTTTGGGTTCCGCTTTCGCACGCTCCCTGGGGCGTCGGGGGTGACTGGCATCGGTGGCTTGGACCCCGTCATAACTGCTTGCAGTTCTAGTTCAAAGTTTGTACTGTCACCTACTGGCATTGGAGCACCAGTGGTCTGGCTATGTCCTCCAGAGGACAGGTCATGCCTTCATGACAAAAACTCGAAGTTTGTTTCCCCTTCAAAAATAGGTAATTGAGCACTGTAGTGGTTATGACCATATCAGTGACTATGTAACTACATGGAAACCAAATTGGGAAATCCAAATGATGGCTGTGGCTTGCACAGTAATAGCGTTACTGAAGGCTAGCTGTAGTCTCTTCTGAAGTCCCGTTGGAATTCAGTTTTTGCAGGAAATGGTAAACAAACAAAGTGAACCATTTCTTTTCCACAGTAGATCAACACATATTATTCTTACTCCAAGCTTCTTCCCTTGTGAACACCTCTGATCTTCACTCTTCACACACTATGCTCCTATCTGCACACTACTGTTTACCAACGGGAGAGAAAGCAGAAGCGAAGATGCCGGTCGGGCCTGCTAGCCCGGCTAGCTACTGGCAGGATCGAGACAGGTGACAGTACAAACTTTGAATTTCAACGTGTTTTTCACAATGTCTGAGTTGAAAACGTATCTTGTTGTCATGTAAGGGCCATGTTCATGTTGCACAGACATTTTAATTGCATTTGTGTCTATTAAGAGCAGTGTTACTACTTTTTCAGGTAAAAAGTAGTGTAACGCGCTACTACTGAAAATTTGGTAACGAAAAGTAGTTCCTTTTTCAATTCAGCGCAACGTTACTTTTCCCAGGGACAGATTTGACAGCGAGACTGCCTTCTCAGCTGCATACTCACAAGCTCCACGCGGTACGTGATAGAGGCTGGTAGCAGAGCAATCATGGCAAGCAAGAACCAGCCAACGCTAACTTTTGAGAGCGTTTTAAGCTTTGTGGCTTTTTGCTGGACAGCGCTCTGAGCGGAGAGCTACGTGACACATGCCACTACATCGCTGAGGACTAGCGGTTAAATTGGCCGTCCTACAAACAGAGCATGCTAGGCAGACACAAAGCTGACAACCTCACAGATGGATGCAGTGGAGATGGGCTCATACATAGGCTACACGCAGCGGACCGCTGTGGACTTGTGTCAGTCTTTGCACGGACATGCAAGGATTTCCAGAAAAGAGGCTGCATGTGTCTACGACAATGCACGGACCATCGTGGCTGCGCGACCAGTACAAGTTGATACAGACATTACATATACACTAACACCGTGAAACGCTGATGACCTGCCGATGTGCATTCAACCCACGCTGGACGCGTTCATAATGAATTCTCCTTTAATATAGAGTAACATAATGAATGTTTAGTGTGTTGTCTAACAGCATGGTGGCCATTTAGTACATCTAAACATTAAACCGGAAGTTGTAACTTGAGTGTACATTGTCCGATCTGCCACAAATTTCACATGCTTGACAACAGTCCCGGCCTGAGAACATCTTCATGCCAATATTGATTCATAGTCATAAACCATTCTTTGTTGAACTTTAATACTTTACACCAAAGCAAGTAGCTGTGACTACTCTTCTGATGTGATTTTGGAGAGGGAAATGATGTTACAGGGGAGCGAGGAATAGTGGACCCAAACGCAGAGATGAGAATTTAATTAACAAAAAACGGCAGTACAGCGACTGGAAAACCAAGGGTAAGGATACAAAAATGGGGACAAGCTGACGGCACAAGGACACAAACTGACTGGGCAAAGACACAAAACAATCTGACAAGAGGAAAAGGGAACACAGAGGTTAAATACACGAGGTAATGAACAAATGAGGGACAGGTGATACAACAGGTGAAACACATTAGGGCGGGGCAGGGTAATCAACAAAGGCGGGAAACAGAGTAAAACTAGACATGACAAGACAGAAAACAGACTATCAAAATAAAACAGGAAACCGGAACAACAGACAGAAAACATGACATCAACTAAACGCAGAAACTTGGCACAACACTAAACACCAGGGAGGACACAGGAATAACAGAACATACATAATTCAGAATAAACACAAGAACAGGAAACCTACAAAACAAGGCATAAATCTACAGAATAAAATATACAACAACAAGGAACATACAGAAATAAATAATACAGGCAACAGAAACAGGTAACCAAAATGTCCCAACCATCACAGAAATAAATAATACAGGCAACAGAAACAGGTAACAAATGTCCCAACCATCACAAATGAGGTAGTTAAATACACTGGTTGACTCACATTAGAGCTGTAATCGGGCCTTAAAAGTTCGGCCCGACAAGGCCCGAGCCCGACAGAATTCGGCCCGAGCCCAACAAGTACATTTTGATTGACAGATTTTTAAAAGCCCGACTGTACAAAAGGCCGTCTATCAGCAGTGATTAGAGTGCACGTCGGAAAATAGCGCGGACACGCTCTTCACGCCGCGAGCGGGCACACGCACCACTCGGCGGAAAAGGGAGAGAAAGAAAAAAGAGACTGCGCCGCACGCACACAGCTCTTTTGTCTTCCGTCAAGAATGAGTAATTTATACATTTTTTAACATCATTTATTCATGACTAACAGAGGCTATAGGCCACATGGAAATTGGAACAAAGAAATAAAATAAGCCCTCCAGAAGCCAGCCTCTGTTTCACCTCCTCAGCATCCATTTTCACGCTAATTGAAATGCTTCACCTGACCGCTCGTTTACTTGCACAACTCGGAGCGCAAGCCCGAGCCTGGCCCGAGCCCGTGTAACATGATAGAAATGAAGACCGAACCCGACGGGACCCGATGGGTTCCGTCGGGTTCGGGCAAAGATCTTCAGCTCTAACTCACATGACACAATTGTATTCATATAATACTATCTTTGGTTGTTAATTGATTAATTGATCAACATTGATTGTGATCGGTGGTTGGCTGTGCATTCAGAGCCTGCATGTCAAGCACTAGCAACAAACTGTGTATACTTACTTATTTATACTTAAATCAGTGTAAATGAATTTATATCAGACACAGACTTCTGTTGTAGATTAGTATTACATTTCCAGCTTCGCGGCTCTACCGTAACGCTAGTTGGGACCAAGGTTACTATAGTTAAGTATTTTTCATTAGTTTTTATTTCGTTTTGACTTTTTGTTTTCAAATTCAGTTTAGTTTTAATTAGTTTTATAAGTGGGTTTGCTAGTTTATTTTAGTTTTAAATTTTTGAAAATGCTTAGTTTTAGTTTAGTTTTTATTAGTTTTAGTGTATTTTTTTTTGTAATGTGGGTTATTTGTCAGGGCCAAGATTCAAAAAGGTCAGAAAAAGTACTGTGTAATAATAACAACAAAAACATCATACAATTATAGAAATATGTACTCACAATGTATTCAACAATAACACCGGTAAATAAAATGTACATATGGTCATAAATATGTAAACAGTCTACACAAGACGCAGCAGTAAGTGCAAAGTGACGTGTGCCCGGAAAAAACCTAAATAGACATAGACTAAAGAAGACATACATGAACAGGTGTTTTGAACTTTGTGGTGAACCTTTTGAAGTCAATCGACTCACACAGTTGTGTAGACATCCCAGTATTAATACACATATTAACCCACGCTTCCTCCTGCTTTTGGTGTTCCTGCGTATTTACTAACCAGTAGCTATCAGGTCGCCGGTGAAAGCATGCCTGTAGTGTTCTCCTACGGTTGTCTCCGTCATGCTGCCTGGCCCTGTAACCATACATCCATGCCCTGTAACCCTTAGCTTCTGTTTCGGGGAAAGGGGGCTACGTGTTCTCCTTTACCTTGTTATGGTAAGCTAGGTTAGCCTCCTTGTCGGATTTTTTTCCTTTAATAAATTGTCCACATAACATGTCCACCTTCCACTGCAAGGCCCTTGCTTTTATCTGATACACATATGTAAGTCATAATCAAATAGGACGCTTTCTTCAGACTTTCAATTTGCCATGGAATGTCAGAATTTCTGGGTTCCCAGTCGGAAACTGTATGTCTATGGTCGGAAATGTCAACTCTGAAAGATATATTTGCTCTATGAAATACATTATATACATACTATAATTGAATTTTTGAGTTAGTTTTGCAAACAATACAGTTTTAGTTAGGTATCGTTTTTTTACAATACCTCGTTTTTATTTTATTTCAGTTAACGACAATGTTTTTTCCCACCTAGTTTTCGTTATTTCGTTGGTTTTCGTTAACGATTATAACCTTGGTTGGGACAGACCCCTTGATTATTAAGGCTAACTATATTAGCTTTAGCCTGGCTGGTAGCAGCTTTCTGGTAACTCTGCGGTGAAAAATTGTCTGGGAGACGTAATAACGTTGCCAGGGGCGGATTGGCCATCTGGCATTTCTGGCAAATGCCAGAAGGGCCGGACCACTTTTTTAAATGTGGGCCGGTCAAATGTATTGTTATGTAATATTAAGCATTTGGCCAGTCGGCAATGGCCTGGTACCGAGATGGGCCGACCGACCCAATCAGAGGTTACTTAAATTGGGACGTTCAGTCAAAATCAAGCACGTCACCTTCAAACGGAATCTCTGTTTGCAGGGTTCAGGCTGTACCCGACCCTCCCGGTGATCATGCTGCACTGGGGGACCGGCTGCGCAGTGAGAAGCCACTGCTGACGGACGCAGAGCTCCGCCGGAACTCCGACTGCTGTCTGTCCGCGCGGCCGTCTGACGGCATCAGTATTAAATTGAGACAGTTTCATTACCGGTTAAAAAGTCTCGTTATCGTGTTAAATAGTAGTCTAATTCGGTACAGTTGGTTTTACAAGCAGCATCATTGTGCTCCATCTTTCTGCTGTGCCCCGTTCACGTAGTAGTTTTACACTATGTAGGTTAAACTCTGCAATTAATCTGCGGTTCACATGTGTATGAACTGTGGTGGTCCGTTACACTGTAGGCTATATTCAACATCACTGATTAAGTGGCCTACATTTTTCAACTTAGGAGCAAAACATGCTCCTTGGGGGAAAAAAGTTACCATAAATGCTTTACCAAAAATTAGTTCATGCTAATTAAACAACTGGACTTTGGGGTCAAGTGTTGTCGTATCCAGCCCATGTCCCGGATGTGAAAGCCCCCTTACTGGACTACTGAATAGAATAATATTCTATTATGTTTTGTATTTTGAATTGTTACCTGCCACCAGAATTTTGTGATTTCCTTGCAATAAATATTGACATTTTTACCATAAATTGGTGCCTAAAATGTATAAGAATGCAGGAACTTAAGTCTTTCACCCTCAAAATTTCCTGGGGGAGGACCCTCCCCCCCCTGCTTTATGTGTTCCCCCAAAGACCAATTCTGAGCAAGGAAAAACCCTGAAGTATAATTGCAGCGAACATAAAACACTGACTACTGTAGGTTCACTACCCATGGAGAAGCACGTGCATCACTGGGTCCACAGCAGCTGCCGCTTACGGTATTTCTCTACACATGGAGTCTCACTTCCCATAACAAACCCCGCTGGACTAACGTTATGTCACATACACACGTTGCCTACATGGCCACCTGTCGTAAAGGAGAAAGGTCGGCCGGTAACAATCATGTAAAATAGGGCTGTAATCAACCAAAGATAATCTTGGTCGACTGAAGTCCTGAAATTTTGACAAAAAATCGACTGCGGGGGGGCGAAAAAAAAAAGCAGCATTAGATTAATTAGCTGCACAGTACTTGGTAGCCTTGTCCGCCTAAATGAATTATAAATAAACATAAAAAACTAGTAGGCTATTTGCAGTATATTAAATCGTTTTTTAACCTAATTATTTTGCACTGAAATGACACACTCGAGTCTGTCTGTCAGCTCTGACAGCGTTGCATCACGTGCACCTGCGCAATATCATAGCCTATGATTTCTGAAAATAGTACTATGTCAACTAATGATATCAGCACAAGAACTGTTGAGGAATATGCAACATAATACTATACAATAATATACAATAAGACAATTGTTTTTGTCATATGTTATAATAACTGACAGACATTATCATTTCAGCAGCTCTGTGCAAGTCCTTGCATAGAGCGAGGCTGAACATAGCTCAGTTTCGCGGCTAACCCTGGGGGATGCTATCGTAGTTGCGGGTGGGTGCGCCTGCAGTTATAAAACGATTATTAGACTAAAACATTAGAATATGCCAATTCTGATATGTTCATATAGCCTACTTAAAACAGACGGGGCAACCTAACGCAGACAAGTTAGCTTACCGTTTTTAGGTGATATGCCATGTTTGTAGTTGAGCTGTGATATGCAAACTGTTGCTTGCAAACTTTGCATTCCACTTTTTTTCCATTATCTATTTTTGTAAAATGCTGCCACACTGCCGATGTCTTTGACATGGTAGAGGAGGACTGACTATAAATTAAACGCTCACGATTAAATAAATATTCAGCAAAACACCAGACCAAGGCCTTCTAGTACTTTCTTCATTCTGTATCCAGTGGGTTGGGCTGATCCAAAAAGTGAAAACAAGGGGGGTGTTCTGAAGACAGACTGTTACCTGTGAAACAGGGGTGCTCTGAAAATACCCCCGTTAGCAATTAGTGCTTTCCACCTGATGAAATTAACACGGCAAAAAATAATAATAAAATAAAAAGAAATAAAAAAGAAAGAAATTAATACGGCAAAAAATCGACCAATCAGAATTTTGGTCGAGCCAGAATGTATTGACCAATAAATCGACTGGTCGACTGGGAGATTACAGCCCTAATGTAAAAGGAGAACGGTGAAGTTTACTTTTCTATCAAGCAGCAACAAAGTTGTAGCATTAACATCGCAACGTCCTGCGATGTGACTATCGCGCATGTGTTATGACCCTGTAAAAGGGGAAAATAGAATGAGCTACATGGACACGATGTTGCTTCGCTCACATCCAATGTTGTAATGCACTTTTTTCAGTAACCTCATAATAGCAGGTTTACAAGATATAACAAACCATGTATTTTCTCTATTCACAGCACAATAACGTCCCTTTCAGTATCTCAAACAGTTTTTTAAGTAACAGTGAAACAGCATTTTCAATAAACAAAATATATCTTAGCTGCACCTTGCAAAATACTTGTGCTATTCATTTATTATTAATCCAGAATCATTTACAATCTTACTCCAGTTGCACCAACACAAATTATTTGCATCTGCACAATTAGCACAGTAATAGTTAACACTATTGTTCTTAAACTGCAGCAATAGCATTCTCATACAAACAATATAAAACGAGTGAACACAGGCAACGGCGATGTTACATTAACGTTAGTACCACGCTTCACCTAGCTTCGCGTGACGCAGTTAGCCTGCAAGCTACAGTAGAGCAACACGTTTACATTCAATCCTCTAAATTCACATACTCGAGCTATCACAGTAACTAATATTTTAATCCCTTACTCCTTACAAAATTAAAACACATACATTTCATATCACCACCTTCGTTCTTACTTGTAAAAGGGGAAAATAGAATGAGCTACATGGACACGATGTTGCTTCGCTCACATCCAATGTTGTAATGAACGAGCGGAAGCCACACATTCCCCTACAGTCCGAACAAGGCATTAGTAATCAAACACAGATTAGCAACTCAACTAGTGCTTAAAACAGGAAACAAATAGAAACTTAAGGAAACAAAGAAATACTGCAAAATGTATTTTCAAGTGTATTTTTCCCAAAGTATAGGTATCTTAGACAGCATTTTAAACACAAGTCGTCTTTTTATCCTATTTATCTTTTAAACCTCTTTTATATGAAAAGGTCAGAGCAATGGATTACCGATCTACAGATCATAGTGCATTTTAACTCGTAAACGTAAAGAAATAAATGACCATCTTTTTAACCAAGTAGTTTGACCAAGTAGTGCAATGACTTACAGCATTTTAACTTAGCAGTTTTTAACTTTCACTTAGCAGTTTTTAACTTACTACTTACTTAATACTTTTATGCACATTTTTAAGTGTATTAAAGAAGAACCTATGTATATATTCCCATTCAATGTATTCAAAATATCACCTTTACACACTCCCCCTCAACACAGATGTCGTCCCCGACATCCCGACAAACAGGTAGGTAATGTTCAAGGCAGTTGAACAGTGGATACAATATCATCACATTCCCTTTTACACAATTTGTATACAAGCACGCGTGTTCTTCAAAAGTCCAGGATTTTGTATAGCGTGTATGTTAGCACTCTGTTTGTCCATCAATGAGCGTATCATGAATGTAAGGGTGTGTATTCATTTGTGGTATCGTCCATTTCCACTGTTGTTTTCACTCAGAACAGGGGACTGCGCTACTGGGATCCTCTCCAGAAGGGTTTCCTCCTGAACTATCGTCTCCTGGTGATCTGCTGCGCCCCCCTCTGTCAATGTCTCTCCACTGTCCTGCTCCAGCTGGGGAACGTCCTGTTTCTGAGGCTCAGCATCCTGTGAGAGTTGTGTGACTTCCCTGTCAGCATCCTCCCGGTCTGTGTTTACATGCAGCTGTATCTCGGGGAGAGGCTGAGCTCTGGACAGATAGTATCCATAGCCATCATCATCATCATCACTATCATCCTCGTCCGTTTCTGGGTTTGGTTGCCCCCTACCCTTGCGAGTCCCAGCTGTGATTTGTCTCTTTGCTTTAGCTGGTGTCAATTGAATTTCTAGGGGCAGGTGGTCACATGGCAACAGGAGGTTACGATGCAGAATCCTACGTCCTCTTGCCTTGCCTTGCTCTGGTATTACTTCATATATGGGCATCTCTTCTCACACCTGACGGATAACTTTGTGAATACAATCTTCCCAGTGGTTTCTGAGCTTCCCCATTCCCCCTCTGGGTGTCATATTCCTGACCAGAACACGGTCACCCTCGTGCAATACTGAACTCCTCACCTTGCTGTCATGATTTCTCTTGCTACTCTCAGCACATTTTTTTTGCATTTGCTGTTGTGATTTCATATGCCTCTTGCATCTGTTCTTTCCACTTCCTCATATACTCCTTATGATCAGTAGTTCCAGTCTCAGGGGTCAAACCAAACAGCAAGTCCACAGGTAACCTAGGTGATCTTCCAAAGAGGAGGTAGAAGGGTGAAAACCCTGTGACTTCACATCGAGTGCTGTTATATGCATAGATGAGTTTGGGCAATGACTCTTGCCAATCTGACTTCTGCCTCTCAGTAAGCGTTCTCAGCATTTGCAGTATTGTTCCGTTTAGCCGCTCCACCTGCCCGTTGCCTTGGGGATGATACGGTGTTGTTCTCGACCCCATCACCCCACAGTTTTTCTTCAGCTGCGCAAACAACTGGTTTTCAAATTCCCCTCCCTGATCATGATGAATCCTCCGGGGAAACCCAAACTTTAGCGCATAATCATTAAATATCTTATCAGCAACAGTTTTGGCCGATTTCGATGTGGTAGGATAGGCTTGTGCAAAACGTGTGTAATGATCGACTATTACCAATATGTACTCGTATCCACCATTACACTTGTCTAGATGTAAGAAGTCTATGGATACCAGCTCAAATGGCTGAGTAGTAACAATTGGTGCGAGTGGAGCTGTTGTTTCTCGACAGGGCTTTTTCCGTTTAAGACAGGTACAGCTTTGGGTGACGTAGTGGATTATCTCTCTTTGCATGTGCGGCCAGAAAAAGCGATCCCGAACAAGTGATGTTGTGCGTTCCACACCTTGGTGTCCCATTTCGTTGTGCAGCTGTCTCAAAACTGTTGATTTGTAAATTTCAGGTATAACAAGTTGTGTCCTGGTCACAGTCTTCCAGTGAAGTATTCCATTAGGGCTGGGCGATATGGCCTAAAAATAAAATCCCCGATTTAAAAAAAAAAAAAAAATCCAATTTAAGATTTATATCGATTTTTTTCTCCCCCTACTTAAAATCAATCTGCAGATGACAAAGAAATTGTTCAAAACAAGTTTTAACTTTATTTTGTTTTGACTCATACACACACGCACACACATGGGGCATGTATACCATTATGATTATTCATGCCAATTTTGTGGAAATATAAAATTGGTTTGAGTGTTTTCCCTACCATTGTGGGGATAAAGCTGTTTTCACACATACAGGTAATTCACTTCTCGTTCCTCGCTAAAACTTCAAATCATTTTAATGTTATTGCGCAACCTTGCCCCCATTTTCACCTGTTGCTGAGTAACGTACATTAACATCCCATGGTCTCTTGAATGTAGCATACCTGTAAAAACAAACATCGAAGAGGAGCTCCATGCCACAGAGCGGCGATTGCTAGTTGTTTAAGCCGCTACAGACCTCCGTCACAGCTCGGTCGTATCAGTGGCATTTAGTAGATGTGTTGAGCCGCAAAAGAGTTCCTCAACACCGCCTCTGGTGCCCCGCATGGTGCTCCTTCAGGTCAGCGGTAGCTGGTGGTTCAGTTATTTGAGAATAGGTGACTCTCAGCCGGGGACAGAGCACCGCAAGCTGCCGGTCATTTCGGCGGAGATTACGGTTAAGTAAGTAATGAAACAACTAGTTAAGAAAATAATTTATGTTAGTCCCTGTCGCTGCCATGTTGTTTGTGTATCTCTATGGCAAACGTGCGGGGGGAGGGCTGAGCCCGTTCGGAGCTACGGGAGCCCAGAGGGGAGCGTCGGCGGATGTTAAGGAGCAAATCGATTTTCATTTAAACAAATCGACGTTAACTACACATTCGAGTTAATCGATAAAAATCGATTTATCGCCCAGCCCTATATTCCATCCCCATCAAAGCAGAGCTTCTCCCAGTCACGGAGGAGACACCTCTCCGTGCTCCAAAGGATTTAAACTGCTGTCCAACAGGCCTCTTGTTTGACTGTTTGCAGGCGATAACTGGGCCAATATCTTTATCATCTCTCTGGGCTTGACAGATTGCTGCCCTCGAAAGGGGTATAGGCACGTTCCCATCTGTTCCTGCACACCCAGTATCCAGCATGGACCACACCGTGTGTGAGACATTTATCTCTGCAGCTTGTACTGTAGTTTGGACAGAAGGGGAGGACATTTCCTCTGAGCATTCTTCAATCATCGTTTCTATGTCACAGGGCATTCTCGAAAGGCCATCAGCATCACAATTCGGTCTGCCTGGACGATATTTGATTGTAAGGTCAAAGTCTGCTAACTCAGCAACCCACCTATGTCCTGTTGCATTGAGCTTGGCCATTGATAACACATAGGTTAGTGGGTTGTTGTCCGTATATACAGTGCAAGATGAGCTGATAAGGTAATCTCTGAATCGCTCGGTAACAGACCACTTCAAAGCCAGAAATTCAAGTTTTCCTGAATGAAGATGGTAGTTTTTTCTGCTTTGGTCAGTGTGCGAGATGCATAGGCTATTACACGAAGCTTACCCTCCTGCTCTTGATACAGCACTGCACCTAGGCCTTGTTGTGAAGCGTCTGTGTGTAAAATGAACGATTTATTGAAGTCTGGGAATCCAAGTATAGGAGGCTCAACCAGACAGTCAACCAATCGCTCCAGTATGTGTTGATGTTTGTCAGTCCATGTGATTGACTTATGTGAAGGTGTTCCTTTGTACTTTCCTTTCACTTTCCTTGTCCTTGAGCTACGATCCTTCTGTTTATCTGCTCCAGGTTCCAACTCCATCAAAGCGTAAAGAGGGCCGGCAATACGGCAGAAGTCCCTGTCGGTAGTAGCTCAGTAGACCGATGACTGTCCTCAATTCTCCTACAGTCTGTGGCCTTTTTTCCTTTAAGGATCTCACAGCCGCCGTATCAGCGGGGTCCATTTGGCTGCCCTCCGCAGACACTATTCGCCCTAAGTAGCGGACCTTGCACTTGAACAGTTCACACTTACTTGGTTTTAACTTTATCCCGTGCTGTCGTAGTCGCCGTAGCACTATCCTCACATGCCCTACATGATCATCGAAGGTTCTACTGAAGACCAGGGTGTCATCTAAGTATGGAATACAGATTTCATCCCTTAGCTCCTCCAAGCATTCTTCCATGCAGCGCTGAAAGGCAGCGGGAGCGTTTGTCAGGCCGAAGGGAATTCTTATCCACTCGTAGAGACCCCCGTGGTGTCACAAAAGCAGTTATGGGTCTGCTCTCTTTCGCCATAAATCCCTGATGGTACGCCTTCCCTTGATCCAACAAAGAGAACCACGAGTTTCCTCCTAGGCCATCCATTAGCTCTTGCACTCTGGGAATAGGCTGGCGGTCGGGGAGTCTTTTTGTTCACTTCACGGAAGTCAATACACAGTCGCAGACTCCCATCTTTTTTTCGGACACACACGACTGGTGATGCGTATGGTGAGTTAGACTTCTCTACCCAACCCTGAGCGATGAGGTCATTCAAGTAGTCCTTCATTTCCTGATAAAAAGGCCTAGGCACTGAGAGATATGATTTTGCTACAGGCTTGGTGTCTTTCAGGGAGATGCTAAGTTGCAGTTCTTTCTATATCTAGCCAATATCATCATCATCTGTTCTTGAAAAGGAGGCGCACTCCTCTCTTAACATTTTGTGAACTATCTCTCATTCTGGCTCACTGAGATGGGTCAGGTCCACTGGTGGATCGCAAACCTCACCAGTAGTTTGACCCTTTTCTGCTCAGATGTGATTTATTGTAGCAGGAGGTGGAGAGCTGGACCCCTCTAGGGTGGCGGCAGGGTAGATTGCCTGGACCTGCTGGACAGTCCCAATTACAGTCCTCCCTGCTAACACTACCTCATGATCCGTAAGATTCTGTACACATACAGTAATAGAGGTTTTTTTTGCTGCTCTTACTTTTACGAGCATGTCACACAGTTCGAGTCCCTCAGTCCAGTGGGGGTTCACATCAGGCTCGAAGAAAAGTGTGGTATCTTCATGTGGGGAGTCCATTTTTACATGGCACTCAACTCTGACTGACGTACATTTAGGTATGTTGATCCGCTCCTTTTTTGTCTTGACGACATACTCATCCACTTGCTGGTTAGTGACTTGCTCTACAACAGTAGTTACTTGCTCTACAAAAGCCTTTGCTTGGCCTGGGAATGCTGCCCTTACTGTTCTACTCAGCTGTTCTTGGTCAGTAATGTTGGACTGTTTCAGTTCACTATCTATAATGATCTTAATTACATTAGACCCAATGATTGGCTGAATAAGCGGACCACCCTTCATTACAAGTATGGGAACAATAACTTCTGTATTGGATGCAGCCCCTGAAACTAATCTGAAAATTTCCTCGACCCAACCTGTGTATGGCATACTTTCCCCATTTGCGGCCTTTATGTCAAAATCTGGGGTAATATCTAAAATTTCTAAAATGTCTCTTAGTCTTAGGTCTGGTATGTATGCTGTCAGCCATATGCTTCTTTCCGTAGCTCATCAATTATGGTCACTTGGGAGCCTGAGTCCCACAAAGCCTGAACCCTTTGCCCTTGGATGAAACAATCAACAATTTGCTTCTCTCCTACCAATGGTGCTCTTTTAGCTCTTTTTTTTCTTGTTGGTGTAGTGTTCGTAGTCATGCATGAGGGAGGTTCACATTCTCTTTTGTGTTCATCCAATTATCAACTTGACATGGCCTAGAACAGTTAAGCACTTTCTTACAAGATGCACATTGCTTCAGGATTGTTCCCTCACCTTTTTGTCCACAATGTGCACATTGCTGGGACCTTCCTTCATTATCAGTCACTCCCCGTCCCGTGCGAGTGACCTTCCCTCATTTAAATGCTCACCTCCAAACTGTCTCTGTTCCCTTGCTCGACAGCCAGCCAGGAAGTGCTCACTGCTGCCACACCTCTAACAATGTGTGCAATAATCTCCAGCTCCACTCTGTTGACAGCCAAAACATCTTCTCCTTCGTCCACGATTTGCTGGGGGAAAGCTGCGCTGTGGGGCAAGCCTTTGCTGATACTGGGCAGTTCCTCCTTGGTGTCTGGGGCCCAGAGTGAACCAGTATCCCGGTGGCAGATCCTGCACTGGCTGACCTGAGAATTGCAGTCCTGATGCACCATCGGCCCCCCCTGCTGGCAGTGGCTGTCTAGGCATGTGCTGGGGCTGTTGCATGGACTCCCTAATGTGAGACACTTCAGCTTTGAGATCTTTCAACAGAGCCATCTCAGATTTAATTTCCTCCAGCTGGGAAAGAATGACTGGGGAAACTTTAGAATTTTGTTGGATTGGTAATTTCTCATTCTTTTCAGCAGGAACATCGCTCGACTGGACTGAGTGGGTGGTAACAGACTTCTGTTGTCCTGACATTCTTTTTTTTGTTCTGTCTCTCAGTCTCATAGGCACATGCTGTGTTCATTCTCTCAAGCAACAGTTCATCAGAAATGTCCACTTGCTCCAAATAAGGCTGAAGATCCCGCCTTATATTGTCATTCTGGAGGCCAGTTAACACAGTGTGAAGAAACATTTTTTGCACTAATCTTCCTGCGAAGTGAACAAGATCTTTTGTCTCAAGTCAAAGGTGCGAATAAGGAAACTCTGTGGGGTTTCTTTGATGCCCTGCACCTCTGAAGTCAGCTGCTTATAAAGTTCGGTCGCACTCTTTTCTTGATAATGACAACGTAGTATACGCCTCAATGTGGGTAAGTGCAAGCTGGCTTTGCCCTCTAGATAACTTCGAAGTTGCATGCCAGCGGATATCGCTCTGATCACTGCATCTACAATCTCAAGTTCAGGGAAGCCCTTGCTTAAACCATGTTCGATTTGTCGTGCTAGGCTTGAAAAAGTCAGCTCGTCTTTCTGACCGGGCTCACCAATTTGGCCAGCGATCTTAAAGTCTTTGTGCCATGGGTGAGGAGCAGGACTGTTGACCGCACTCGGTGGTGGCTGACTAGTGGAGACGATGCTTTTCATTTCTCTTTTCTCCCTCAATATTCTGTCCTCTTCATTCTGTTTTTTCTGTTGCTCGTCTACTTGTTTTAGTGTGCCAGCTTTACAAGCTACCTGGAGCTTGTAAAGTTTGTCTTGGAGTAATTCAGACATGCCTTGATCCTCAAGCTTTTCTAGCTCTGTTCTCTGTATGTGGTTCGAAAATTAGTGTGATGAGAGCAGTTCGGCCTTTGTCAGTAACATGCTCAAACTGTGCTCCAGCAATGATTAGATAGTCACATACCTCCACCAAACTTTCTCTGGGCAGCAGACACAACTCTCTTATTACTTCAAGCTGTAATTTCTCAAACTCTTGTCGACTCCATCTTTCCAGCCGAGTCTGGGTACTAGCGGTGACGTGGTATCTTTCACTCTTTGGGTAGTAGCAGCAGCTCTCCTGTATTGAAGAAATACATCAGATCACATGCAAACTGCCCCTAAGACGGTCGGAATCCCACTGCCGCTGATCCACCTCCTGCTCCGAATTATCGGGGTTGTTTAAAAGAGATGTGTGATGGCTGGGGACATCTCTTGTAGATGCTGGACCAAGCTGCACACAATCCCAGCAGTGCCTCCAAATGTTATGCCCCTGTAAAAGGGGAAAATAGAATGAGCTACATGGACACGATGTTGCTTCGCTCACATCCAATGTTGTAATGCACTTTTTTCAGTAACATCATAATAGCAGGTTTACAAGCTATAACAAACCATGTATTTTCTCTATTCACAGCACAATAACGTCCCTTTCAGTATCTCAAACAGTTTTGTAAGTAACAGTGAAACAGCATTTTCAATAAACAAAATATATCTTAGCTGCACCTTGCAAAATACTTGTGCTATTCATTTATTATTAATCCAGAATCATTTACAATCTTACTCCAGTTGCACCAACACAAATTATTTGCATCTGCACAATTAGCACTGTTGTTCTTAAACTGCAGCAATAGCATTCTCATACAAACAATATTAAACGAGTGAACACAGGCAACGGCGATGTTACATTAAAGCCCATGTTGCAGGTTAACCACCACTGTTGATTAATGGGTACATAAAGCACTCAACATATGTATATCATTGTTAAAAATGTCACCAAATAGTGTTAAAGGACAGTTTTTACCGTTTTAGTCGTTTAGTGGGTTTTTTAACGCAATTCGGTGATGACGTCACATTGGGGAGATGTGCCTCAGTCTAGTACTAGAACTATGGTGACTGACTGGGATGAGGAAGAGGTGGAAGAGGGGGTTTTACTGTCAGTGAATAGCACCGAGTGAAAGTCAATGTTTTCTTTATATTTAGTGACAGTGATCATGTTGTTAGTTCAGATAAGTACCGGTAATCTAGCTAGATCTAGAAATAGAAGGCATCATGTTAGCTATGGGCTAACTTGCCAGTCAGTCCCACCTGTGAAATCCCCCGACGTTGTAAACACATTTTCGATTAGATATCTCACGTTTTGATGGACCCTACTAGCTCCAGTAACAACATATTTGCCTAGTGTTTATTTATTACTTGGATGGGGATGCTGTTCGGCTTTTCACAAGTTTAGACAGCTGGCTAAAGCTATGCCGACGTTTTGCTAACGTTAGCGCAACAGAGTTAGCCTAGACGGCTAGGTAAATATTACGACTGCCTTCGTTGTTTCCTATATTTGCGTCCACGTTGTCAACATAAGACATGTGGCGTTAGTGCTCCTTTTGTACTATAATTGTATTGTATTGAATGAAATGTTAACGGAGAACACCGGGCAATTTTTACGTTACTCTTGATCGCTATAAGTATGTGAGTACTGTCGATAACAAAAAAAAACGAGCCGAATCGGTGCTAGCTAACTGGAGCTGCTGCAGCTAATGCCGAGAGCTCCCACTTAGCTAAAATGGCAGTTTTGGGGGCATATCATAAAGAGTGCCCTTGTGCCTCTTAACAGACACAAAATGCAATTAAAATGTCTGTGCAACATGAACAGGGCCCTTACACGACAACAAGATGTGTTTTCAACTCAGACATTGTTTAAATTCACCTACCCTGTTAGCTGCTAGCTGCCGTCTGGGATGAGTGAGTGTGTTCAGCCAGGCTTCGGTAATAATCATCAAGCAGCAGTTCCCTGTGTATTTGTAGCATATATATCCATTTTGTGTGCGATCCATCTGGCGTTGGTGAATAGTAGTCTCTGCAGTGGCGAACTGTGTGTTAGTTGCCTTAGCCAGGCTAGCAGGGCCGACCGGCATCCTTCTATTTCCTCCCCTCTTTCCTCACCTGCCGCGGCCGACAACAATCCACGGGCACCCGCTGGTCTGGTGGGTGTCCTCCAGAGGACAGTTCATGCTTTCGCGGCGAAAAAAGTTTAACTCGCTGTTACTTTACAAGAACCAGGCATCATTTGTCCCGTTTCCATGTAGTTACATAGTCACTGATATGATCATAACCACTACAGTGCTCAATTACCTATTTTTGAGGGGGAAATAAACTTTTTTCGCCGCGAAAGCATGAACTGTCCTCTGGAGGACATCCACCAGACCAGCGGGCGCCCGTGGATTGCTGTCGGCAGCGGCAGGTGAGGAAGGCGGGGAGGAATTAGAAGGATGCCGGTCGGCCCTGCTAGCCTGGCTAAGGCAACTAACACACAGTTCGCCACTGCAGAGACTACTATTCACCAACGCCAGATGGATCGCACACAAAATGGATATATATGCTACAAATACACAGGGAACTGCTGCTTGATGATTATCACCGAAGCCTGGCTGAACACACTCACTCATCCCAGACGGCAGCTAGCAGCTAACAGGGTAAGTGAATTTAAACAATGTCGAGTTGAAAACGCATCTTGTTGTCGTGTAAGGGCCCTGTTCATGTTGCACAGACATTTTAATTGCATTTTGTGTCTGTTAAGAGGCACAAAGACACTCTTTATGATATGCCCCCAAAACTGCCGTTTTAGCTAACGGGAGCTCTCGGCATTAGCTGCAGCAGCTCCAGTTAGCTAGCACCGATTTGGCTCGTTTTTTTTGCTATCAACAATACTCACATACTTATAGCGATCATGATTAACGTAAAAATTGCCCGGAGTTCTCCTTTAAGCTTCGCTCCTACGAGATTGGTGGGTTTTTGTTAGCTACGTTACACACAAAGTTAACTGGCTATAGTTAGCCTGTGCTAGCGGAATTAGCTAACATTGCGTAGCCAGCCAGCAGCTTCAGCAGTAGTTCCGGCGAGCTAACCACGACAGCTAACACATCCACAAGTGTCTATTTCAAACATCACTGCAGATTGACTGCTTTTAACAGGAGAGGTTGATTGTGGGCGACAATACTGTCGTGGTTAGCTTACCGAAACTACTGCTGATTACCGAAGTTGCTGGCTGGTTACGCAACGTTAGCTAATTCCGATAGCATACAGGCTAACTATAGCCAGTTAGCTTTGTATGTAGCTAACAAAAACCCACCCATCTCGTAGGAGCAAAGCTTAACATTTCATTCAATAAAATGATGGTACAAAAGGAGCACTAACGCAACATGTCTTATGTTCAGATATAGGAAACTCCAAAGGCAGTCGTAATATTTACCTAGCTAGCAGTCTAGGCTAACGCTAGTGCGCTAACGTTAGCAAACGTCGGCGTAGTTAGCTGTCTAAACTTGTGAAAAGCCGAACAGCATCCCTGTCCAAGCTGCGTTTCACTTTCCCTCCAATATTATTATACACATAATAAAGCCACATGGACTCGGTTGAGACCAAAAGCCATATTTTGCAACACCAGTGGCACAGACGAGAACATAGACGGGGCTTTCGTCTGTCGTCTCCCCAACGTGACGTAATGCAATGCATTGTGGGGGAAAAGAGAATCATTGCAAACCGCTGTAAAATAGTACTACTTTTTCGTATTTTATTCCGTTTTGTGATATTCATTGTATTTGATGTTGTTGGGTAACTGTTTAAATGTTTATTACCAACAAGCAAATTGCACAAATTCATTAAAAAATAAACCCTGCAACATGGGCTTTAACGTTAGTACCACGCTTCAGAACCTAGCTTCGCGTGACGCAGTTAGCCTGCAAGCTACAGTAGAGCAACACGTTTACATTCAATCCTCTAAATTCACATACTCGAGCTATCACAGTAACTAATATTTTAATCCCTTACTCCTTACAAAATTAAGACACATATACATTTCATATCACCACCTTCATTCTTACCTGTAAAAGAGGAAAATAGAATGAGCTACATGGACACAATGTTGCTTCGCTCACATCCAATGATCCAATGTAATGAACGAGCGGAAGCCACACATTCCCCTACAGTCCGAACAAGGCATTAGTAATCAAACACAGATTAGCAACTCAACTAGTGCTTAAAACAGGAAACAAATAGAAACTTAAGGAAACAAAGAAATACTGCAAAATGTATTTTCAAGTGCATTTTTCCCAAAGTATAGGTATCTTAGACAGCATTTTAAACACAAATCGTCTTTTTATCCTATTTATCTTTTAAACCTCTTTTATATGAAAAGGTCAGAGCAATGGATTACCGATCTACAGATCATAGTGCATTTTAACCTCTTCTTATATACTGTCTATGATTTTAACTCCGTTGTCCGACAGTTGTCGGTACACGATCCGTTCTGCACATGCGCAAGATAATACTGTTTTACCGATGATACGACCTGCACGATCTGTTCCACGCTAGCCTATAGCTAGCCTCCACCGGGAAGCTAACGTTAGTTTAGCTAACAGCTAATTCGGCTAACCGCTAGCTGACAGCTAGATTCAGTCTAAAATAACGTTAACTCAAACTTAATGGGAAAAGCAGGCTACAGCTAAATTAAGACTTCACAGTAATAACAATACAGACAAGTATTGAGTGATTGTATTTTAAATGAGCACAAGTAAAGTAGAACTGACGTAACAGCTGTTATATATGTTAGGTGTTTGTTATATATGTCAACGTTTATTTTCAAGTTTTATTTTGAGGGTCTTTTAAAGTTATTACATGCTGTCTCAGCTAGCAGTTAGCCGAATTAGCTGTTAGCTAAACTAACGTTAGCTTGCCTGTGGAGGCTAACGGCAGACCGCTACAATCAGCTAGCGGTTAGCCGAATGAGCCGTTAGCTAAACTAACGTTAGCTTGCCTGTGGAGGCTAACGGCAGACCGCTACAATCAGCTAGCGGTTAGCCGAATGAGCCGTTAGCTAAACTAACGTTAGCTGGCCTGTGGAGGCTAACGGCAGACCGCTACAATCAGCTAGCGGTTAGCCGAATTAGCTGTTAGCTAAACTAACGTTAGCTTGGCTGTCGACCGGAAGCGTGGAACAGATCGTGCAGTGTCGTAAATCCTCGTACAACCGCGCATGCGCGAACATTTTGCGCATGTGCAGAACGGATCGTGTACCGACAACTGTAAAGAAATAAATGACCATCTTTTTAACCAAGTAGTTTGACCAAGTAGTGCAATGACTTACAGCATTTTAACTTAGCAGTTTTTAACTTTCACTTAGCAGTTTTTAACTTACTACTTACTTAATACTTTTATGCGCATTTTTAAGTGTATTACAGAAGAACCTATGTAAATATATTCCCATTCAATGTATTCAAAATATCACCTTTACACATGCACACATCGCGATATAGACGATGAAACAAAATACCGTGCATCCCTAGCGCCACCTACTGGCAACAGGAAGTCAGCCTTATGTGACCAGAATCATCCGATTTACATGAAACGTATATTGTGTGGTCTATACTTGATACAGAGCAAATAAATGCATGTTTAGTGTGTGTTGTCTCATAGTGGACACAGAAAGTGATCCAAAATTTGCAATACATCATCTCCAGCTCCTCACACTCTGATGGTCACAGAAAGAGAGTTTACCCAATAGGTCGGAGTAGGAGTTTCTAAGGGTATGTTCAGACTACAGGCCAAAGTGTCCCAAATCCAACTTTTTGCGAAAGATACTACATATCAGTCCAGGGATGTAGCATTTCAGATATCTGCAGGGAGGGTGTTCCAGAGGGATGGAGCTGCAACACTATGCACAACAATTCCAGTGAAGAAGTCGTTGGCAATGACATTCTTTGTTCTCAGGTTCCCTTCAACAATGCTCATTCAATATGTAGGCTCTAAAGTAGCGGAAGGGAGGTACTTCAGTTACTAAAGATGTTAATCATATGCCTGAGAGAATAAGAAGGTTTTGAGTTTACCTTTGAATGTAGACCCAGTTGTGATGGATCTCAGGTCATCAGGCAGCTTGTTCCAGAGGAGGACCAGAGTAACGGAAGCCCCCCCCCCCCACTGGGTACAGCTAGAAGGCCTCTGCCTGATTACCTGAGAGGCCGGCTCACGTTTCCCCAATGTCACGTCTTCATGTCTCCTTAGTAACCAGACCATGACAATAAACGGATTAAAGTTATACAGTCGTCAGTCCTGTGACTGCGATGTTGTGGATGAAAGCCCCAGCAGTGGTGACAGGTGAAATGACAGAAATGTTTCTATCATTTCTAATCCCCATACATGTTGTAAGTAAAGGTTTATTGCTGCCTTCATTTTATTCTATTTATAACCTTATTTGATTTAGATTTTTAAAACTTTACTTTTTTTCCTCTCCTTTGTGGAACAGTAGAGGAAGAGTGAGGTAATTCAGAATTGGTGTTTTGATTGGTGCCACATTTTGTTAATTGTGTTCATTAATTTAATTAAGGAAGGTGAGTAAACCACAGACTAAGAATAAGAAGTTATTGTTAATTGGCCTAGGAGTTTCGGAGTAAACAAACTGCGGCGACAGACAGACAGACAGGCCCAGTCCAAAACATCCAGTTCGTTCTGATCAACAACAAACGTCATTTAAAGGGGGAGATGGCTTTGTGACGTACTCGTGTCAGCTTCCTGTTTACTGCCTGGTGAACCTTCAGACTGTAGTACACATATTGCAACACCACTGCTGGGGCTTTCATCCACAACAACATATGCAGCATTGCGACCCCGCAGCCACAGGACTGCACCCACTACTGTATAACTTTAATCCGTTTATCGTCATGGCCGTGGTTACTAAGGAGACATGAAGACGTGACATTGGGGAAACGTGAGCAGGCCGGGAAGGATCCTGGAGATTTCCTGACTCCAGCGGACCGGAGTTCAGTGAGCTGGTGCTGAGAGTCGGGCATCACTTATGTCACAAACACAAACAAAACAGTGGTGATGTGGAGGACTACAAAGGTCTGAACATTGTCTTAAATGAGTATACGGGTGTTTTGAGTTAGTGCGAACCACCAACCTACGGCTGGAAAGCTGAACTAGCCTGTTAGCTTGTCGTGCTAACTCCGATAGCAGCAGCAGCAGCCGTCTCAGCGGCTGGCTGTGCGGGCTGGCTGACGGCTTGTGTTCGGAGAGTGGAGCAGCTCGCCGGTGCCCTGAATTCAGGAAGACTCCCCGGCTCCGGCCCCCTCAAGCAGGCAGTCAGGAAGAAGCTGGCTGGGAAGGGATGGCCTGGTCGGTCTTCCCGTTCCAAAGGACAAGGCTCTGCGGTGTTTGAAGGAGGTCGAGTTCGGCTAGAGGCCACCACCGCGGGTCGAGGCGCTATGATGGCCGCCTGCCCCTCCTCGGCCGGCGGCTACTCAGCCTCCGGTCTGTCGGTCAGGAAGAGCGAGGAAATAGCGGATTTGATAGATCTGTTTTCTAAGATGCAGTACAGAGCAAAGGAAGTCACTCCTCGGGTAAAATAGGGGTCATCATTTTGTGTGCTTTTGTTACTTTTGTCATTGTCTTTTGTGTCAACGATTAGCCAAACTGCCTTGCAGAATCAAGGGAATTAAAGTAACCTTGTACATCAGCAAAACAACACTACTGTAGGTAGTGATTTATGGAACCACGGCTCAATTCGGCATAACTCTAATCCACCAAGCTGCACTTAATGTCCCTAAGTTTAGTGTTTTTAGACACCCTTTTTAAAAAAAAATTTTTTTACCTCAGACCAGGCATCATATTGATGTCTTTCTTGTACTCATGGCCTTCATTCATCCTTGGAATGGATGCGATTTTGTTGGAAAACTGCATTGTTAAATGCCTAATTGAATATATTTTTCTAAATATTCAGAGCAGTTCTTGTGTTACATTAAAATGTGATCAACGTGCAATACTCAAACAGTATTTCAGTAAATTAATGTTCATTCAAGGGTTGACAGCTAAATAGAGTAAAACGGCCTTCTTTCAGGCAAGTGCCAGCACTCTTCAGACTGTAATAATCCTGAATGGTCTTTATACACAGCTTAGTAACTCTCACTCTGCTGCTATGGGAGTCTGCCACAGAACTGCTCCATGTGCTTGTACAGTATGGGTTAATTATTTTTATTGGGGTTTAGTAGATCAATGACTGATGACTGACAATATCCTATTTGGTCATTAAATAGGTCATTAAGATACAAGTGTAAAGGTAATACTGATTTGAATGCTACCTGTTTATAAATTCCTAGATATGTATGCTTAATTAGTGTCTAATAACAATGTCTAGTGTCTAATAACAATGCAACCCATTGAGATGAATCTAGGCTCTGTGGCAAGACCTTGCTATAGCCAGGTATGTTACCCAGATGTAAAATGAGGTTCATTTTAAACCACTAGCATAACTGTTTGTGTTTCTCCTCAGGTGGAGGCGATAGAGAAGCGCTGTCTGGAGTTATTTGCCAGAGATTACAAGTACAGTATCATCCACAACTCCAATGGAGAAGTGTGTGGCCACTACCCCCGGCAGATAGTGTTCCTGGAGTACGAATGCACAGATGTGGAGAGAGACAGGTACCTGTTCACCACTCAGTGAAACCACCGTTCTCCCATACAAAGTTCAATCCACTCAGTTACCCATTCCCCTCTGTTTGTTTGCATCACTGTTCTAATCATGCACCCCTTACTGTGGTGGGGGGGGGCAAAGGTCTGCCTCCGTCTGCAGCCCCTCTGATTGCATCAAAGCAGCACAGGGGTCAGGTGACTGTTTGATCACATGATGTCCCATTGCAGCCAGTAAGGGGAAATGATTTGCAGTGGTTCTCACTGCAGTTTAGTGCAGTTGAACTAGTTTCCGCTGTAGTGCTGGAAACAGAAATTGTGCTTAACACGTTTTATTTCTCTGATTCACTGCTTTGTTCAAACGCCGCTGGATGCTCCCTCTCTTCAGTCTCTATCTGGCTTGACCATATAACGTTACCGTGCTTTCAGGCAGTCGTTGAGGTTCCGTCTGAAACTCTGCCATTTCGACCAGCTGTTTGTAACATAAAAATAAAATGGATTATGGATCATTTTATTTCTATAGTTTATAGCTGACTTTAGCAGCTGACTTCTCTATTGGCTGTTGAAACAGGAGACGTCTTTTACATTCTAAAACCAGCCTCTGGAGACTTGAACAGCTGAGTCGCAGCAAAAACTGGTTTGAGTCGAGAACGCTGCAACTTTTCCCTGCGACTTTCTAAAACGGTTTCGTATTGTTGTGAATCTTTGGTCTGAACGGGCTTCATGGGCCACAATGAAACTATTTAAAACCCGTTCAGTTGTCTGATAACCAGATGTTTGAAAAACAGGTTCTGATTAAACTCTGTAATCTCGACCTGGAAATGGCAGAGTAATATTTTTAGGAATGAGAATGGTGTGCTCCAACCATGGCTGTATAATCAGAGCTGGATCCAGCGTTGAAGGTGGAGAGTTGTCAGTGGGGCATTCAGCCAAACAAAATATAACAGTATGTGTATGTAATGAGCGGGATGACCGGCTGCGTCCTCTCTGGGCGGCCCAGAGAGCAGGCCACTGAAGGTCATGGATGTATGGTTACAGGGCCAGGCAGCATGACGGAGACAACCGTAGGACAGAGAACACTACAGGAGGGCTTTCACCGGCGACCCGATAGCTGCTGGTTAGTAAATACGCAGGAACACCAAAAGCAGGAGGAAGCATGGGTTAATATGTGTATTGATACTGGGATGTCTACACAACTGTGTGACTCAATAGACTTCAAAAAGTTTGCCACTTTATGCGAACCAAAGTTCAAAACACCTGTTCATGTCTGTCTTCTTTAGTCTTTTGGCTATTTAGGTTTTTTCCTGGCACACGTCACTTAAACATTTTGCACTTACTGTGTCTTGTGTAGACTGTTTACATATTTGTGCTCATCATATGTACATTTTATGTACTGGTGTTATTGTTAAAAACAAATTAAAACTAAACTATATTTGAAAAAAAAAAAATGCAATGAAATGAAAAATGCAAAACTATAATAACCTTGGTCGCAATGCCAGTAATGTTTGGCTATTTAGTTGAGTTGCCTCTTTAGCGAGGGAATTTAAGTTGGGCTTTTATTGTGAAAGGTAAAACTGTAAAGAGTAAAGCTTTAAAAAAGTTTGACAGCTTAATGTAGACATAGTCTTGGTACCCAAAGCCCCTGCTGGCTATTGTCAGTTCACCCTTAATTACTTTAGACGATCATGTGGCAGAGGCTGAGGCTGAGGCTGAATGTCCCACGCCTCTGAGGAAAAGCCCCACTGATGATCTGGAGTAGGGAGCAGTGCTAGGGTTGGAATAATATTTTCCATATGAGGGGCTAAATGCCATGGAAATGATTAAGTCCACTGACTGATGGGGTTGTGTGCAGGTTTGAGAGCGCGGTGCAGATCAGTAAGCTGCAGGACCTGGTGAACCGGAGTAAGCTGGCTCGCTGCAGAGGGAGGTTCGTCTGTCCCGTCATCCTCTACAACGGAAAGGTACTGTCAGCCTGCTGGCTCAGTCTCTACTGTTAATGTCTATACTAGTAATCATGGGCATTACCAGTGTAAATCACAGTATTTATAGACACTCCTTATGCTTCTTTCTTTTTATTTGCCTTCTGTGTCTCCAACATTCCTAACTTTAATATTTACTGGTACAGGAGAGTTAATTTGGAACAGTGTTTCTTCCCCAAATCTATAGATGGGTTTACACGTGATGTACTGGGCAAAACATTAAGTCACACAAAACGGAACGGAACAGCTAAAAATCCCAAACATTTATTCCAACTTCCCTCATGGAAGAGCAAACCGCAGAACCATGAGATGCTAAAGATGATGTGATGCCAATAGCAGTAGTCCCTTTTGTGTCTTCACTCTGAACAGAAATAAAACATGTAAGAAGAAATTCAACAGGCTGCAATGGCAACCAAATGTAAAATGTGTTTGTGCAGAGCACCGACTGAGTATCATTACAGCTGAGGAAGGTCTCACGCACCAATCAGTGAACAGTGAATCCCAAACCAGACCCAGAATGAAATGAGCATATTTGATCTTGTCTGTATGTTTGGGCTGGGAAGTTGGTAAGATATGAATTATTGTAGCAACATGCGAGTTTAGCAGTGAGACAACAGTCTGATCCAGTACACTCTCTGCCTCGTTGCAGCACATCTGTCGCTCATCCACACTGGCAGGATGGGGGGAGCTGTACGGACGCACAGGCTACAACTACATCTTCTCAGGTACCACACACACACATACACACATAGGCCTGTCATGATAACAAATTTTGCTGGACGATAAATTGTCCCAGAAATTATTGCGATAAACGATAATATTGTCGTTCCAAGACCATTTTCATCTAATATAACGATAATGGCATAATAATGCAGGTACACTTTTTCAAAGATCAATACACTTTTATTTCTAAAGAATATTTAACACTGGAACTAGAAGACATTTTAAATATCCACAATATGTCTTTGATCTCCTTTAGTATGTCGTCTTTCACGCTGTTGTACAGTTGTGCAATTGCCGTTTGTGACACGTATGTTCTCCCAGGTAATTCGTACTGGCTGTCAAATGTTTGCAGCATTCCTCGAGTGTTTGTGCGATAGACTACAGACTCTGTACTACATTTAACAATTATTTATTAAACACTAAATATTAAATTTAAATAATATATAATTAATAAATTAAATCTATCTATATCTATGTGGCTATCTGCCACATGGCGAATAAATGTTTGTACCAAAATAGTTCTGTTTTTCAGTCTTCATTTTGGCGAAGGTGCAGCTACTTTCTTCTGCTCCTCTGCAGGTCGGAGCTTTGCAGGAGCGGACACACACACACACACAAACACAAACACTGGCGCAACTCTGACACGTTCCGCACTTCGTGTCTGCGGACAGCTGTAGGCTTGTACCGGTGTTGATGTTCTGTGCATTGTCGGACACATACAGCCACTTTCTTGAAACCGCTTGCGAGACTGACAGTCCACAGCGGCGTGTATGTCCGAGCCTGTCTCCACCGGCACCACCTGCAGGTTGTCACTGTGTGGTTTGGAATGAAAGGGAGAAAACAGGACGCCGAGTAACACGGCGGATATCGCTCATATACTTTTTTTTTTTTTTTGATGGCGCCATAACTGCAAAGTGCTGCGGGAAACCCTGCTCCAACTCTCAACTAGCGTTTTCTGTCCCTCTCTCTCTGCCAGGAGTCCCGCCCCCACACAAAGACCACGCGACCGACAAGAGGGTTCACTCCTGGTTACGCTAAGGAACCGAGAGTGGTCCTCCAGTCTCTTTAGTAGAGAGAGAGAGAGAGAGAGAGAGAGAGAGAGAGAGAGAGAGAGAGAGAGAGAGAGAGAGAGAGCTCATTTTATTTATTGTGCGATTAATTGATTTATTGACTATCGCGACAGGCCTACACACACACACACACACACACACACACACACACACACACACACACACACTTTAAAATTAGCGTGAACAGGGAAGTTGGGGCAGCTTCCTTGTGTGCTGTCTGAGCTGTTAATAGCTGCAGCAGTTGTCAGCCAGCTGTCAAAGGTTTCCTACTAAGAGTCAGTGTTCCTCTACATTACTGGGTGTTAGCTTTATTCATAAGTTACCAAGTACAACAAATGTGAAGGAATGAGTCTTTCTGGTACATACTGTAACCCCGCCTAGTGCTGTAGTTCTCAGACTGCATGGAGAGGCAGTTTAAACACAGCCACCGCTTGATCAGCGGCAGAACTGAACAGAGCCTGCGGTCCTCTGCTTCATTCCCCGCTAGGAAGACAGCAGTACCGGGAGATGGCTAACCGGACTTTCCCTCTCCCGGTCTGTCATCCGTTCTCTCTGCAAAGAAGTCTCCTTACGGTGGGAGTGACCGAATGGCCGGCTGCTGGCTCGTTGGCTAACGTTAGCTTGCTAAATTCACCAGGATCACCAAGATTTAAAGCGATTCACTCCCCCCCCCCATTTAAAATCAATCTGCAGATGACAAAGAAATTGTTCAAAACAAGTTTTAACTTAATTTTGTTTTGACTCATACACACACGTATACCATTATGATTATTCATGCAAATTTTGTGGAAATATAAATTGGTTTGAGTGTTTTCCCTACCATTGTTTTTTTTTGGGGGGGGGAGGCAATGACAAAATTATATAATTATGCTATATATTCAACAACAACAAAACGGATGCGTGAGATGAAGCTGTTTTCACACATACAGGTAATTCACTTCTCATTCCTCGCTAAAAGTTCAAATCATTTAGACTTTAGTTGCACAACCTTGCCCCTATTTTCACCTGTTGCTGAGTAACGTACATTAACATCCTATGGTCTCATGAATGTAGCATAACTGTAGCAAGCTCCTTTGTAATAACTAGCGGTAAAAAAACGTCGAAGAGGAGCTCCGTGCTACAGAGTGGCGATTGGTAGTTGTTTAAGCCGCTACAGACCTCCGTCACAGCTTGGTCGTATCCGCGGCATTTAGTAGATGTGTTGAGCCGCAACAGAGTTCCTCAACACCGCCTCTGGTGCTCCGCATGGTGCTCTGTCAGGTCAGCTGTAGTTGGTGGTTCAGTTATCTGAGAATAGGTGACTGTCAGCCGGGTTACAGAGCACTACAGAACAGCTGCCTGTCATTTCGGCGGAGATTAAGGGTAAGTAAGTAATGAAATGACTAGTTAAGAAATGTTAGTCCCTGTCGCTGCCATGTTGTTTGTGTATCTCTATGGCAAACGCGCAGGGGGAGGGCTGAGCCCATTCGGAACTACGGGAGCCCAGAGGGGAGCGTTGGCGGATGTTAAGGAGAAAAATGATTTTCATTTAAACAAATCGACGTTAACTACACATTCAAGTTAATCGATAAAATCGATTTATCGCTCCCAGCCCTAGAAATGTGCTTTCCTTCGATTTGACAAGAGCACGTGAATTAAACATTAAGTTGTTAAATTTTACTAATTTAGAGGCTGGCTAGTAAGCTAGCTTGATTGCTGTTGCTAGGGGGGACATTTTTTTGCGTTGCAGAGGGCCCAGAGAGAGAGAGAATTATATTACAGTCTATATCACGGTATGGGATATTAGTTTATTAACGTTAGTTTATTTTGTAATGTGTAGGTATGTAGAGATCTTTTAAAAGACATGTTATTGTTGGAATAAATATGCCTAAACAAGTAGTCATGTATATCTTGTTTTACGTTTGCCATCTTATGGACATAATGTGCAAATAAGAATATTCCAATCGTTTGAACCAGTGTATTTTTTAGAAGAAACATTCAAACGTAATTTTTGACCAGTTTTGACAGCTCTATGTGTATCGGATTGATCAATCAGATGAATTGGCTGTTCGGCTGAAGGCCGATGCCGATTCAACAGGTTGATTCGGCTCAAAAAAGGCAGACGCTTGGCGACGGTGTAGGACACACTGCACTAACTATAACGGTCGGCTTGGTGTGTCAGGGCCTTAAGCAGACTGACTAGGCTAACGGCATTAGCCACACGAGTTGCACAGGGCTTGTACTTTGTTGGTCATTGTTGGCTATATACACAGTAAATGTGTAATGCTCCCATACAGCAGACAGAGATAGCACCTCAACCGTGCCGACTGCAAATTCACTACAGCGCAAAGCTTTTTTATTTATCATTTATTACTTATTTTTTTTAAAAGATTTTTTTTGGGGCTTTTCCGCCTTTAATTTTTGACAGGACAGCTAGGTGAGAAAGGGGAGAGAGAGGGGGAAGACATGCAGGAAATTGTCACAGGTCGGATTTTGAACCCTGGATCTCTGCGTCGAGGCATAAACCTCTCAGTACATGTGCGCATGCTCTACCACTGACCCAACCTGGCCACTATCATTTATTATTTTATCATTTGTTTCTGCACAGCCCTTTTTAAATGAAGTATGTGAGGCTAAAAGGAACAGAAGAATACCTACATTCTCCGAACCGAGACTAGCGGACCCAACGGTTCTGATTCTTTACGGGGAGCGTTCGAGTCCTTGCCTAGAGCACAGACCCAGCTGCTTGTTGTTCCTGCAGTCAGCAGCAGATCTCTAGCAGGGACAACAAGCCTCTCTGAGCTTTCTCACTTCTTAAGTCATGTGGACATGGCCTTGAACAGGTGAACTATTAGCATCTGAAGTCTGGTGGAGAAGCTCGTAGCCCACCAGTCTTTCTATGAGAAAGGACATTTAGTCAATCTGGTGCACTCCGAGAGCAACATTAAGAAGCTAGATCTATGAAGAATCTCTGTTCTTGTAAGCAATGTATTCATGAACACATTGTTTGTATAGATATGAATGGTGATGACGCAGCAAAAAAGTCCCACCCACAAAGCAGGGTAAACGAGACAGGGTTAGTTCACAAATGATCAAAACACAAAATCCACTGGAGCCTACATTTGAGTCATCAAATAAATGAACAGAAATGGTTAACTGCGTAGAACTGGATTATTATATGATATGATATGTATTACAGGTACAGGTAGAGGACACGGTATAACGATCAACTCGAGAAATGTCCATCCTGTTGGACAATAACAATGTGTTCTAACTCTCCCTACATCCCTAATGACCAACTTTGCACCTTGAATTTGGAAATTTTCTAAATACTTATTACATATAGAGCATCCAATATGTACATTTAATATTAATTTTGTCTATCAAGGACATTAAGTATTTATTCTTTTAAAAGAACAAGACAGGTGTCAAAGCATGAAATTCTCATTCTGAAGTAAAGCATTTCATTCTGACGTTATTAGTCTGTTCTGTGAGACAGCAAAGGTAAGATGATCTGCAGCTTACGGCTAAAGCATCACTTACACCTAACAAACATCCAGTATACATCATTTTTAATTTCTCAGTCCATTGATCCAGAGCGCCACAGATCAACAAAATGAACAGCTACTGAATTAAAATAGTTTCTACTGGATGATACCTGACAGGTCATATGGTGAAAATAAATTACAAATACACTTTACTTATAGGACAAAAGATAGAAGGTAAGATGGAACAGACAATTTGTCATTGTAGTAAGATATATTCTATTCTAACTCTCCCTGCCTTCCCATTGACAAACTTTGCACCCTGAATTTTGACATTTAATGTTCCTGGGCTTTGAGAAGAACAGTCTGATGCCTCTTGTGTAGTTACATTCCTCTGGGATCCACCCTCAGCCAGCCAGATGCTCTGCTGCAGCCTGTTAGCTCTGCTTTGACCTGAAAACAAAGGTAGATACAGTTGCCTAATGAATGAAAAATAATGGTAGAGACAGTTAGCTTAATATATGGAAATAATGGTAGATACAGTTAGCTAAATGAATGAAAATAATGGTAGATACAGTTAGCTAAACATATGAACATAATGGTAGATATAGTTAGCTTAATATATGGAAATAATGGCAGATACAGTTAGCTAAATGAATGAAAATAATGGTAGATACAGTTAGCTAACTGTATCTACCATTATTTTCATTAATTTAGCCAACTGTATCTACCATTATGTTCATATATTTAGCTAACTGTATCTACCATTATTTTCATTAATTTAGCCAACTGTATCTACCATTATGTTCATATATTTAGCTAACTGTATCTACCATTATTTTCATTAATTTAGCTAACTCTATCTACCATTATTTTCATATATTTAACTAACTGTATCTACCATTATTTTCATTCATTTAGCTAACTGTATCTACCATTATTTTGGTCGATACAGTTAGATAAATAGATGGTAGATACAGTTAGCTAAATGAATGAAAATATATGCATTTGGAGAACACTGTAAGTACTCTTTTTTTTTTTTTTTTTTTTTTTTTTTTTTTTTCCCTGAAGAAGATGATGTAGTTTGTCATGTAAGTAAGACCGTAAAGTGATATTTATCTTGTAAGTTTTGTGTTTCCTAGGGGGCAGTGATGACACGTGGACCGAGTCTGAGGAGCTTCCAGAGGATGACAGTGCAGTCAGGTGATAATGAAATTCAACATGTTACTGACTGGAAGACAGCTTAAAGGGGTGATTGAGTGGTTATATAGGGTATTTTACACTGTTCCTTAAGGTCTCCTAATAGGGTATGTAACATTGGTTGTGCTGAAAATTGTCCGAATGCTATTTTATAGCATAACTACCCTGTGAATATGGCTCTATTTGGAACAATAGCTTTTCTTCCAAATATGGTATGCTCATGAATATTTAGATGAGCTGCGCGCTGATTGGTTTGAGCGAACCCCATAGAAACACAGTGGAGACGAGACAGCAGGTCTCATATTTCAGACACTGCAAAGTTATACATTGTTTGTCGGGCTATTTCGTTATTAAATTCACTTCTGAGACTTTTTAAAGCGAGAAATCAACTATATAAAGCTCAAATATGGGCCGTTTTACGAAAATTGATGGCTAATTGCAAATTTAGTAAGACGTGTCGGACTTTAGGAGCTCCACATGCCACTTACATAACATGTACCCCAAGGTCTTATAAAGCTAACTATGGTGTCCGATTTCAATTTAATGCATTTTTGTGAACATTAGGGATTTCGTTAGCTGCTACTGTCCCTTCAATCCTATGAATCGCGGCTAGCTGCAGGCCCTGGAGCTCCATCAGGGCCTCGGCATTTTGTAGTCCAGTAACCCAAAACCTGTGAATTTGCGTGGGTATGGAGCGTCCATACCGGCCTTCCCTTCATGACGGAGATCCAGCTAGCTAACAGCGAGCCGGGGTCTATGAAGTAGGACACGCCGGGCAGCGAGGCAGCACCGGCCGCTGTCACGTAGCCTGCTGAGCTCCTGCTTAACTGCAACACACAGTCGGACAAAATTTGCAATTAGCCATCAATTTTCGTAAAACGGCCCATATTTGAGCTCTATGTAGTTGATTTCTCGTATAAAAAAGTCTCAGAAGTGAATTTAGTAATGCAAGAGCAGGAGAACAATGTAAAAAGTGTCTGAGATTTGCGTGACCTAGATTTAGAAGACTAACTGACCTCAGATCAGTTAGTGGCCTATGTAAATGTTTGGGCGTGACAAAGATATAGACTAGAGCCAAATGAGGAGGAGAGAGGCTCGTTGAGATTTGCCCGTTTTCAGAGGCAGTTTCAAATTGTGAGATTTGCAGAGGAAAGAGGTGTCAATGGGATTTTGAGATTCTATGTATGTCCTAATTACCCACTAAACTGTCATTATTCAACTATGACAAGGTAAAATCAGGTTTGCATTCAATCACCCCTTTAAAACTAGCCAGAGAAAGAACACTTTTCTTCTCCTCTACTTCCTTCCCCTCTCTTTATCATCCCCCCCCCCCCCCTCCCCCAGGAACGGGGACTCCCAGCTCTTTGACAAGGTTCGAGGCCACGACATTAAGCTGCTACGCTACCTCTCAGTCCGCTACATCTGTGACCTCATGGTGGAGAACAAGAAGGTTAAGTTTGGCTTAAAGTAAGGAACTGTGTGTGTGTGTGTGTGTGTGTGTGTGTGTGTGTGTGGTTGTTGGGTTAGGTGCACATTGTTAGGGCTATATACAGATTGATTCTGCTATAGCTGTGGTAAGACATATTATGTAAAAGAGTTTCGTATTAAAATAGTGAATGTGCTCAAGAATGCTCCCAATGTATCTGATCTGGTGTCTTTGTTTGTGTCTGGCAGTGTCACGTCCTCTGAGAAGGCGGACAAGGCCCAGCGCTATGCAGACTTCACCCTGCTCTCTGTGCCTTACCCAGGTAAAGACAGGCCCAGCCTGAGGATCAGGGGATGCACATACATTGCTATCTGTTGGCAGATAAGTAACAAAATGTTTATGGAACAGACACAAACCAAAAGTGCTGTGGATTTCGTTTTTTTTAATAAAGCAGTTATATCTGACATAACACAATTTCAACTGACATGAAAGTGTTTAAAAAGAGTTTGCCCACCACAATATGTGTAAACATGAGAGCCCAGCTCAGAGATCTTAAACATTTCTAATCACTGTCATTTAGAGTGTTTGATTTTAAACATATGACAAATAATTACTTAATTTTCCATGTAGTTAGCCTGTAGCTAACCCTTAGAGTAATAAAGTAGGCTTTATTCGGTGGATTTTGAAGCTAATATGTGTGAATGTGTTTTTTATTTTTTATTTATTTTTTTTTTTTTTAGGGTGTGAGTTTTTTAAGGACTACAAAGACAGAGACTACACAGCAGAGGGTCTGGTGTTCAACTGGAAGCAGGTACAGAGACTGCTGGGAGTGTGTTGGGGAGGGGGGGGGGGGGGGGCTATACAGTAGCCATAGGTGTGATCACACTGTGTGTCCACTCACAGGACTATGTGGACGCTCCTCTGACAATCCCTACGAGCTTCACTCACAACCTCAACATCGACTGGACTCGATACCAGGTGACTGCTCCTCTTCTCTTCTTCTCTAACTGTGCGTCTCTGCCAGCTGGGACTCTCTCTCTCTTACTGCAATGTCAGCGCCATCTGTTGTCCAACCTGCAAAGTGCTTAGGCCATTAATCAGAACCACTGGCGCACACAGTAACCGTAACAATTACAGTGTGGGTTAACCCTCACATTGTTTAAACCCCCATAACTTTATCATGCAATCCAAAGGTTCCGTGTGTGTGTATGTGTGTGTGTATATATATATATATATATATATATATATATATATATATATATATATATATTTATATATATATTTATTTATTTATTTATTATTCTTTTTTTAAATTTTTTTTTCCCCTTTCAATTCCATGGATATAGCGCCACCCGGCCAGCCTTGCCAAAACACTTAATAAGGTAGCTGGCGTCCCGGAGCTCTGTAGAGGCTAAATACAACCAGCAACTGTTACTCGGATTTTATTGTTCTATAGCAGGGGCGGTACATTTATTTCAGCAGAGGCAGGGATATGTAGACCAGAAAGAGGGAAATCCCACACATCCCCTGGCAAATCGCACGCATTAAAAGTGTGTGTGTGTGTGTGTGTGTGTGTGTGTGTGTGTGTGTGTGTGTGTGTGTGTTTTCAGTCGTGGGACCTGGTGGAGCAGACCCAGAACTACCTGAAGCTGCTGCTCCACATCATCAACAGTGATGGTAGGTGGTGTTTGTTAGTTTTTGTTAGGTTTGACTTCAAATTAGAATATGAGAAAGAACTGCTGACTAACTAATGACTGATTGGCTTATTGGTTTCTTTTATTGATTATTTATACACCGTCAGTGTGCAGAGTCGCTGCTTTATATGACAGTAAAGATCTGTAGGTTTGGACTGTTGCTCAGAAATAACAAGCACTTTGAAAAAGTGTCTATACTATGTGCCATTTTATTGACAAAATGATTCAATCAATCAAGAACATAATGGTTAGTTGTAGTTTCATACATGGGAGTGTGTGGTGGCGGACTGCTGTGAAACATGGCTGGGTGCATGTGTGCATACTATATTATGCCAAAATATAACATTACTTCTATTTTACAGTAGAGTTGGGCGGTATCCAAATTTTGATACCGTCAAAGCTCCTCCCTATTTTACCGTGGTATATGGCATTACCGTGACTACTAAAGAATTATGACGTAAGGCTCAGACGGCGTCACCAAACTGTTGGCTTGTGCCTACACCGTTCAGAAACTGAATACCAAACACTAATACTGAAACAATAACAACATAACATGCACAATATTAACAACTTTTATTAGCAACAAATAGCAGCTTATAAAAAAGTGCAAATACAACAGCCTGACAGAATTAAATTAACATAAACATCCATATTATAACAATTATTGCAAATCAGTAGGCCTAAATTAAAACACAGTCCAGTCTTCTTTCCAATATTGTTTTTAACGAAAACCAAATAAAAATACCTGAATCAATTAAAAAAAAACACACACACACACACACACACACACACACACACACACACACAGTGCGAATAGGAACTGTGTGGCAAGTGGCAACAAATATAGTCAAGATTTGAAAAAAACAGCATGTTTACTTTGTCCGGCTTTAACAGGGCACGTTGTGGACTGACAACTTTACCTGCGGTGCTGAAAACCCGCTCCTATGGTGAGCTTGTGGCACAGACGCACACTTTTTACTTTTGGGCCACTCGCGACATCTGGAGAAAACGCCCGGCAGCACATTTCCACCAGAGAAGTGGGTCCTCGTCTCCTTGAGTAACTGGCTCCAAACAGTAGGCTGTTATTTCAGCTCCGGCTCGGTCCTCTACGGTGCCGACGGGACCTGCCACTGCATCGGCTTGTTTTTGCAGGAGACTTCCCAGAGTCATCTTTTTTCGTGGAGGTTCGGGTTGCGCCTCTCCCTCTTCCACTCTGATGGCCACTGGACCTGCTGGTGCTTGCCCCTCTAAGCTCACGATCTCAGCCTGTAATTCAGCCTTGGTCTCAGCCAATGCGTTGTCATCAGTCTCATATCCTCCACGGTAACGAGGGTCGAGGAAAGTGCATTTTCGCATTAATTTGCGCACTGAATCGGATTCATACTTGGCCTCCAGCTTTGTTAGAATTCCTGTTTTTATTGACTTTGTTAGCTGGAGGTCGTTTTCTGACACAGCCACCACGTTGTCCCTGCAGAGCTGGAGTATGGGGAGGATAGAGGAACTGGTCACATAATTTTCTCCTGACAAAATATCAGTGAAGTCACCGACTGGTTTCAGTGTGTCATGAACAGCTTTCAAGACGTCCATGTCCTGCCAGGTCAGGGACAGGCTGCTCCTTCTGTCATCAGACAGGACATGTCTGATCGCTTGGGTCTGCTCGAGGATGCGCTCCACCATTGCCAGTTTGGAGCCCCAGCGAGTTGCGCAGTCCTGCCGATGGATGGATGAATGAATGAATGAATTAATGAATAGGCCTAAATAAACGAATAAATGAATGAATGAATGAATAAATAAATAAATAAGCCCATTAATGTATATTATTCCATTCTATTCTTAGTTACGTCATCTAACCTTAACATATTCAGATACAAATTTATGCTTACCGTAATGAGACTATGTTCTGGGAGTCCCAACTCCACTTGCTTCTTGTGGAGTCCACGCTTACGTTGCCAGCTATGTGAAAAGGCCCTGACAATATTACGGCATAGTCCAAGGGTGCGCTCGTTTTTTTGCCTCTGGTCATGCAATGCATTTGTGACAGCCAAGTTTAGATTGTGACCGAAGCAGTTAAGTCACGGCCAATGCAGGGACCTGATTGCGGCAGAAATGTTGGCAGCGTTGTCAGTGGTTATGGCTGAAAGTTTTTTCTCGTCAAGTTGCCAGTCCTGAAGTGCAGCTCTGAGCGCAGCAGCAAGATTGTCCGCCGTATGACTCTCAGGAAAATACGTTGTTTGGAGGCATTTGGATTCAAGTTTCCACTCAGGTGTAATGGTGTGGACAATCAGGGACATATATGGTGTCATGTTAACTGACGACCACATGTCAGTTGTTAAGGAATAACTGTCTGCCTCTGACAGCAGCACTTGAACCTTGTCTCTAACTTTATTATATAAATGTGGGACGGCTGTTTGTGAGAAATGTTTCCGTCCAGGCAGCTCGTACTGGGCATCTAGGACCTTTACCATGTCCTTAAAGGACTTTTTTTCCACCGTGTGGAAAGAGAGCATTTCCTTCGCCAAGTATTTTGTCACTGCATCAGTACAGGTTTTCCAACGGACACTGTCCCTTTTGTACTTTGTTGTTTTCCCGAAGGCCCCCATTATCGTCGGCTGCGTATAACTGGCGGTGGACCTAGTTGTTGTTGGTCCTGCATCGGTATCAGCGGGAGGCGTTGAAACTGTTGCACTGAGTGAACTCAGGGCCAAATGCATCCTTGCAGCAGTGAGTGGGTGGTTGTTTCGGAGATGCCACCTTAGGTTGGAGGTGTTTCCATCTCTTGCGGTCACCTTTTTATTGCACAATTTACAAATTGCCTCGTCAGTATTTACTGCCTCTCCCTTCTCATTAGGTCGGAACCCGAAATACTGCCAAACTGCAGAAGTCGTGTTCTTCTTCGAGACCAGGTCACTCTGTGCGCGACTTGCCATCTTTACCCCCCTCTCTTTCTCCTCCACACTGTCACGTGATGACAACCACACATAAGCATTTTTAGGCATTAAATAAATTATATTTAATATTTAATCCTTGTCTCCTGTATAAGTGCATTGCATTTTTTTAAATGACGGTATTGAAACTGATACCGTTGCTATTTTTAAGACCCTATTACCGTATTATTGCCCAACCCTATTTTACAGTATCTTTATTCAAAAAGGAAACTTAACTAACTCAAACTTCACAGCTGCAGCCACACCTTCCACACTTTACATGACTTGATATTCATCCAAAGATATTAACAATCATATGACTGTAATGCCTCTAAAGGTGTGTGTGTGTGTGTGTGTGTGTGTGTGTGTGTGTGTTGTAGATGAGAGCGGTCTCCTGGTGCACTGTATATCGGGCTGGGACCGTACGCCTCTGTTTGTGTCCCTCCTCAGACTCTCCCTGTGGGCAGTAAGTTCCTTGTTTTTTCTCTCCATCTATTTCCACGTCTCCTCTCTTCTCCCCTGGTGTCTCTCCACCCGACAGCTCCAGCATTCATTAGTGACTTGAGTAATCCCACGCTGAATCCACATTCACACCTACTCCACACACAACTCAGTTACCATTTTAATTAGCCTCTTCTTTATTCATTGCCTTTATTAAAATAGAACCCTTCTGTTCTAAATATGTAATCTTTTTCTTAGGACATGGTCCACACTGGAAGCTTCTCATCAAAGCACAGAGCACACATGGAGTGAGAAATCCCATGTGGTGTCCAGTGGACTGTTTGCTGCTGTGTTTATGTAACAAGGGATATTTGACTTAATTTTGTCATTATTCTTCACAGGATGGCGCCGTGCACGCCAATCTGGAGCCGGCCCAGATCCTGTATCTGACCATCGCTTATGACTGGTTCCTCTTTGGGTAAAAATCCTCATTGAAATTGTCCCTATCATAACTTCATGGTGAGCCATTCTCACATTGCATTGGCCTGCAGAAATACTTAGGTGCATTTGCAACTTCTCTGTGCCATCTGGTTGGAGACGCACCGTGTTAGTCTGCGACACATGACACACACACACACACACACACACACACACACACACACACACACACACACACACACACATACTCGCACACATACTCGCACACAAACATTTTATGTTTGAAGTAATCTTCTTATGTTATATGGAGTAAAATAAAAGCAAATCATGGTTTCATAATACCCATGATGCTCCCCAGTGAAGTGGTTGATTTCTGCTTTGATTAGCTGAATATTTGCTGACTCAGCCCCGGTGATATACAGCCAGATAGTTTGGATCTTAGGTGCTGATGTTCTATATCACTTACTTAAACTCCCTCTGCGGCCCCAAAACACTGGAGGGGAAAGGAACTCTGTTAATGCTCGTCAATACACTGAAAAATGACATTAGAAGAACCTCTCTGTCAACTGCTTTTCTAAGATCTATTTCTTTAGCAGTAGCTGCAGCTTTTTGATCCTCATTGGATCTCACTTCTGTCAAACTATTTGCATCAAAGATGTCAACTAAAGCAGGTTTTTGGGGATTAATTCATGTTCAAAGACTTTGTTACTGCGTCTTCACATGGACTTCACATGGACAACATGGGATTTAGTTGAGTATTTGTTTGACATTATTAAGTGCTGTAATGCAGTTTTCTGTTTGTTTCCAGTCACATGCTGCCAGATCGACTCTCCAAAGGGGAGGAGGTAAGTTAAGGTTTTTATTTTTTATTTAATTTATTTTTTTTATTTACAGATGAGAGACTGACAGGTACACAATATTACATGCATCAAATCATCATCCTAAACAATTGATAAATAATATTCTTTTAGGACAGTTTTTGAGTTTGAAACACATTTGTAGCAATCAGGTTTCTTCTGTTCTGAGCACTGATGGAAATATTTAGACAATAGCATAAAATGAAGCATATGAAATGGATACGCAAAAACTATTGGCTTCATCGGTTTGTAATTTCAAACAAAACTAGAACTGCAAGCAGTTCTGACGGGGTCCAAGCCTCGCGTCACCCCGACGACCCGCCAAAGTCAAACCCAAAGCGTGACGGGGGCGAGGCAAACGTCAGGAAATATCACAACATGTGAGCTTCAAGGTGTGTAGTTCATTGAAAATGCAAACTTTTCGTTTACATTCATTTAAAACATCCATTCTATCATGCGTTTGTTTTGGGTTTAATAGGCCACGCCCGTTTTGACCATTCAGTACACCACTGGAGGTGTTGCCACAGGAGTGGCCCTAGATGGCACCCTCCAAATATCGTAAAAATCGCATGAGTTGTTCCTGAGATATAAACTTTTTGTATGTGTAGCGCTCCCTGTTGGCCAACCTTTGGCCCAACTCTGTTTACAGAGCCTCAGAGTGGCATGGCAAACAAGAATCTTGAATTTGGTGTTGATAGCATTTACTTTGGCCGAGATATGCCAAAGTGTTTTGGCAGGCATACGCGGCTCCCAGCGCCCTCAGGCTTGGACCCCTAATAAGGTCATGTTTGTGTCAAAGCAGTTAAAACAATCATTTGAAAACATTGGAACATACTTAGTTGTGATCCAACTTTACAGGAAAGTCTTTATTTTAAAATAGGCACGAGTTATGTTATCTCTACATAGGCCACCCAGAAAAAGGTCCCTTTTCAGAATGACTGTTTGATGATGTTAATCAAATTAAAGTTTCCATTGGTTTTGATCTACTACTTGTATTGAGAGATGTGTTTCTTGGCTTAGACTGTTGTAAGTTGTGTTGTATAGACGTTAGCTCTCAGCACCACCTAGTGGTCAGAGTAGAAGTTACAACTTTTTCACCCCACCCCCTCGTTATATGCACCTGTGATTGATAGATGTGTGTTTGACCAAGGGCGTTTTCACACCGACAGCCTTTAGTTCGGTTGAATCAAACTAGAGTTTGTTTGCCCCGCTGGTGCGGTTCGTTTGGGCAGGTGAGAACGCGGCAATCGAACTCTGGTGCGCACTAAAAGCGGACCAAACAAGTGTACCGAGACCTGCTTGAAGAGGTGGTCTCGGTACGCTTTCAATCGAACTCTGGAGCGGTTCGTTTGTGGTGAGCCCGTGATCCGTACTCAAACCACACCAACTATATGTACTCCGCAAGTCTGAACTAATGTCTCCTGTAGTCAGGTGTGTTTAGCAATCTGCGATGCAGCAGAGCATCAAACTGTAGCAGCTTGCAGTGTTTCTATCACAGAAATAGACTGCAGTCAAGCTTGCCGTCCGTCACTCGTATCTCCGTGGTCAAACCAGCTGCTGCTAAAATTGGAGACAGACGCCGGCAGAGCAGAGCGAAGTCTCAGTGACCAGAGCAGATGCAGTAACGTCTCTTGCGAAACAATGTCTGATAATTTTAATGAAGTGAGCTGGTTTGACCACTAGACCAGAACACAGGACCTTCTTCCCATATTTACTTTCTTGCTCCCGCCCCCAGACATATCCGACCAATAAGAGGGCTGGACGTTCTTGCCTGATTTGTAATGACGCATTTTGGTACGCTTGGATTTTTCCAGGTGTGAAACCAAACCAAACCAAACCAAACCGACCGAGGGCAAATCGCTCCAAGTTTACTAACTCACCAACTGATTCGGACCAAAGCAAATGGACTACAGGTGTGAAAACGCCTCAAAACTATTTGCTGTTGTGTATTTGTGTGTAAGATGATTGTAAAGTGAGTGAGTTTGCCTGTGGCCAAATGGATGTAAATACACATGACGTTATGAAGAAGACACTCAGTGCAAGAACAATCTTTTCTGCAGAGCCCAGCCCATACCTCAGCGTGGCCTGTCATTGGCTGATAACACAATTATTGTGTTTTAGGACACAATGATTGTGTTATTTTTTTGTGTTTATAAAAAATAATGACAATCAATATATAATTTTCTTATCTATTGATGATGGTATTGGCCTTATAAATGTAGTATCAGTCGCACTTAAAGTGCCCATATTATGAAAAAATCACTTTTTTTGGGATTTGGGGTGTTATGTTGTGTCTCTGGTGCTTCCACACACATACAAACGTTGAAAAAAATCCATCCATGCTGTTTAGAGTGAGATACGGTTTCTGAATGTGTCCTGCCTTCAGTCTCTGGGTGAGCTGTTCAAAATCGGCACGGCTTGTGACGTCACAAGCCGAAATAAGCAGGCTAACCGCAACCATTAGCTCGTAGCGTTAGCGTGCTAACGCTAGCATGCTACCTCGTTCTCAATAGCAAAGCACTGCTACAACACACACAAGTTCACCATAATCTACAAAAGAACTACTTACATGTGCGCCCTCATTTAGAAGTCTCCCGCTAATCCTGCCTTGTAACTGACCGAAGTTGTAGAAAGAGCCTTTCTTTTACTGTCTATGGAGCTAGCTAGCTGACATGATCTACATCTGAGCTACTGCGCATGTGCAGTGCAATCAAAGATAGTACAGAAGAAGAAGAAGAAAAGAGGTCTCACTCTGTAGCTAAAACAGAGACCAGGTGAAAAGAGGAGCTGCAGCAGTGAGAGAGAGCGGTGCAGTACAACAAAAATATGGTATTTTTTGAAAATTAAACCATGTAAACCTATTCTGGTACAACCTTAAAATACAATTATGAACCTGAAAATGAGCATAATATGGCTGCTTTAAAATGTGCAGGCACACGGGAGCCTCATTAGAGAAAATGTGTCGCTGGTCTAAACAATTAACATTAATCCATGTTCTGCTGTCAGGCTTTGAGAATCAAAGAGAGGGCTCCTTTATTAACAGCCAGTGACCACAGAGAGCAGGATGACATCAGAGATCATGTTGCTTCAGGCTGGTTTGTACCTGGTGCTAACAGCTAGCTGTAGTATGTATGACTACTGTCTGATGTGAAGGACAGCTACTGGCAGTGATTGAGTTTGGATTTCTGTGTTTCTTCTCTGATTGAAATGTTTTTCCTCCCTCAGATTTTCTTTTTTTGCTTCAATTTTTTGAAGCACATTGTCTCAGAGAAGTTCTCCGCTGTTAAGAAACAAAGGTGTGTTATTTCATATCATTATGCTCTATACATGTCTGTCATGTTCTAAGTAGGGATGGGAATCGATTCGCACCTTCTGATTCAGAGGCCAACGTTTCTATTCTAAACCGATTAGCGATGCATCTCGATGCAACAGTTTTTTTTATGTAAATTTCCATGCTTGATTTTTTAAAATATACATATAAATCTAAGTTTGCTACTCAGAGTTTGCTTCCCAGACAAAGCAGCTAGACAAAGCTTAGATTTTGACATATACAGTATTTGTCACACACAAGTTTTAATGAAATGTTTTGTCTACTGAGGTTTTTATTTTGTAGTCATTCCATGCTTAAGCCTTAAATATGCTTTTGAAAGTCACCTTCTCTCACAGTAATATTCCATGTCAGAGGCCCAGTCATGTTTAAAGGTGGATAATTGGCTTCTTAGAACATGAAACATGAGGTGGTCAGATGTCATGGTAGATGAACAGCCTAAATGTGTTTTGCCTAATTATTTTAAGTATGTCTTATTAGATCATGTGTATATATACAACATTCATTTTTATATTTTTCCTTTTGGCCATTTTTGTGTTTTTTTTTTTTTTTTTTTTCTGCACTCTTGCCTAAACTCTAAGTTGTTGTCCATTATCCCATCCTCTTTCAGTCACTCTGTTTTTTGATTTGTACTTGTCTGGAGACAGTAAAAAAGTAGTAAAAAAACTTTTACATAAAATAATCTTTTTTAAATAAATCTTTTTTTTAATAATCGATTATTAACTTATCAGAATCGAGCATCGAATTGTTCTAGAGAGAATTGCGATGCATCTAAGAATCGTTTTTTTTTTTTCATCCCTAGTTCTAAGAATGTATTTATTATAAAGCTGTAGTTATCGGTTGCTAAAGTTTTATACTAACACTCATACAAGAAATAAGTAACTAAGTGAATTTGCTTAGACAAATGTCAGCTGTGTGAATCCAGTATTCTTTCTCTTCTTCTGATCTCTGATGTTATGTCATCATCATGTTTTTCTTTCAGAAGGAAGAACTCCCACTTCAAAGACAGTGATTTCACTATGGAAGACCTTTGCCAGTTAAGTAGGTGTCATACCTTCCTCCCCACACATAGGGTTCCTCTGACAGACCGCTGATGGGTGTGCTCATTCAACCAACAAATGAATTGTGTTTATTTCATTAGTATTATGATGTTTAATTGGAGTAGTGCAACTACTTTTGTACCGTCAGCTAGTATTAGAAAAGTGACTGTGGAGTCCAACTGCTTCTATCCTCTTGAGCTCTTGATGTTTGGTGAGGTAGAGCGCCGCCTCCTGCGTCTGGTCTGATGTAATGAGTGATACCAGAGGCTGTGACATGCTGTCGGCCCGGACACAAAGCAATCAGACGGTGGCTGAGAACACTGCGCTTTCATCTCTTTAGAAAACCGCAAGGCTTGATTCCAAAACATCTTGCGTCACAAAGCTTTATGTCTGCAGGCTTTTAACAATAGTCAGTTGCATTTGCATTAGAATACGAATGCACAGTTTATCAAGTTCAAATCTATACATGTTGTGTCATTTCTGTTAAATACAAAGTTTTTACAGTTTAAAGTACATTTATAGACACTTCTGGAGGAGGAAAGGAAGAGAGAAGCTGCTGATGAACAATGCTCAGAATATGCCTTGAAAGCAGCTATGCAGTTTTACACTAAAAATGATCTTCAGAGGTTGTTGGATATTGTGTACTGTTGGTGCAGTAAATGGAAGTTTGAATTTTGTCATTCACTGAGCTTTACAAATACTTTAATTTACTCTAGATGAACATCTGAACTTAGAAGATGAATAAAAGTGTTCTGAGACACTGGGAGCTAAGCTATGTAGGTTATAAAACAGTTTAAAATAAACTTATGGATTATGGTGCAGGGGTCTGGCGTTATTGTAAGCAAACAAAATGTGACACAGTTCAGAGCTGAGCAATGCGCTGTTTTCTGGCTGTGCAGTATGTGGTGACATGGGATGGAAGCCATTTGAAGTGCGTCTTTTTTTTTTCCCCAGATGAACCCTAAAATAATCTCGTCAAGTTTAAAAAAAAAAAAAAAAAAGTATTTACGAATAAAGACCGGAACACATTGAAAAAGGAAGGAAAATTTGGGCAGGATATTCATTTTAACCGAATTGATACGACCAGCTAAAGACAGAGGGAGTAGTGACCATCTCTCAAAGTCCTTCTGTATTCGGGTGAGGAGAGGGGTAAAGTTACATTTGAAGAGATTCTTAAATTGGTCTGTAACTTGAACCCCCAGATATGTAAACTCCTCAAGAACAGTTCTAAAAGGTATTGTGTGAAGAGGGTATTTGCGGGCTGCAGCGTTTATGGGGAATAATTTGCTCTTATTGAAATTCAGTTTATAGCCAGAGATGTGACCAAATGAATCAAGAACAGAAAGCACGGTGGGTATGGATGTATCTAGCCTAGAGACGTAGAGGAGCAAATCATCCGCATAGAGCGAAACCCTGTGCTAGGTGCCGTCCCTGTTCACACCAGTGATATGATGATGAGATTGGAGCGCAATGGCGAGAGGCTCTATGGCGACTGCAAAGAGCAGGGGGGATAACGGGCATCCCTGTCTCGTACCCCTAAAGAGAGGGAAATAGTCAGAGTGGTTGTTATTAGTTCTGACAGAGGCGAGTGGGTGGATGTACAGTAATTTCACCCAGGCTATGAACTTCTCACCAAAGCCGAAACTTTCTAACGTACAGAAAAGATAGCCCTGCTCCACTCTATCGAAAGCCTTCTCGGCATCTAAGGAAATTACGATTTCTGAGTTTTTCGAGCTGGAGAAGTTGTACAGAACATTAAATAAACGTCTAACATTAGAAAAAGCATATCTATTTTTAATAAAGCCTGTCTGGTCGGGGGAGATTACAGAAGGCAGGATCGTTTCCAAACACATAGCCAGTAGCTTAGCTAAGATTTTATAATCAACATTGAGTAACGAAATGGTAAGATCCGCAGGAAATAGGGTCTTTGTTTTTTTTCAATATCAATGAAATGGAGGCCTGAGATAAGGACTCAGGGAGAGAGGCAGAGTCGAATGAATAGACGTAACATGTTGGTTAGGAATGGGGCCAGCTTGACTATAAACTTCCTGTAAAACTTGACAGGAAAACCCTCCGGTCCCGGGCACTTAGAACACTGTGAAGAACCTGCCGCTCGTGAAACTTCCTCCACTGTCAAAAACAAAACAACATGATGGAATCTTTGAAAAAATGTATTATATTACATTAATTAATATCAACAATATAGTGGAACTGGTGCAGTTCATATCACTAAGGTAGGAAAACATTCAGAGCAAAACAACAATTACGAATGAACTGGCTGAACATTCAGTAAGCCAACAGTCAACAGGTCTATAGTGAACAAATTCAAGAAATTCAAATTCCTATTAAAAAGCTGTTATTAAGAGCCATTAGCTCTACTTGCAAGAAAATATTCTACTTTGAATAAACTTTACCATTTTAGACTCCCCTCCTGGCATTTCATATATTACAGTCTGTATGAATTCCCACACATGTTCACACTGCTTCTGGGAATTTAATGTCAAAGACAAAGAATGCCTTGAAGCAGACATCAATGGCCTGAAGCAGTGCTTCTTGTTCCAGGGCCTGTCCAGCTATTATGACGAATGCCTGAAATGCACTCTGATCATTTCCCAGCGTCAGGATGTAGGGGTATGGTTTGCATGCCTTGGCCTCATGGAGGTACTCCACCATGTTTATTCCAGGCTAAAAAAGAAAGAATACAAGAGAGCAAGTGAGAGAGTGTGAGTGAGTAAGGACCAAATGTCTACCGACCACTACAGTAGAATTAAAATATAGACATTGTGAAGACCATTTTCCTGGTCCTTACTAGAGAAATTATTGTTTTATGATAAAGTCTAGTTAGCTTTACAATTTGGAAAAGATTCAGTGCATCTCTAATTCAAAAAGTTGAACTGTAATAGTCTGCATTTCATTGCACATAACGAAATATTCCAAACCTTTTTTAATTAAGTCTTGATGGTTATGGCATATAGTTCACATTACAGAAAACAATTTTAAAAAGGACTCAGACCTCAATTGACCTAAAAAGCCATGAATCGATTGATGATCTATCATTACAATAAACATGCTCAGAAAATGTGTACGGCCCACCTATCTGACTATCCTATCTGGCCGACAGGCAGCCGGGTTAGGTGGTCTTAGGTGGGCTGCAAATGCTTTGTAGATTTAATGGGTTAAAATACAAAAGTGTCAACCTTCTGATAAATATGTTAATTTCTGCACTCAATACTTTGTTGGTGCCTGTTTTAGAACAAATTACTGCATCAGTGCGGTGTGGTACAGTCAGAGGTAATCAGCCTGTTGCACTGCTGAGGTGTTCTAGAAGCCCAGGATGCTTTGATAGTGACCAACGCATTGTAAGCATGTAGAATGGCTATTTTCCGAATACTGTCAGGCTATATTTGATCCCTGTCCCCAAAAGTATAGTAAAACAAACCTGGATATGCACACATTCTTGAGCTCAGATATGTTGATAAAATGATTAAAATTTCCCCTTTAGATGTGCTTGAGGACTTACAGGCTTATGGTCGATGAAGGCCAAGCTGCATTCCTGAATGGTGTGGCGAACCACTTATGCACCGCTGCCACGGCCAGCTTTGTAAGTTGAAGGTGGAAGGCTGGCAGCTGCCTCAGGGCGAGTTCCCCAACGCCATCTGTAGGAAGACATGGGTGTCAGTAAGATGTGGAATGGCATACCTGTGATTTTGTCATTCAATATCCAACTAAAATAAAACCCATGCTAACTGTTACGTGCAGTTAATTCCCGCCCTGCAGCTGATTAGTTTGTAGTTTAGTTAATCCTCCTATTATTGGGCCGGAAGGCGGCAGAGATCTAAGTATTTAAAAGAGTACCGGAGTACAGTCGCTGCGTTTCTGTGGCAGTAAACGTGTCACACACACCCTTAACTAACTGTGCTATATTCAGAGTTGTACAAGATATTCAAGGCTGACAATGTTAACATGACAACAGCAGAGCTGGGCATGCACACACACACACACACCCCGCAGCCTCATAGTAGAGTCACTAGCTCAGCTATGCTGTGGATGGGAAAACAAATATTTCTTACCTTTAAATCTTTCGACAAGGTCTGTCAAAGTGTTAATGACAAAGCTGTCCATTGATCTGAAACAAACACAAAAAGAGCTTAAGCAAAAATACAATTGCTATTGTATTAACAATTCAGACTATTCAGATTGCATACATGTAAATTGTCTATGTTTTTACTTCACAAGAATATTTGTGGCTGTTCACAGCATAGCCTTCAGGTCACGACTGTCAGTATAACAGTCTACAGCAGTGGTTCCCAAACTTTTTATTATATATTTCTTAACCCTTCACTCAAGTGGCCCTTGTCGTTTGCCAGGCCGACATTTTAAATAAGAATTTGTTCTTATCTATTGTGGGTCACCACATTACTTAAATAAATGCACATAAATGCATTTAGTCAGACATATCAGGTTATCTCACTGTTTTTACTTGTCTTCTGTCATACTTTAATCAGTCAAACACTGTGTTATGCCTTCACATTTCACATTAAAAGCTTCAGGAAAAACAAGCGCGTTCATTTATAGCCAGTTAAAATATTATAGCTAGCAAAGCAACTAACTGACAGCCTGTTGGCTAGTAAACTAGTTAACTGGCGAATCACCTGGCTAGCTTGAAACTAGCTGGCAAATTAGCCTGGCGAACTCAATAAACATGACCATATGCCCATGGGCATTATAAACTTGTTTCATTCATTCATTAATATAATTCAGACCAAACGGATAAGCTGTAGGCTATCCGTGCTTCCATGATAACGGCTAGCTTTTACCCTTACCCTAACCTTTTATTATTTATTTGCCTCGCTGGATGATCAGTCAGTTTCTCTGCTGTGACGAGCGCTCGGTGTGTGGACTCTGGTGATGATGTGATGACGTTCAAAGCACAAACAACCCACGTGCTGGGTCAACCGATGTATGTTGGGTTGATGGATTTTGACTCAACGCATGAGTTGCACAAAATAACCCAAATTCCATATAAATAACCTATAATGGGTAAAACATTTCATAACCCAGCGGTTGGGTAGATGAAATAACCCAGCTGTTTTTAGGGTGTAGGGAAAGGCGCTCCTTGTATACTGATGGTAAGGAGGAAGTTGCATAAATGTTATCCAGCTGTAGTATACAGGTCATCAGCTCAGACATCTTCTTTTTCTTCTGTTTTCTCGCAAAAAAGGTGTATGACATGATTTGCCCCCTAAAGAAGGCTTTAAACATCTCCCACAGCAGGGATGGTGAGACACCAGGCGTTTTGTTATTGGCTCTAAAAAAGTCAATCTGACCATTTCGAAATTGAATCGAAACACCATGGTGCACACAACACCGGTCCCCCACCCACTACTAAGTCTAAAGTAAGCGGGGCATGATCTGATATAACAATAGGATTATGAGAGCATGAGCGGACAGAGGGTATAAGTCTGTTGTCAAGAAAGAGGTAATCAATGCGGGTGTAGGTGCGGTGGACAGGGGAGAAGAATGAATACTCCCTTCCCGTGGGATTGAAAAAACGCCATGATTCTGAAACAGAGAATTCCTGAAGAAAAGTTTTGATAGCCTTAGAGGATTTGGATGGGTTACTAGTAGGGCTGAACGATTTTTGAAAATAATCTAATTGCGATTTTTTTCCCAAATATTGCGATTGCGATTCGATATTCGATTATTTTTTTAAGCTCTTTGTCTTCTGTATTATTCAACAAAGACAAACAATAAATCATTTTATAGTATGAACAACACACAATTACACACTAGACAGTTAAATAAGTAAAAAAAAAAAAACAAAAAAAAAAAACATATATATACACACAACAGTGTATTTTTTTTTTTTTTACAGTGCACAGAGAGGATCTGCCTCCAGCCCCTCCCCCTCGGGAAGTTGCGTGCTGCTGTGTGCACTTGTTCAGAGAGGCTATCGTTGCGTTAGCTAGTTGCTGGTGTTCTTGCCATGGGATTAACTGTACTAATAAAACTGTTGAAACCCCGCGGCCACGCTGCTGTGAAAGCTCCCCGAACGTCCTTTATCAGTCTGATTGTTACCCCTCTCAGTGGCAGCTCCTCCACTCATATCTTTATAACGGAGCTAGCTAACTGCTAACCAGAGCTAACCGCTAATCAGAGCTAATTGTTGCCTACCGAGCCTTGAGTTCTGTGTGCCTGTTTTCATTAACTGCATGTATGGATTCGAGCCCGAATAAAACCCTTCATTTTATTAAAATGGCTGTAAAACTTTTAAACTACAACTCAGTTGTTTGAATGACAGAAATCTGCTGAAGGTACGACGTAGCGTTAGCGTGCTAGTTGATGCTTTCTCTGCGGAGTGCAGACTGATTTGCTCTCGCGGGTCATGTGACCAAATCGCAGCCTTTGCGATTAGGAAATCGCATTTTAACATATCGCGATATTATCGCAAATGCAATTAATCGTTCAGCCCTAGTTACTAGGTTTACTAGAGGATTGATCAAGAGGGCCCAGCCAGCAGTTAACCCACGGATGTTTCATGTAATTAACCATCAACAAATGAAGTGAAAGTGGTAAAAAGGACAAAAAATTAAAAAGAATTATAATGAGCCAGCATCCTCTCAAGAAGAGTTATATTGCGGAGGCTGATTTTCTAGCACACCTCAGGCAAGTGAGATATACAGCCCATCAGAATTTTACAGTAACATACTCACTAAATGCAGGATCATCAGTGTTTAGTGGCTAAGGATATGTTGGTTACAGGTCGAGTCTCAGCACCATCGTTCCCATCACCCCTGATTTGGAGAGTCAGCCCTTCTTAAGTTTTTGTTAATAAAATCAGCAGCAGCAGCGGGGTCGATGAGAGTGCCGCCTGGAAAAGTGATCCTCAGTTCGGCTGGGTAGTAAAGGCCAAACTTGACCCCTGGGCAGGCGTGTAGAAGACGCTTAGTGTTCCCAAACTGAGCGTTTTTTTGCCACGGACTGGGTATAATCAGGGAAGATGGACAGTCTCTTTCATGGTGTAGTAGAGGGGCATCTTTTCCTGCCTTGCATAGGATCTGTTCCTTGATATGAATATAGTGAATTCTGATGATAAAAGGCCTGGGTGGGTCCCCCTCCTTGGGTTTCCTTCGGAGAGACCTGTGGGCACGGTCCAAGAGGGGTTTTTCATCCAGGCCTAACGGGTCCTGTATGAGATGAGCGATAAAATATCTCGGATGAGGACCCTCCAGACCCTCAGGAACACCCAACAGGCAAATGTTGTTGCGTCTTGTTCTTCCCTCTAAATCTTCACATTTAGCTTGAAGCACTTTAACATCAGCTTTAAGGATATTCACTGTGTTGCGTAGAGCAGCCAGATCATCACTTCAGGTGGAAGCTGAGAGCTTAAGGTCCTTTATTGTGGAGTCATGTGAACTCACTCATCTGTAGTGTAGCCACAGTCGACTTCAGCTCATCCTTAACTGAAGCCATGTCAGAGCGGGGTGTAGTGGCAAATGAGTTGAGTTTCGCATCCAGTCTATCATATACTGTATATCCTGCTAGTGCTTGGGTAAACATCCCCAGGTTAAGTGGATTGCCTTGGTCATCACTGGTTTCTCCCACAGCAGGATTCTTCCTGCGCCGATTTTTGTGTGTTTCCTCCTTATCAGCCATTTTAATCAGTGGAAAGTGTCAGAGGCTTGAACTACTGTTTATCCAGAGCTGCAGCGTAACGCTACTGTGCAGTTAAGACCAAAGTACTAAGGTCCCATGTACACTAACTAGGTTAGCTACACCGCTAGCGAGAATGCTAGCCACTGGGTGACGTTAGCGGGGATGCTAAAGAGAATTAGCATCCGGTTAAAGTTGCAAGCTACTCACTGCCAACTTCGTGTTAGAGAGGGAGGTTATGTGAGCTGCCTCCACGAACAGACGAAATCTCAGCACAGCAGAAATTGCGGCCATGAGGATTGAACAGCTCCCTCTTAGCTTGCACTGACTTATCGATGATCAGATCAGGAGAGTCCCTGGCTTCAGATGCGGCCTGAGTCGGTAAACTTCCAGGAGATATACGCAGCCCATACCAGTCTTTACAGGGGAATCGGAAGGTGCCGGTAGTATAGTCCAAGATAATATTTACATAAATAGAGGAAAAAAAAGTGCTTCAAATAAGACAAAAAATGCAATTACAGTGCCTTGCGAAAGTATTCGGCCCCCTTGAACTTTTCGACCTTTTGCCACATTTCAGGCTTCAAACATAAAGATATAAAAATGTAATTTTTTGTGAAGAATCAACAACAAGTGGGACACAATCATGAAGTGGAACGAAATTTATTGGATATTTCAAACTTTTTTAACAAATAAAAAACTGAAAAATTGGGCGTGCAAAATTATTCAGCCCCTTTACTTTCAGTGCAGCAAACACTCTCCAGAAGTTCAGTGAGGATCTCTGAATGATCCAATGTTGACCTAAATGACTAATGATGATAAATAGAATCCACCTGTGTGTAATCAAGTCTCCGTATAAATGCACCTGCTCTGTGATAGTTTCAGAGGTCCGTTTAAAGCGCAGAGAGCATCATGAAGAACAAGGAACATACCAGGCAGGTCCGAGATACTGTTGTGGAGAAGTTTAAAGCCGGATTTGGATACAAAAAGATTTCCCAAGCTTTAAACATCCCAAGGAGCACTGTGCAAGCGATAATATTGAAATGGAAGGAGTATCAGACCACTGCAAATCTACAAAGACCCGGCCGTCCCTCTAAACTTTCAGCTCATACAAGGAGAAGACTGATCAGAGATGCAGCCAAGAGGCCCATGATCACTCTGGATGAACTGCAGAGATCTACAGCTGAGGTGGGAGACTCTGTCCATAGGACAACAATCAGTCGTATACTGCACAAATCTGGCCTTTATGGAAGAGTGGCAAGAAGAAAGCCATTTCTTAAAGATATCCATAAAAAGTGTCGTTTAAAGTTTGCCACAAGCCACCTGGGAGACACACCAAACATGTGGAAGAAGGTGCTCTGGTCAGATGAAACTAAAATCGAACTTTTTGGCAACAATGCAAAATGTTATGTTTGGCGTAAAAGCAACACAGCTCATCACCCTGAACACACCATCCCCACTGTCAAACATGGTGGTGGCAGCATCATGGTTTGGGCCTTCTTTCCTTCAGCAGGGACAGGGAAGATGGTTAAAATTGATGGGAAGATGGATGGAGCCAAATACAGGACCATTCTGGAAGAAAACCTGATGGAGTCTGCAAAAGACCTGAGACTGGGACGGAGATTTGTCTTCCAACAAGACAATGATCCAAAACATAAAGCAAAATCTACAATGGAATGGTTCACAAATAAACATATCCAGGTGTTAGAATGGCCAAGTCAAAGTCCAGACCTGAATCTAATCGAGAATCTGTGGAAAGAACTGAAAACTGCTGTTCACAAATGCTCTCCATCCAACCTCACTGAGCTCGAGCTGTTTTGCAAGGAGGAATGGGCAAAAATTTCAGTCTCTCGATGTGCAAAACTGATAGACATACCCCAAGCGACTTACAGCTGTAATCGCAGCAAAAGGTGGCGCTACAAAGTATTAACTTAAGGGGGCTGAATAATTTTGCACGCCCAATTTTTCAGTTTTTTATTTGTTAAAAAAGTTTGAAATATCCAATAAATTTCGTTCCACTTCATAATTGTGTCCCACTTGTTGTTGATTCTTCACAAAAAATTACATTTTTATATCTTTATGTTTGAAGCCTGAAATGTGGCAAAAGGTCGAAAAGTTCAAGGGGGCCGAATACTTTCGCAAGGCACTGTATATGGCAGAGCTTGAGAGACGTGACCTCACTCCATTGCGATAAACCGGAAGTCCCCCCATTTTCATTTTCAAAGTCAATGTCAAATCATAACAGATGTTATCTCAGGGCACTTTACAGATAGAGAGATCTACTCCGGCTTCAACAGTTTTTTTTCTACTCTCGGCTCCGTATGATGTCATAAAGAGCCCGGTTTTCATATATGGTCATCTGCTCCGGACAGGCATGTTAATGCAGTAGCTACAGTTGTGTTCAGAATAATAGCAGTGTGTTTAAAAAAAGTGAATAATGCTCTAAATCCTTAGAATAGCTTTTAATTCCATAATATCAATGCATAGGGAACACTGCACATTCAATTCCAAATCAAAACATGCCCAGAATTGATAAAGTTTGTGTTATACCTTTACAGAAAGTGAAGAAAAAGGAATATTAGGCTGTAATAGCAGTATTTGCATTTTTCTTTACAAACTCAGACATTTACTGTATAAACTGAAAAATGTATCAAGGGTTTGCTTTACTTTGAATCACTGCACTAATATTTAGTTGCATAACCATTATTTCTGAGAACTGCTTAACATCTGTGTTGCATGGAGTCGACCAACTTCTGGCACCTGTGAACAGGTATTCCAGCCCAGGACGATTGAACTACATTCCACAATTCCTCTGCATTACTGGGTTTTACCTCAGAAACAGCATTTTTGATGTCACCCCACACATTTTCTATGGGATTGAGGTCTGGGGATTGGGCTGGCCACTCCATAACCTCAATCTTGTTCATCTGTAACCAAGATTTTGCTCGCTTACTGGTGTGTTTTGAGTCATTGTCTTGTTGAAAGACCCATTTCAAAGGCATTTCCTCTTCAGCATAAGGCAACATGACCTCTTCAAGTATTTTGATGTATTGAAACTGATCCATGATCCCTGGTATGCGATAAATAGGCCCAACACCACAGTATCCCTATAACGTGATTTTTGCACCACCATGCTTTACTGTCTTCACAGTGTACTGTGGATTGAATTCAGTGCATGGGGGTCGTCGGAAAAACTGGGCCCCTAGACCCAAAAAAACCAATTTTGCTCTCATCACCACAGAATGTTGCCCCATTTCTCCTTTGGCCAGTCAATGTGTCCTTTGGCAAATTTCAACCTATTCAGTACATGTCTTTTTTTCCTCAATGGGACTTTGTGGGGGCTTCTAGCTGATAGCTATGCTTCACATAGCCTTCTTCTGATCGTAACAGTACTCACAGGTAACTTTAAGTCTTCTTTGAGTTTCCTGGAGCTGATCATTGATCATCATCAAATTGCCATTTTGGCTATTCTTCGATCCATTCGAATGGTAGTTGACCGTTTTTTCCCACGTCGTTCAGGCTTTGGATTCCATTTCAAGGCATTTGAAATCATTTTGACTGAGCAGCCTATAGTTTTCTGCACTTCTTTATATGTTTTCCCTTCTCCAATCAACTTTTTAATCAAAGTCCGCTGTTCCTCAGAGCAATGTCTGGAACGACCCATTTTGCTGAGTATTTCAGTGTGAAATGCACTATAACCAGCATGCACAACATTTGCTTCCCTCCTTCCTTAAATATGGGCCATAACTGACACCTGTTTCTTCACAGAATCAATCACCTTACTAATTGAACACAACACTGCTATTATTTTGAACATGCCCCTTTCAATTACAGATTCAGTTACACAGAATGAGCAGCATGCATGTCATGACTGTTGGGTCTGTTGGTTTTCTATGACTCTACAACACTTAATAGTAAATTATTTGCCATGTGGAAATATCACTTCTACCAAAAAATTAGATTTATGAGGTTAGTGATGTTGGACTGCTATTATTTTGAACACAACTGTACATGCTAATGTCAGAGAAACCTGTCATCCTGGCTCCAGATGTTGTTAATCTCTCCCAATTTCAGATCACATTCCTGCTGTAACATGTCCGGTTGTGTACTTTGTTTAGAAGACTTTATGGGGATTTTTCCCGTTATAAAGTCTGGGGTGGGAATCGATTGGCACCTCACGATTCGATTCCGATTCAGAGGCCAACGATTCGATTCTAAACCGATTATCAATGCATCTCGATGCAACAATTTTTTATGTACATTTCCATGCATGATTTTTAAAAATATACATATAAATCTGAGTTTGCTACTCAGAGTTTGCTAATTACTTCCTAGACAAAGCAGCTAGACAAAGCTTAGATTTTGACATATACAGTATTTGTCACACACAAGTTTTAATGAAATGTTTTGTCTACTGAGGTTTTTGTTTTGTAGTCATTCCATGCTTAAGCCTTAAAGGGAACACGCCGACTTATTGGGACTTTAGCTTATTCACCATAACCCCCAGAGATAGATAAGTCCATACATACCCTTCTCATCTCCGTGCGAGTTGTAACTCTGTCAGTTCTACCGGTAGCTTAGCCTAGCACGGATCCTGAAGGTAATCGGTTCCAACTAGCCTACTGCTCCAAATAAGTGACAAAATAACGCCAACATGTTCCTATTTCCATGTTGTGATTTGTATAGTCACAGCGTGTACAAATAACAAGATCACATGAGACACAGCCATCTTCTAACCGTATATAAACTGGGAACTATATTCTCAGGAAGGCGAAGCATTGCTGATCTGCTACTTGGGCGGAGTGATATGCTTTGCAGCACCTGAGAAGCCCCGAGCAGATCAGCAATGCTTCGCCTTTCTGAGAATATAGTTCCCAGTTTATATACGGTTAGAAGATGGCTGTGTCTCATGTGATCTTGTTATTTGTACACGCTGTGACTATCCGTCGGACAGAGTTACAACACGCACGGAGATGAGAAGGGTATGTATGGACTTATCTAACTCTAGGGGTAACGGTGAATAAGCTAAAGTCCCAATAAGTTGGCGTGTTCCTTTAAACATGCTTGTGAAAGTCACCTTCTCTCATCGTAATCTTCCATGTCAGAGGCTCAGTCATGTTTAAAGGTAGATAATTGGCTTCTTAGAACATGAAACATGAGGTGGTCAGATGTAAAGTGATAAAGTAGATGAACAGCCTATGTGTTTTGCCTAATTATTTTATGTATGTCTTATTAGATCATGTGTACATATATACAAAATTTTATTTTTTTCCTTTTGGCCATTTTTGTGTGTTTTTTTTCTGCACTCTTGCCTAAACTCGTTGTTGTCCATTATGCCCTCCTCTTTAAGTCACTATGTTTTCTGATTGTACTTGTCTGGAGACTTTTAAATAAAAATCAACACATTTTCTTTTTTTTTTTTTAAATCGATTATTAACTTATCAGAATCAATAATCGAATCGTTCTAGAGAGAATCGGGATGCATCTAAGAATCGATTATTTATCGGCAGCAACAGCAGAGCAATCTCCCCGATGCGGGCGCTGCCAATCTACCAGAGTCTGCGCTGTAGTGATCAATCAATGGAGCCGCAGTATCCAAGTTCCGCCCATACACCCGCCCGACCAATCTCGAGACAATCCCAGCTGTCAATCATGAAGTTTCAGCCCGTTTTTATAGCATACCCCAACCAAGCTGATTAGAAAAAATGAACACTTCAGCGTTATCAGAATTACCTAAAAGGACAGCACTATCTTTGGGAAAAATTATTTGATGTGTTATTTGACTTTTTAGTTTGGTCCATCAGCTACCATGGAGGGGGCGGGGCTTATGAGATATACTGCAGTCAGTCACCAGGGGGCATTCCATATGTTTTGGCTTGACTTATACAGTCTATGTTTTTACCCCTGGTTCCCTCCTCTGTCCATGTCTGAGCTAACCGCGACCCCACAAATGTCAATGGCATTTTGAATGAGGTTTTCTTACTTGTATGACAGAACCCAGACGTTGTGGTTTGACTACAGCTCCTGCTATGATACATCAGAATGTCAGCCATTAAAAAGGAAGTGAGCCAACAGCCGTGCTGTGTGTTTGCTTTCAGAGCCCAAGGACCGTGGCAGTGTGACCAGTCTGAGCAGCGACTTCTCCCTCATCACTGAGGAGGCGGGCGCCGCCTCCAGCCTCACCAATGACACTGTGGACCTGTTCCCCAGCCAACCCCAGGCCTCCAGCTGGTCAGTATCTCACACACACACACACACACACAGGCTCACTTCATTTATTACTAATGTTTTAATTGGATGTTTTGGAAAGTAGATGATGACCTTTTCATATAAGTGAATCATTCATGTTCAAATGTAAGCATTTCAAGGAACAACACACAGAGCTCCATGTATTTCAGTGATGAACACAGCGTTGGCGTGGGCATGTTGCTTCAGTGAGACTAGATAATACTAGAGCATCTTTCAACTTGAGAAAGTTATCACAGTAACAATCAATGGCTCAGTTCCACTCATGTCCACCCACACGCTCAGTGAGTTGATGAAGTCTCGGGGGGGGGGGGACTTTCTGTCTGTCAGTCCTGACTCTGCCTGACTGCGTCGGGACGTTTATGGTGATGACAGGAACTCCACATCAGAAACAAAGGAAACAGGGAAGTGTTTCTGCTCCAGTCCATGAAACACTGAAATAGAAACTGTTTGCAGAAATGTTTCCTACACGTTCTGGTACTCGCCGGGATGAGCTCCCTACACATGATCAGCAGTAAAATGGCAAGGTAGGGTGCCTAGCATAGAGAGCAGTCGTTTACCAACCGGAAGGTCAGTGGTTCGATCCCTGGCAGTCCAATGTCGAAGACACTGAATCTGACGTGGCGCCTCCAGGGTGTGAATGTGTGTGAATGTGTCCCTGTAAAGCAGCCTCGGCCTCAGTGTATATCAATGTGTGTGTGAATGGTACTGTACTGTGTAAAAACACTTTGAGTACTCGTTAAGACTTGCAAAGCGCCATATAAATGCAGTCCCATTTACAGCAGAGGCAACGCAGGAATACGTCATCACAGCTTCTGGCTCCCTCACACACAGCTCTTATTTCATTGGTTTGCGCTTTGGAAGTTCAGCGGTAATGAGGTCGATGTTGGAATAATGTAAATGTGTGGCGAGGGGGGATCCTGCCCAGCTTAGTTTGAATGGCTCTGCCCTAGAGCGGTCAGTCTTCCTCTATAATACCATTCAAATTTATTTAATTAGGGGTCCAAGCCCAAGTCTGGAAGAAGAGCTATGGCGTTCGCACAGCAGGGCTGTGGAACCCTATTGTTTTTACTAAGATTATTCATCATTAGGGGTCCAAGCCCGAGTCTGGAAGAAACGGCGGTAGCAAAGCTACACCGTTCGCACAGTAGGGCTGTGGAACCCTATTGTTTTTCTACTGATTTTTCTTCTTCATTATTCTTCTCCGCCTAAAACTCTGACTACAGCCTAAACTGTACATGGTGGGGGGTTGCCGTTTTCAGGACTGGTCTGAAACTCCGCAAGGACCTCAGGCGCAAAAATTGACCCACTTCCACCACTAGGTGGCGCTATAGCAGAAAAAACCGCGTTTGGCCCTATAACTTCCACACCGTACACCGGACATTTAAAAACCATATATCCACGTGTTCCCTGGATCCAATTGAATCACGTGATATAGGCCACGCCCATTTCCGCCTAGACTTTTATGCGTGAAAAATCGCGATTTATCAAAAACCTACTTTTTCGATCTCCTCCTAGACCGTGCGACCGATCTGCACGAAACTTGGACCGTAGCATCTCCAGACCGACCTGACAAAAAGTTAATAAAAAGATTTTTTTTAGGATAAAAATTGCGCATATTACACACGAACAAATTTGTGTAGCTAACTATTAAAACACCAACTTTGCCATAGCTCAGCCAAAATAAATGCTATCAACGCCACACTTTAGATTCTTGTTTGACATGACCCCCTGGAGTTCCGATACGCGTTTTACGAAAATTGGTCACTAGGGGGCGCTACAAGTATAAAAAGTTTATATCTCATGAACGGCTCATCCGATTTTTTCAAAATTTGATGGGTACCATCTAGGGACACTCCTGAGGCCATCTCTAGAGTGAGGTACTGAGGGGTCAAAGTGGGCGTGGCCTATGGGACCCATGTCTACATTTACCACTTACACTAATGTGAACAACTTTAAATTTACAGGGTAGATGGACAATGGGCCATGGACCACACCTACCAAAAATTACACATGTGGACCACTAGGTGGCGCTATAATGGTTTTTTGTCTTTAACTCCCACAATACACATCGGAAATTAGAAATTCTTACATCCACGTGTTCCTTGAATCAAGCTGAATTACGTGATATAGGCTACGCCCATTTCCGCTTTTTCCGCAATATCGCGCAATGCCCAAAACCAACTTTTTCGAACTCGTCCTAGACCGTGCGACCGATCTGCACGAAATCTTGTAGATAGCATCTCCAGATAGACCTGACCAAAAGTTATCCAAAGAATTTTGCTACGTTAAAGTATGCGCATTTGACGACCAAACAAATTTTCCTAGCTAGCTACCACACACATATCATATCTTATCTCAGCCAAATTAAATGTTATCAGCAAAGACCTTGAGATCCTTGTTCACCGGCCCAGTATGATGCTCCGTACCAAATTTGGCGAAGATCGGCCTTTAGGGGGTGCTATAAGCAACGTTTATTTGTTTTGGCCAATAACTCAATGCATTTAAATGGGAAATTTACATATGCAATATCTCTGCCACAGTAAAAGCAATCACCACGAAAGTTGTGGTTTTTACTTTTGTGTGCTCCCCTGGTTTTTTACAATAAACAAACTTCTTAACCCACTTGACAAAGTTGCTAAACCTTCACAGTGGACAAATGCAACTCTTTTCTCTCACTTTTTCAATCCAAAATCAACACCATTCATAGGAGCCGATACCGTGCAATTAAACATTGCAGTTGGTGCTAAGTGGAGAGTCTGTCATAGCGTGATTGGTTATGTTGGTGTCATTGATTCTTAATTTCCCACGAAGCACCCACGGAGGAAAACATAAATCGGCGTCTATGACGCCGTTTACAACAACGTGACCACCTCCCCTGCTCCTTCAACCACCACATCTGCCTCCCCCCTCCACCCTCTCAGTCACTCTCTCATTTCTCTCTGCTGTCTCCTGTGGTCAGGGGGGTTAAGAAGTTTGTTTGTTTGTAGAGAATTCTTAAAGGTGGTCTGTATATGCGTGGAGGTGAACTGTTGACCGCTACGTTTGCAACGGCGACGTACTGCAGACGTCGCGGCTCGCGCCTCTGGATGTTTACCGACGTTTGCCTCCCCGCCGCCCGGCTTCGGGTTCCGCTTTCGCGCGCTCCGCTTTCGCGCGCTCCGCTTTCGCGCGCTCCGCTTTCACGCGCTCCCCCGGGCGTTGGGGGCGACTGCCGTGGGTGGCTTGGGCCCCGTCATAACTGCTTGCAGTTCTATTTTTTATTGTTATTTTTTTAAATATTCGAATAATATTCAAATATTTAATGCTCATATGCAGCCTGTTATTAATATGTACTACACTACTCAGGCTTATGCATCTTCAATGCCACTATAAGCCAGTGGTTGTTGTTACACGTTCTGTCCACTAGAGGGACTTCCAACATCAGCCTGGCCTTGAAGGGGATCTACGTCATGGTGCATTGCATTTCTGTCACGCTGCTGTCTGTTTACAAACACAATTCATCAGAGAACTCTGTAATGAAACATTATCTAACAAGTGTATTGAAGCGGCTCTGTTGTAAAGGCTAACGGTGCTCGGTTAGCACAATGACAGCTAGGAAACCAGAACGAGCTAACTATTGATAACATAAGCATTTTGGCTCTGTGGATGTCGATTTTAAAGTCATGTTAAAACTAGGGCTGGGACTCGATTAAAAAAATTAATCTAATTAGAGGCTTTGTAATTAATTAATCGAAATTAATCGCATTTTAATTGCATATAAATATTAGTTACCCTGGTCCTGAAACCAGTCATCTGGTGGAGTGTGGGTTGGGTGTGGGTCCTTGTAACTTTACTCGGAGTCGGGCTAACGTCCACGCTAACTCCTATGTGTTTTGCGTTGAGGTGATATTTGAGGCTCGATGTGCTGCGGTGATACGCAAATTCCTTGTTGCATAGCTTGCACACAACCATGCTCTTGTCGACACTTCCATCCTTTCGTTTTTTAAAACAAAATTTCCCATCCACGGGGCCAAGCAAAGCGGTCTCGTCAGCTTCTTCGTTCATGTTCACTGTGGTTTGTTGTTGTCGGAAGTCAAGAACGCTAGTTGGTGCTCCAGTATAATCGGTCCGTCGAAACTCATTCATTGAAAAACGTTCCGCGGTGCAAAAATAAGTGTGGTTAAAATTGTTATTTATTTTTTGCGTAATTAATCTTAATTAACGCGTTAAAGTCCCGTAATTAATTAATCTTAATTAACGCGTTAAAGTCCCGGCCCTAGTTAAAACTATTTCCCATTCTTCTTTTGATTTCCGGCCGCAGCCTGTCATTACCCCCCCCCCCCCCCCTCCCCCCCGTTCTAGCGTTACTAGCGTAACGTAACGTTAGCTCACAACGCCTTGTGTTTCTCACTCCCGTAACTTATTGTTCATCAGACGTGACATGCGAAGAGGGAGATTAGCTCACGTTAACCAACCTATTTATAAAAAAAATCACATTTGAATAGTATTGATTTTTTTTTAACTATTCGAATTATATTCGACTTTCGGAATTCGTTCCAACAGTCCTACTCAGCGCCGGCGACAGCGTGCCCGCAGACCACTTGGACTCAAGGATCAACTGATGAGATTTTGAGGTCAAAGAATAATCCACTGATTATGACAGTTCCATCACATGTTAATAGGATGACGTGATGACATTTTATATCCCAGGAGTCAACTTCACTGTGACTCCATAATGTTCTGCAAAAGCCCGTTATTCAACGCCATAACTCCAGAACAGAAGGGGAGACATCTGGTCGGATACTGAATTGGTGACCCTAATCTTGAAACTGTGGTGATTGTTTTGAAACCAAAACACACACTTAATACCTTTTTATTAAATTGCTTCAAAGTCTTCAATGCATATATTATACGAGTCCGGACAGACATGGATGTGAATGCAACGGACCGGCAGAAGCATAGAACCACGAGGAGGTCTGTGTCCGAACCCCCTCTGTGCCCACCTACCGCTCTCATTTACCTTAGCTCCAGAGTCTGAGGGATTTGGATCAATGTAATAAAAATGACACAAAAGACTACTGTCAAATATTTCAGAAGGAACTGTTAATTTATGAGGATGCTTCATGTCAATCAAAATAAACTTGAGTTGGTACCAAGGTATTTTTCTAATCCCAAGCTGCTGGTGCTGCACACGGCCCTGCTCTGTTTGTGTCCTCAGGAGAAAAGGCCCCGCCTCCTCTCCTCAGATGGTTGTTTGGAATAAAACCCACCCTCTGGACGAGCACCTCTCCCATCCACTCACTGAGGCCAGGTCTTCCAGCTCCTCCTCCTCCAACCAATCAGAACACGGCGCTACACGCATTGGCAGCAGCCCGTTGGCTGTCCCTGGAAGAAGGTGAGTGAGTCGATGGAACTCCATCAGTGAGTCCAGTTGTGCATGCCATCTTTCGTTATACAGACCCTTTGCTTGAGTAAGTGTTGACCTGGAGCGTGAAGAGTAGATTTATTTTGTAAAGTATCCGGCTGCGCTGTGGCCTTCCTGTATGTGATTACCTACCTGGCTTGACACATCACAGAGACGCCGAAGCGATCACTGCTCCGTGCGCCGCTGGCAACAAAACTCGTTCCCTATTTCATCATGTGCATGTAGGGTAGACAGCAATCAGTTTTTGGAATGACACCGGTAGCCGGTGAACCACAATCAATGAGCCTGTAGCAATGTAGCTTCTCCCCGCTCCCGCTGCTGCACTGCGCATGTGTGGGGACACACAGAGAGATCCCAATTTATAGATAGATATACAATATCCCAGCAATGACTGAAATAAGATGAAAAGATTCCATCGCTATTAAAACCTACTGTTCAGGGCACCGGGATAGCTCAGTTGGTGTATAGAGGTTCACTCCTTGATGCAGCGGACCAAGGTTCGACTCCGACCTGCAGCCCTTTGCTGCATGTCATTCCCCCCTCTCTCTCCCCTTTCATTTCTTCAGTTGTCCTGTCAATAAAGGCCTAAAAATGCCCAAAAAATAATCTTAAAAAAAAAAAACTACTGTTCACTGTGTAGTCCAAACTTATCCATCCGGGTGTTTTCACTTTAGATCAGAGATCAGAACTGTGTGGAGTGTACAGCTGTTGGCTGACAGGAAACCTACACCTGGGCAACTCAACATAGCTCCACCTGAATCCTGTTGTCTGCAAATACAAAGTATAGTATTAGAAAATCTCATACTATATTTTTTCCGTCTTTGCTGTCAAAACATTTTTTACATTTTAGCATGACTCTGCACCATGATAAAGTGACTACCAGGTCGAGGCGGCTCAGAGCAGCGGATGTATTCTCTGGACCATCTCACCTTGCCTTCAGTGCTGACTTCAGTTAGTGGTTAAAGAAGAGTTTTCTCCTGCAACCAATTTAAATGGTTGTATTGACAGCTATGAAAATAGATTTGAAAAGGAAACAACCTAAAAGTCACAGCTGGTTTTGTATTGTTTTCTAACTTGGCGGAGGAGAGGATGTGCTGGAGGCTGATGGAAACAGAGTGGTGGTATCAGGATGGTATAGAAGCACATGTCTTAGTGATCATTTAAAGCCAGCTAAATATGAGTGTGACCCCTGGGAGGCATGACACCAGCAACCACAAATGTATGCCTATCTTTTCCAAAAGCAGAGCGACAGCTCTTATTACCTGCTGATTGTATTTCATTTCACAGTGAGGAAGACCTGTGAATACCTGGCTGCTTGCTAACTAGCTTACCTATTAAGTAGTTAGATTGAGTCTTGTCTCCTCCCTGTCTCTCTCAGGTTAGCAGCAGACTACACCCGGTCAGGTTCCTCCCTCTCTACAGAGTACGGCAGTTGGCAGATAGTTTCGGGTTGTGGCAGCATCCATGACCACGCTCACTTCCCTCCCCCTCTGGCCTCGGCCTTCTCCAGCTCGTCTGCTGTGGCTGCTGCCTACGACTGCCCTCTGCCCTTCAGTTTTCAGGATGAAGGACTCAGTGGACGGATGTAAGTAACACTTACACAGTCCTCCTGTCAGCTTTTTCATTGAAAAAGAAGGGCAGGGCGCCCGGATAGCTCACTTGGTAGAGCGGGCGCCCATATATAGAGGTTTACTCCTCGACGCAGCGGGCCCGGGTTCGACTCTGACCTGCGGCCCTTTGCTGCATGTCATTCCCCCCTCTCTCTACCCTTTCATTTCTTCAGCTGTCCTGTCAAAAATAAAGGCCGAAAATGAAAAATAATCTTTAAAAAAGAAGGAAAAAGAAGGGCAATGGGAGAGCGCAGACCCCTGCCAAGACCGAATGCCCCATCTCTTATATTTATGGTTGGCTAGTGGTTACAAATGACTGTTGCCGGTGGTGCATTGGCTCATGTGATTGGTCAATCATCGAGGTACACTTATGTATGGACCAATCACTGCACAAGGTTCCTCTTGTGTTGGGAGAGTACTACCTACCCCAAACACGGAGCCAACACGGAGCCAAAAACCAGCCAGGCTTCTGTGATAATCATCACATAGCAGTTCCGTGTGTATTTGTAGTTAGGAAACTAACACACAAATCGCCACTGCCAAGACTCCTACTCACCAACGCCAGATTGATGTCACACACAATAGATGAGCTACAAATACACACAGAACTGCTACGTGATGATTATCACAGAAGCCTGGCTGAACACACTCCCGGACGGCAGCTAGCAGCTAGCAGCTAGCAGGGCGAGCTAGCGGCAGGATGTCTGAGTTGAAAACGCATCTTGTTGTCAAGTAAGAGCCCTGTTCATGTTGCACAGACATTATAATTAGGGCCCGAGTGCTGACAGCGGAGAAGGCCCTATTGAAACTGAAGGAATTATTATTATTATTATTAGGGCCCGAGCACGACAGCGGCGAAGGCCCTATTTAAACTGAAGGAATTATTATTTTCCCGGCAAATGAATTGCCTTTTTAAGGGGCTTAACATACTCAAACACTCACCAAAATTGGCAGTCGAATCAAGTCTGGTGAAAATTTACGTATTTTAAGGGTTTTGGGAATAGGCGCACAAAAATGGCTCGCTAGCACCCCCTACAAAGTAAAAAAAATTGAGCCCCTGCAGTACGTTTAACGTAGACTAACGAAACTTGGTATACATATGAAGCATGTCAAGTCGTACAAAAAACGTAATTGAAGCCATACCCTAAACCCAACAGGAAGTCCGCCATTTTTAATTGAAAGTTCGAAATTAGTGTGATTTTGGCCATTTCCACGTCGTACTTTAACGAACTCCTCCTAGAGATTTCAGCTGATGGACTTCAAATATGGTCTGTACCATCTCAACACCTTGAAGATGAAAAGTTATTAAAAGAAAAACTTTTCGTCAAACGGTGTGGGCGTGGCGGCCATTTTGAGCAATTATCGATGAACGAAGAAGTTGTTGTAACTTTAGTGTACATTGTCATATCTGCCCAAACATCTACACACCAAAATTGACTTTTGGTCATAGCGCCCCCCGCTGGCAACAGGAAATCCGCCTTATATGACAAAGTTACATGAAACTTGTGTGTGGTCTACATGTGATACTAAGCCGACCCCTATACTTTAACCAAGCCCATGTACTCAGGCCCCCTTTTATGGCTTTTGAACCGTTTAAGGTAGTCTTGTGTGAGGTATCATTGAACTCAGCAGAGAGTTCCTTCTTCATTGGTGATAGTTTGGCCCGTCCCCTATGCTTAAGCCACTCCCCTTTCATAACTGGTGACCCATTTAAGGTAGAGTCTTGTGTGAGATATCATTGAACTCAGCAGAGAGTTTCTTTTTGATTGGTGATGGTTTGACCCGCCCCCTATGCTGTAGCCACGCCCCTTTCATAACTGGTGACCCATTTGATGTAGACCCTTGTGTGAGGTATCATTGAACTCAGCAGAGAGTTCCTTATTCATTGGTGATGGTTTGGCCTGCCCCCCTATGCTTAAGCCATGCCCCCTTTCATAACTGGTGACCCGTTTAAGGTAGAGTCTTATGTGAGGTATCAATGAACTCAGCAGAGACTTCCTTTATTATTGGTAAAGGTTTTCCCCGACCCCTTTGCTTTGGCCACGCCCCCTTTCTAATGAACTGTATGACGTAGAGTCTTGTGTGAGGTATCATTGAACTCAGCAGGGAGTTCCCTTTTCATTGCTGATGATTTGCAGTGTCGGAGTGCCGTGCAAATGATACGGTTGCAAGGAGCGTCGTCTGCTAGTAACCCCGACTCGCGCAGAGGCGTAAGGGCCCATCCAACGCTGCTTGCAGCTTTAATTGCATTTTGTGTCTGCTAAGAGGCACAAAGGCACTCTTTAGAATATGCCCCCAAAACTGCTGTTTTAGCTAACTGGGAGCTATGGGCATTAGCTGCAGCAACTCCAGTTTGCTAGGACCGATTCTGTTTTGTTTTTTTGTTTTTTTTGGGCTATCGACAGTACTCACATATTTATAGCGATCAAGATTAACGTAAAAATTGCACGGAGTTCTCCTTTTAAAGCAGCGTTGTAAGAACTAACAATCATTCGTAGTTCTTGCTGTGCAGACACAATAAAAAAGGGGGGTTCTTGGAACGCGGTTCAGAGAACTATGTAAAAGTTCCCCCAGTCCGAAAAACGCCTTTAGAAACCAAGCTTCTCTGACAGAGAGCACGGACTCGATAGTGTTCCGCTCAGTACATACTCTATCCTGGTCAATATTCTCCAAAGACCAAATGTAACCGAAGCGTTTGTGTATGTGAAACATGGATATGGTTCTGTAGAGTTAATTTCTGCTTGATCTGATGGCCGCACTGAATGTGTCCCGCCAGCATCACTTGCAGTCGGGAAAAGCAAATAACATCTATCCATCTTTATTGGGAGGGAACGAGAGGAACTGGGAAGAAGGGAGAGAAGCCGAGAGATGATGATGAGTGTGTGCGCTCTGTGATGGTTACTGTTGGGCTGATCCAAACTACCTCTGCCTGCGTCATTCCGGTTTTCTTCTCTTCGGATTTCTTGTTTGTTATTATTTTTACAGCACTTAATGTAGGATATCTCTCTTGTTTCTTTGTGTCTCATCTTATTTGCTCTCTCTCCTGTTCAGGTGTCCCCTCCCCTCTGAGCGCCAGGCCCGTCTGGAGGCGGTGCGGGAAGTCTTCCTGGCCGCCTACAGCTCCACTGTTGGCCTCAAGTCGTCAGCGCCCAGCCCCTCTGGCGCCATCACCGGTCTGCTGGAGCAGTTTGCCCGTGGGGTTGGCCTCCGGGGCACCAGCGCCATCGTCTGACCCTCTCAGTGTGACTTCAGACCGTCCTTCTGCTTCCATCCATCCATCTATCCATCCACAGTCGATGCAACATGCCTGGACTGGAGGACAATAAAGTGCCAAACCTCTCTGTTCAATTGTGAAGCATTGATTTTTACCTTTGGTTTTGTTTTCAAACCTTACATGCTTAGAAAAAAAAAAATCTCTGCTGCTCCAACTTTTCCTTGGACTTTTAATCTTCCATGTTGAGTTCATCAGTCATATTCAGGGACGGAAATGGTTTCAGCCACAGTATCAAAAAGGGATATAAAGAAGGCTTTCTAATTGCTGAAATGTAAATGGCTGAATATGGGGTCTGTCCCTGTAACAGGCTGTATAAACACTTCTTTCTTCCTCTGTTCTTCCTCACCTGTTCCTAATTTTCCAAACTCCCTTCAGGGCCCTTGCAGGGATCGTCCCGTGTGCAGGCAGCAATGTGTTCTTAGTTCTCTTGTGTTGTGCTGCTACCCATTACTGATCCAAACAGAGGGATTTTGTCTTGTTGGACTGGATTTGAAAGATTAGATAAATCCAGCACTACAACCAAGCTTTTTTTGGTTTACAGCTTTGATAGCTAATATGAGACTTCAGCAGTTTGAGTAAGGGCCAGTGCTTTGTCCTGTATTACATCATATGCTGTGACTCAAATAGGAATTCTCAGTTTTGGCAAGACCCCTTAAGGTTAAGGGTTCACTGTGCTAATCCATACAACATATCGTCTGACCACATCAAAAGGCCCAAATGTTTGTAGCGGTTTGGAAAGGCCACTCCTGAACTGTTGAAGGCATTCATGGTGTTGTAAAAATCCTGCCTCCTTTCTCCCCTTAAACCACCTGGTCAACATTCTGTGTGAAGGGGCCAGATTTAAGGTTTCGGCAAGTTTCAGAAACTGCTGGATGCAGTGCAGGTTCCTACGCTGTTCCATGATCCAACAAGCACTTTGTTTGAAGCATACTGAAACCTTTAATCTTTAGTGTGTCATCTGGAAACATCTAAAGGCAAAAGTGTTCATAGATGTTAAGAATGGTCAAACCTGAAGGCTGGGAGAAAAGCCAGTATGGACTAGGCATGGGCCTGTATATGAGTCCGACGGTATGATAACCTTCAGCAAAAATATCACGGTTTCACAATATCGCGGTATTGCAATTACAGCTTTAAAATGTTTTTTTTTTTTCGTTTTTTTTTTTTTAAATGTCTGGGTAAAAAAAAAAAAAACTTTTTCCCTCATTGAACACAATGTATTTTATTTTTAAACACACTGCACACTGGCAGGGAGAGGGATTACTAAACTGCAGTTTATCTCCTTGACCACTCATGAAAAACAGCTCATACCTTAGGAACGGTATGACAGAAAATGTTAGTGGTTTTAAAACCTTGACTTTTTCAAATCGCAGTGTGCCTTGAAACCAGTAACCGGCCCATGCCTAGTATGGACAGAAGGGCCAATTACAGCCACCTGCGAGAAAAATAGGCAGCCTATCCTTTAACTAGATAACTTTCAAGTTCTGTGATATTTTCTTCATTTTCATCAAATAAGTTTTGATGATTTAACATGGACAGGATCAGTTCCTGAATGGCCCTCACATAGCAGTGTTTGAAGATCGTAACCCAGGAAATGAAGCAATCCTAGCTGTCGTTTCACCTCGCCAGTCTGTCTTCATATCCTCCACCTGAGTCCATATCCAGTCAGTTCTTCTTCAGTAGCACTGACATGGTAGCACAAGCCACTGAGCCTGGTGGTAGCCGATCTGTCAACCGGAGGCCTTTTCAGTGTTTCAGGAGTCCAGTGAAGCAAGGTCCACGGGACTCCTGCAAGTGCTGAGTTTTCTGCCCAGCTAGGATCACACCAAGCTTGGTCAAAAACGTGTGTGTCTTCTTTCAGGTCACACTTGGACAAATATTTCTACCTGAGCTACTTTTGGTTAGATTCACACTTTGAAGTAATTTTCTTGTTCTTTTCTGTTGCCAAACGGTTTGGACGGCTGCTGTACCTCAGGATGTTTTGTTGTGCCTTTTTTATCTTCAGTAACGCTGGGTGAGATCTTTTTCTGGTCCAGTTTCAGGTGTATTTCTGTTTCTTAAATGATTGTAAGAGCTTGGGGGGTGTGCAGCTGGTTGTTGATGAAAGGTTTGACTGTAGCGCATTAGCAGTGATAGCTTCGGGGCTTCCCCTTTATTACTCACCTGGTAGTAAGATTCTAAGTATGTTTGTTGTACTGTATCATGAAGCAGTCGAGTCTTATAGACACCCCTGATATGGTGGATGTGATGATGAGCAAGATTTTCATTTCTGCTTTTGAAAAAGACTGTAGGAGAAGAGGATTTTATTGGTTTAAGGAATAATTTTAGTAGGAATTTTGGGAAATGCATTTATTCACTTTCTTTCTGATAGTGATTGACAGATTAGCATAAAGACCGGGAAGGAAACCGATAGCTCTGTTTTAAGTTTAGAGTCTGTTTAAATGTGCATACCAGCACCTCAAAAGCTTAACTGCCATGCTGGCTCTGTACTTAAAGCACAGACATAAAAGAGGACTTGAATTTCACATCTTACTCTTAGAAAGAATTTGAATAAGCACATTTCATAAAATGTTCAACTGCAGAATTTAGTATTCTGCTTGCCAAATATAAGCCAAATTCTGCTTTGTTTGTACCACAGAAACACATTTGCTAAGCTGTTTTTAAAGCACAGGAGGTGTCATCCTTTTGTTCTTGATGCATTAAGGAGTTTGTGAGCATGTGGTTCATGTATCAGTTCTCTGCATGGGTTGTCAGAGTGCTTCCATGTTGTACCCTCAGTGACATAATCTATCCAACGCATGGCCTCATCTCCCTCTCCGCTTTCAAGCTTTCTTTTTAAGATATCTTTCCTGAAAAGGAGTTCTAATTCAGTCAAGGTTTCATATCATTTGTTTTTATTTTGGCATCATTTCATCTATTCTGTCTGCCTGTAGCTGTTAAGCAGTCAATCACAGGACCATTGCAATAACATTTTCAAATTGCCGGAAAGAGTCATTGTAAGAATTTCTCATCCTGGTTTACTTCAGATACGTGTCACGTTTTCACTCACTGGTTTTGTATGACATCCTCCAAGTTTATCTCCATACAAGCATACAATGTTTTACAAACTCATTTTTATTTCAGAATCTGATAAAAATGCTGCAATGCACTCGTCCCAATGTTCTCTGTGTAAAGATTTCTTTGTACAGTTGATGCATTTTTAAGTAATTCTACTTTTGTTTTTTGTTATAAATTGCTCTTAATTGTTGGGAGGCGACAGGCCACAATGAAAGATGAACTGAGCAGGGAATAAACAAAAGACAAACCTCTTGTGACTTCCTTATTTATTTCTTGTTCGAGTGAATGTGAATGATAATGTCAGTAGCTTGTATTGGTCATCATCCATGGTGAGATATATGCAGGGCTTAATTTGAGCCGGAACACACTGGAACATGTTCGGGCACCTCCAACGTTGGATCCGGAACCTTTTTTATTGGATCCGGCACCTCCTGTGTCACTATGAAAAATTAATCGCCTAAATGAAAAAAATAAATTACTGTTTGTGTAGTGTTCAATGTTGTTATGTTTTGTTAGTCTTTATTCCCCATTAAAGTTCCACAAAAATCTCATGTTTGCATTTTCGATGCGTTTTGAGGTGAATTTTCAGGGTAAGACGGAGGGGGGAGAGGGACGGAGGGAGGGGAGGCACTTCAAGTGACACATGCACTTGTGCTGGTTGAGATTGCTGTTAGGGGAAAAATGTAAAAAAGACAACAAAGTTTGCTTAACTTTAACTCAAATACGCTGGCCAGTCGGATCCCAAACAATAGTTTCTGCCGATCAAGAAGGTGGAGACATTACATTTTGTACCCATGCAGTGCATGTTCTGAAATTAAAATAAACATTGCCCTGATGTACACACAGCGTTGTTTAGGCTTTTTTAGTCACAGAAGCTACGTAGGCAGTGTAATTTTTTTTTGTTCCGCTTTGAGTCGCCGGATCCACCCACGCTCTGCGCTCCGGGACCTCCCACTTTACAAATTAAGCACTGGATGTATGAACTACTTCACAGATAGGACCTCTACGTACAGTTTGGCAAATGAGAATTCTATGTCAAATGTAATGTGATTGCATAAAACACATAACTGGATGTTTAAAATTCCCATTTGGTACTTCTGATCAAATTCGCCTGTGTTGCGCTAAATAAATTACCATCACTTAATAGGACAACAGGAAACTGCTTTCTGTTGTTAAATTCTGTCTTCGCTCCCTTTAAATGCTGAGGTCTGAGGTCACTTTTGCTGGCCAGATGCCTTTTCTTAATTGGCATGTTCTGTTTTATTTAGACAGTGACAGAGAGTGAGGGAAAGACCTGCAGCAAAGGGCCCTGAGCTAGACTCATCATTTTTTTGCTCATGACTAATTTATTAATGACTCAGCATCATCTGTAATAGAGAAAAGAATCACTTCATCTGATGTTTAAAGTGAATAAAACAGCTTCGCCAGCCTGCTTTCTGGAGTTCCACAACTACACATATCTGTGACGGGGTGACTGTTTTGGACTCATGCATGTGCATGTTTTAAGTCTGGTAAGAGAAGTAAAGGGCGTTGTTGTGTGGCCGGAGGCTGGCTTCTGTTTGTGCTCCCGAGGCGAGTGGCGTCCCGGGGGAGGCTTGGCGACGAGCTGGAACAGTGGACAGCAGCGGTGAAGGAAGCAGCGCCGCCGGCCAGAGTAGGGGAAACTACATGGATAGCTAAATACCCTCTACACTTTCTTCTGTATCGTTTTCAAAGGATCCCTCTTTTTGATGGAATATTTTTAGCCTGCGTTTTTACCCTGGTTGACCTTTGGTTTTGGTATTTCCTATTATCACTTAGTTTTTTTTTTTATCCTCTTAAGGATCCAGACTGCAACTGTTGGAGAGCCTGAGAGACGGCAAGTACAAGGACTGTTAAGAACCAACACCATAAGTGACTTTGGGCTGGTTTTATTATTTGCTTTATTCTAATCTGTGAACATTTAATCCCGATTTGTGTTTTTTTACTCCGCTCACCCATGATTTTTAGAACCTGTGTAGCCTTTTTATGGAGTCCTAGGCTTCTTTTAGCCTAGGTGGCATTGTCGGTTTTTAACTGTATTTTAGCCTTTAAAGGGATATTTCACTGTTGGAAAGATGTATATATATATATATATATATATATATATATATATATATATATATATATATATATATATATTCTTTACGTCATTTATGTAGTAGAAATGTGATTTTCTTTTTTTTAAATTGGTGGCTTCTAGGCTGAGAAAAGCCAGAAAATGTGTTTTTGGCTCATGTGGATGAAAGACTCCAAATCCCAGAATGCTGGGACTTGCTTCGCTGCTTCTGCCTACCGTTTACAGACAGACACACAGTGAGACAGTCAACTCAACTCAAGTGTGTTTTATTGTCAATTCAACCATATACACGAAACAACGTTTCACCGTGGCTCAAGTGGTGTTACACATTTAAAATATATAAAAACGACATACGAAACAGGCTACATTTAGTGCACACACATTATAGGCTCCGTAAAGTTCAGCTAACGCACACTAGCAGTAGCAATAATATGTATTGGCTTTAACCTCGCCAAACATCCTCTACAAGTACAATTTTGGCTTTATTATTTGTGTCCCCTACAAAAATTACTCTTGAGAATATACTCAATATACTCATGTTTATTGTTCCCAACTGTTTTCCCAAATTTACACTCATTTATCTGCCTCAACCGGTTAGGAGAGATAGAGAGAAAGAAATATGACACATTATGGATACAATGGACTGACATGATGAACAGTGGCAAATATAAAAACAATAAAGTCAAAACTGAAGAAAAATAGATCTACGACTAGTGTTAAGAGTAGTAGCAGTGCAGGCCGTCGAGCAGGACTACGGCAGCAGCTGCAACCATGATCCAGGTGCCACCACAATCCGAGGAAATTTGCAAGGCGCGAAAGGACTCTGGGGAATAAGCTAAGTTAGTAACAAGCATTAATAGGACATGAATGCACACAGATGGAAAGAGAGGAGGAGATAAGAATTCAGTGTGTCAAAGGGAGTCCCCTGGCAGTCTAAACCAATAGCAGCATAACTAAGAGCTGGACCAGCTCTAACTATAACCATTATCAAAGAGGAGAGTTTTAAGTTTAGTCTTAAATGTGGGGACGGTGTCTGCTGAACCCAGTCTAGGAGCTGTTTCCACAGGAGAGGGGCCTGATAGAACTATTATGCGTGTCTGTATTTGATGTCATATCTATAATGTCACAGTGTTTGATGTTCATATTAAAGGTGGCCAAAGCTTCAAATAATGAAGTCAATGTTGTTAGGCCTGCCTCTCCTAGGTACTTTCTCTGTCTCTCCTCTCTCCCTCCCTGTTTCTGTCCTAATTGCAGAAGTGGAGTCTGGTGTGCCGGAGTCAGGGTTCCAGCTGCCTCTCATCTACCACAATCAACCTCTGCTTCATATACCCGGTCATTCCTCCACTCTGCGTCAGATCCATATGTGGAGTTTGTGGGGTTGCACTGCCCCCCCTGGCGGCTGAAGCGGGTAATTGCATTTTCATGGCATGACCAGATATTTTATAAATATTTTAAATAACACAAAACAACTAAATGGTGGTAGGTAATACATCTGATTTCATATAGGCCTACTGCTTTAGTAAAAAATAATAAATTTTTTCAAGGCTCTGGCTCTCACCTGAGACCTGTCGACACATATGCAGGACGCAAAAAACTAAAATTACTGTTGCACTAGTCTGGACATCTTACCGTGCCAACGTTGTAATAAAGGTTTCCTAAATGCTATGTATATAAATTTGCTGTCAACTTCCTAATTGATTGCTTGTTTTGTGTAGATTTGGACTTTTATACGTTTTTATTCCACATTGTTTAAACGGCGAAGTGGATCTCCTGATCGCTGTGGATTACTTTTTTTTTCGTGTCATTGGATTACGGCAAAATACGGATCTTTTTTCTTAACGTGTCTTAACCTTTTATGGTGGGACTGCTCTTGGTTTCTGCGTTTGGAGAGGCATCTCAACAGACTGGAGGTCCAACACTGATTGTTCACTGTTACATTTTAGTTGAATTTAAGTGTCGGGGCAGTTTGCCACCGTCTGTCTATTGCATTCCAAGACAGCCGTGTTGCGATTGGATTTCATAAAGGCGAGTTGTTAAATTGTTACAATGTAATTTAAAATCTTCTTTAAAAATAAACATATGTTTATTTAGCATGTTTGTTTTGTCCATATGTGCTCGTGCTGTGTTCCCCAAGTGGTAGGCCAGGTCTCAGCTTCTACAATGAGTTTTTTTTTTTTTTTGCCCCCCCTGGCTCGAATGTCAAACTCCGCTTATGGTCAGATCATAGGGCGTTTCTCAATTTCAAGAATGCAAAGAACAGAAGTGTTCTTGGGGAGAACGTTCTTGCTGGTTGTTTTTGGAAGACTGAACTCGCAAGTTCACAAGCACAGAAAACGCTGTTAACAGTTTGAGACAATGCATTCTTGCTGGTTTTGCGCAACACCCCAGCACAGAGGCTACCGGCAGTTCCCCAAAAAATTTGCCAAATCTTCTCTGCCAATGTCAAACAGCTTATTCTGCCATTGACTCGTTTGGTGTTTGGTGGATTGGATGATTCTGCCTACGGCAGTTGAATCATAGGGTCAAAGTGTGTAGAAGACGCGGAGAACGCTATGCTGATTGCTGCACCGATAGAGTAACACCTTTTGGTGGAGGCAGTGTGATGGTGTGGGGTTGCATCTCCCTCACTGGAAAAACGAGGCTTGTCATCATTGAAGGCAATCTCAATGCAGAGAGTTATAGAGATGAGATTCTGCAACCAGTGGCAATCCCATATCTCCACAGTCTGGGACCGAACTCTATACTCCAAGATGACAACGCTCGCCCCCACAGGGCGGGGTTTATCAGAGACTACCTCTAGAATATGGGAGTGGAGAGGATGGAATGGCCTGCCAGCAGTCCTGACCTCAACCCCATTGAACACTTGTGGGATCAGCTTGGGCCTACTGTTCGTGTCAGAGTCACCAACACAACCACGTTGGCTGACTTGCGACAAATGCTGGTTGAAGAATGGGATGCCATCCCACAGCAGTGTGTGACAAGGCTGGTGACCAGCATGAGAAGGAGGTGCCAGGCTGTTGTGGCTGTGTATGGTTCTTCCACACGCTACTGAGGCTCCTGTTTGTGAAATTAATAAATTGTTAAATTGCCAATATGTCTTGTTTCTTCAAACTTCAATCATCCAATCCACCAAACACCAATTGCGCCTCGCCTATAAAGTGGACGAGAGCAGGTGACGAGCAGCAGGGGGCGGTGACAAAAATCCGCTGTCAAGTCGGACAGTTTCCAGCTGATTCCAGCAGCCTTCAGGCTGAACAGGAAGTCACAGAAACACTGTGGTCCGATTCCGATTTAATAAAATGTTATCAGACCCATATATCAGTGTACCCAGTCTCCAGTTGTTTTAATTATGACAGAGTAGCTGTCAAAATACGCTACATGTGATCTGTTGCTGATGTTAATAAACAACAGACTGTAGATGATCCGTAATCTGAACAGATTAAGTCTCTGACTTCTAAACATAACTATCAGCCACACATGTGTTCTGTACAGAATAAGCCTTTAAATCAGACAAATAGCAGTTAAAATCCCTCCAATTCAAAATCAATAAAAAAGTTTATATAAAACGTCATCATGTTGAGTCGATTCTGAACCAATCAGCTATTAGATCAGCTGAGAGGCCGGCGTTTCCCAGCATGCCCTGGGTCCGCCTGGGTCTTGTGTAACATAGTTGAATGGGTTCAGGTTAAATTCTACTAAAATTGGCACAACTACGCCATCTACTGTTAACGTTCGTACCTGCTTCGAGTAGTTGTAGCGCAGCATTATGGGAAATGCCTCACAGCAACGGAGAATTTCCAATGAGGTAACATGTCTGTGAATGCTTGTGGACAATATAGCGTTAACTATTTGAAAAGCACTTAAAGTTGACCCAATTTGTTTGGTTAGATATAATAATTGTCTGAAGTTAATTTGGCAATGGTTGTATTTAGTTACCAGCCATTTTATTCATGTTTTACCACTCGAAAAATATTTTCTGTCTATTCTCCTAACTAGCACCTACATGTGCCGTCTTTCCAGACAGAGCATGCTAGCTGTTGTCCTTTTGAGATGAGCATTCACACACTGTTGTCTTCCATTGTAAATGCAGGTATGTTGCAGTATGTTGTATGTTGCTGTAGTCAGTGGTGAAATGTTTTGTACTGAGATATTTACTTGTGATCTGCTTGATGTTTTATACTGATGTTTTATACTGTGGGAAAAGACAAGCACATCATTATTATTATTGTTAACTGTTAAAATACTGAAAAGGATAATGAAAATGATAAAAAATAATACTAGTCCAGTATGAAGAAGCTATCTTATAATTTTGTTTATATATTTCAATTACATTTATTATTCATTATTATTCAGCTTTGCTAAAGTAAGTGTCAAAGTTTTGCACAGAGAAAATTAAGTTGTAGAGAGGAGAAATTCCACACAGCAACGGAGGATTTCCAATGAGACAGAGCATGCTAGCTGTTGTACTTTGAGATGAGCATTCACACACTGTTGTCTTCCATTGTAAATGCAGGCAGAGGCTGAACTGGCTGTTACCAACCCGACTGGCTCTGAGTGATACAAGAGACATCTCACAAAGGGCACATTGGTGTCGTGACTCATCCATGACTACACTGGACCGGGCTAATGTCTTCTCGCCACCAACTGGAACTGCATATCTTTCATTTGTGTATTAGATTGTTGGGGTTATCTAATTGGTAAACAGCTATAGCCTCACTGGCCTGTCCTTTTTGATACACTCAGGAACTTATTTTATTTGATTGTGAATTTTGCTAGCAAATATGAGTCTCAGCAAATTTGGTACCTTTCATATGACTCCTCATAATGTTGGTAAAGGAAGAGGGTTACATAGCAGTAGCACACCAGTGCCATTCTCGCTGGGTGATCATCATAAGACAATGCTAGATGTAGATTCTGTACACAGTTCTCTTAGAGGTGAGGATGTAATGAACACTCACGGCCAACCTATAACTGAGACACATCCACCACCGAGTACAAGCACATGAGCACTATTATGCAGCAGATTGCTAATAACAGCAAATAGCTGATAGTGTTATGACACACCTCAACACATCTAGCCCTTCAACTACTGCACATACCGGTCATTATGAAGCACGCAATAAAAGAGGCCCCTCCTCCAGTCACACTCTGGATCTCTTCCAAGTCCAACTGGTCACCCAGGGCAGAGTCAAGGACCCACCTGTGTTTTGAGGGGAGAGTTCGGATACACTGTCTGTTGGCGAATGGGAGGAATCAATGGAAAATTACATGAGGAAGAGCGGTGTTCAGCAGGAGAATCAAGCGGAGGAAATTCTCATCCACCTGAGAGGCAGAGCTAAGGATGTTGTCAGGTTTGGGATTAGAAACGGAGAAGTTGATGTCCAGCATAACCCACAGGCCATCTATGGGCTTCTTCGCAAACATTTCAGCTCTAGCCATTTCTCCTCTGTCCCTCTAACTGACTTTTATTCCACATTGCCAAAAGAACGAGAAGATCCATATGAATACTGGCTGAGACATGCAGTTTTACCTGACAGTGGAAAAATGTAACGTTGTACTTCCTCTCTGACGTTTACTGTAAGCGTATTGTGTCACTTCCGGTGTTCCCGTGTTACAGACGCTAGCAAAACTTGCTCTGCTTTATTGTTTAAATTAGTGGCTATTTGCCTGGATTGCATTTAAATTACACTAGTTATACTCAAGCACTTATACTTCTCTTCTCTTACAGCGACTGCCTCGCTGATCTCACAATTGTTAAAATGCTGTTAGCTACTTTAGCTTAGCCATTAGCAATGGCTAATTCCTCTACCTCTCCTACTCTCTCTTGCTCTGTGTGTCAAATGTTTAGCTATTCCTCTGCTTCCTTTAGTAATAATGATACATGTAATAAATGTAGTTTATTCGCTTCTCTGGAGGAGACCCCTGGAATCAAATCGTTTGCTTCCGTAGCTAGCCAGCTGAGAAGCCAACTCTGGTTATTGGGTGAGGCTGGCGGCTCCAGTGGCTGCGGTCGTTTGCGTCCCTGGGGCCAGAGCAGGCGATGTAGAATCCCATCTAAAGCTGCTGGCTAAAAATAACCGTAAATACAGTAAGATCATACTTCACGTAGGTGGTAATGATACCCGATTACGTAGATCGGAGATCACTAAAATGAATGTTAAGTCACTTTGTGCATATGCAAAGACAATGTCGGACTCAGTGGACCCCTGCCATACCTGATCAGTGATAAAATGTACAGCCGCATGTCATCCTTCAACCGCTGGTTGTCGGAATGGTGCCCAGCTAAGGATGTGGGCTATGTGAATAACTGGAGGGCATTCTGGGGAAAGCCTGGTCTGATTAAGAGAGACGGCATTCATCCCACTTGGGACGGAGCCGCTCTCATATCAAAAAATCTGACCAAATCTATTATCGGTACCATGAACCAATAATAAAATAAACCATGACAACCCAAGTTTGATATTAGTAATCAGAGGTGCAGTGCAATGCGCTCCTCTGTGCTTCCGTTGGAGCAGTCGCCCACTCATAGTCTAATAACCACCGTGTCTGTCCCCCGACTCAGATCGATTAAATCAAAGGTAAACAAAAGAGGGGCTATACTTAACAACCTAATTGGAATTAAAACAACTACTGCAATGATAGAACAGAATAGGAAAATTAGATGTGGACTATTAAATATTAGATCTCTGTCTTCTAAAGCAATATTGGTAAACAATTTGATATCAGATAATCAAATTGATCTATTCTGTCTTACCGAAACCTGGCTGGGCCATGAAGAATATGTTAGTCTAAATGAAGCCACTCCTCCTATAATAGTCATAATAATACTCAAATTCCTAAAGGCTCAGGCCGAGGAGGGGGAGTTGCAGCCATATTTGACTCAAGCCTGCTAATTAATCCTAAACTAAATTATAACTCGTTTGAAAGCCTTATTCTTAATATTCAACATGCAACACGGAAAACATTACAGCCAATTATGTTCGTTGTTATTTACCAAGCTCCAGGTCCGTATTCTGAATTTTTATTTGAATTTTTATCATGTGTAGTCCTTAAATCAGACAAAGTACTTATTGTAGGTGATTTTAATATCCTTGTGGACGTTGACAGCAATAACCTTAGTACTGCTTTCAACTCATTATTAGATTCAATTGGTTTCAGTCAGAGTGTGCATAAGGCCACGCACTGTTTTAACCACACACTCGACCTTGTGCTGGCATATGGCATTGAAATTGAGGATTTAATAATATTTCTGCAGAATCCTGTATTATCAGACCATTATTTAATAACTTTCGAATTCTTACTACCCGACTATACAAAATTAGATAAAAGCTTCTACGCTAGATGCCTAAGATATTCCAACAGCATTTAACTCAATGTCATGCCTTAATATAACAGAGGACCTTTATGTTAACTTTAGTCCCTCCCAAATTGATAAATTTGTAGACCGTGCTACGGCCTGCCTACGGACGACTTTAGACTGTGTTGCTCCCCTCAAAAAGAAAATGATGAAGCAAAGGAAACTAGCACCTTGGTATAACTCCCAAACTCGCAAATTAAAACAAATCTCGCAAAAACTTGAAAGTTAATGGTGTTCCACCAAACTGGAAGAAGCTTGTTTAGATTGGCAAGACAGTCTGAAAACCTATAGGAAGGCCCTCAGAAATGCCAGATCAGAGTATTACTCATCACTAATAGAAGAAAATAAGAACAACCCAAGGTTTCTTTTCAGCACTGTAGCCAGGCTGACAGAGAGTCACAGCTCTATTGAGCCATCTATTCCTTTAGCTCTGAGTAGTGACGACTTCATGACCTTCTTTAATGATAAAATTAAAACAATTAGAGATAAAAATCCATCACCTTTTGCCCTCAACTTCTAACGGTACACCTTTAAATGCAGGACTACTAGAAAGAACGACAAGACCTGACATATACTTAGACTGCTTTTATCCTATAGACCTTCAACAATTAATATTAAAAGTATCTACCTGTCTCTTAGACCCCATCCCAACGAGGCTACTTAAAGAAGCGTTACCCGTGGTTAACACTTCATTACTAGATATGATCAATATGTCTTTATTAACAGGTTATGTACCGCAGTCATTTAAAGTACCTGTGATAAAACCTCTTCTGAAAAATCCCACCATCGATCCTGAAGTCTTAGCCAACTATAGACCTATATCTAACCTTCCCTTTCTCTCCAAGATCCTTGAGAAGGTAGTCGCTAATCAGTTATGTGATTTTCTACATAGCAATAGTTTATTTGAGGACTTTCAGTCAGGATTTAGAAAGCATCATAGCACAGAGACGGCACTGGTGAAAATTACAAACGACCTTCTAACTGCTGCTGACGAAGGACTTGTCTTCATACTTGTCTTATTAGATCTTACTGCTGCATTCGACACTATTGTCCATACCATCCTGTTACAGAGATTGGAACATTTAATTGGCATTAAAGGAATAGTACTAAGCTGGTTTAAGTCCTATTTCTCTGATCGATCTCAATTTGTTAATGTTAACGATAAATCCTCCAAGTATGCTAAAGTTAGCCATGGCGTTCCACAAGGCTCAGTGCTTGGACCAATTCTATTCTCTTCATATATGCTTCCTCTAGGCAATATTATTAGGAAACACTCAATTAACTTTCACTGTTATGCGGATGACACTCAATTATACTTGTCAATCAAGCCAGACGAAACCAGTCAGTTAGCTAAACTTCAAGCATGCATTAACGATATAAAATCCTGGATGACCTACAATTTTCTGATTTTAAACTCCCCAAACACCTCCGAACTTCATTATCTAAAGATATAGCTACCCTGGATGGCATTGCCCTGGCCTCCAGCACTACTGTCAGAAATCTAGGAGTTATTTTTGATCAGGATATATCCTTTAACGCCCATCTAAAACAAACCTCAAGAACAGCCTTTTTTCATCTTCGTAACATTGCCAAAATTAGGAACATCCTGTCTCAAAACGATGCTGAAAAACTAGTCCATGCATTCGTTACTTCCAGGCTGGACTACTATAATTCCTTACTATCAGGTTGCACAAATAAGTCCCTTAAAACTCTCCAGCTGATCCAGAATGCTGCAGCGCGTGTTCTGACAAGAAAAGAGATCATATTTCTCCTGTATTAGCTTCTCTGCATTGGCTTCCTGTAAAATCCAGAATTGAATTTAAAATCCTTCTCCTGACCTACAAAGCTCTAAATGGTCTAGCACCATCATATCTAGAAGAGCTCTTAGTACCTTATTGTCCCACTAGAGCACTATGCTCCCAGAATTCAGAGCTACTTGTGGTTCCTAGAGTCTCTAAAAGTAGGATGGGAGCCAGAGCCTTCAGCTATCAGGCTCCTCTCCTGTGGAACCAGCTCCCAGTCTGGGTTCGGGGGGCAGACACCGTCACCACATTTAAGAGTGAACTGAAAACCCTCCTCTTTGATAAAGCTTATAGTTAGGGAGTGAGGAGTTGCAGCGTTCGCCTAGCCCGGCCCACCTGCTTCCCTTCATAGTCGTCAGATTCATCTACCATATAATCAATAATATAATAAAAGTAGAGGGAGGCAGGCCAGTACAGCCCGATCCAGTTGGGGAGAGTTCTAGCCCGACCAGGCTCCTCTCCTTAACCTGTCTCTCTTAGTTATGCTGTAACAAAAATAATTTCCCCCTGGGATTATTAAAGTATTTCTGATTCTGATTATAGTTCTAGACTGCCGGGGGACTTCCTTCCTTCCTACACACTGAGCTGCTCTCCTCTCTCTTTCCATTTGTTTCCATTTGTGTGCATCCTTGTTACTAACCTAGCTCTGGGGAGTTTACTCCCCGGAGTCCTTATGTTTTTTTCGCCCAGCATATTTCCTTGGATTAGGATGGCACCAAGATCTTGGTTTCAGCTGTCGCCGTGGTCCTGCTGCACTCCCTGCTACACTCTGCGGTGCCCTGCAGTGTCCTGCTGCATCCTGCTGAACCCTGCTGCGTCCTGCTACGTCCATCTATGCTCTGCTGTGCCACGCTACATCATGTAACGCCCTGCAGTGCCTTGCTATGACATGAACTACTACGACTACCATTTGTAGTCACTGTTCCATTATCTTTATTGTGACTATTATTGACACTGTTCATCACATCCCCAACCAGCAGGGTAAAATGTTTGATAACACCAGTGTAGAAATCATACGTATGTTCATCAGACACTGCCCCTGTAGAGATTTAGCTCTTACCTTCAGGTCCAAGACAATTGATCAATGGTCAGCTCGTGAGGTTCAGGAGAAGGGAGTTATGTCTTCTGCTGAAACGGGTGGCAAAATCAATGTGAATAAAGTTGAGGTAAGCCCTAATGCTAATCCAACTTCAGACTTTCCTACATGGGAGCCTACATTGTCTTTCTGTGCAGGACTTACCTGAGCCAGACCGCATCCAGTCAAATGCACAGTGCACACAGAGCCCGTCCCCTCCACCAAGGTCGGAAGAGGAGCTATCATTCATCTTAAGGGATTTGGGCCTGCAAGATGTAGACCTCTCATCCTGTGAAGTCTCCCTCGAATGGAAACATAAACTGTTGCAGATCATTGAGCAGTATGAATCTGTCTTCTCGAGACACAAAATGGACTGTGGTGAGGCGGTGGATTTTGTCCAAAGGATACGCCTGCTGGATGACAAGCCCTTCAGACTACCATATAGGCGAGTCCCACCATGTCACTATGACAAGCTTCGGACTGCTCTAAATGAGATGGAAGAATTGGGGATAATTCGTAAGTCTCAGAGCGAGTATTCATCCCCCCTTGTCCTTGCTGTCAAGCCAAACGTTGATCTCCGCATCTGCAACGACTTCAGATGGTTGAATGCAAGAACAGTGAAAGATGCACATCTGCTGCCTCATCAGACGGACGTCCTTGCTGCACTTGGTGGCAATGTGTTCTTTTCCACAATGGATCTCACTTCAGGCTTTTATAATGTTAGGAACACAAGGATGACAAAAAATTCACAGCATTCCCCTCCCCATTTGGCCTGCATGAATATAACAGGATGCCTCAGGGCCTGACAAATAGTCCTGCCACTTTCATGCGAAGGATGATGTCCATCTTTGGCGCTCAGACAAGCCTGTTGTGCTACCTGGATGATCTGATGGTCTACGCTCCATCTGAACAGGTTGCACTTGAGCGTTTGCAGATGGTTCGTTTGCTCCTTTGATGACCTAAGAGCTGTCTTCTCACAGTTGCCACCTGATGGGAAAATTGCCAGACCAGTGGCGTATGCCAGTAAGACACTCTCACATTCCCAGCTGAACTATCCAGCACATGGGCTGGAGTTTCTCGCACTTAAATGGGCGATCTGTGATTTGTGAAATTTAGCCATTGGCTTAAAGGGAGATGTTTTTCAGTCTGGACAGATAATAACCATTAGCATACATATTTACTAAGCCAAGGTTAGATGCATGCGAACAAAGATGGGTTTTAAAGCTCGCAGCATACAGTTTTGACCTGAACTATGTCCCCGGCCCAAAGAATGTGGTTGCCGATGCACTTAGCAGAGAGCCATTTGTTTAGTCATGCATGGGCCACCTAGCCTGGGTAAACCCTGACGAACTTCCTGCAAATTTGAGATTTGCTCTGCAAGTCAGTCTGGCGAAGAGCCCATTCAAACCCATTTCCAATGTCGCCAAAATCGAGGCACCAATCACAACCGTTGAGGCGGGCTTTACGCAACGACGATAGCGCAGCGATGGCGAGCAGCTTTTTGTTTACATTCAACATGATGGCTACCGAAGCGCAGCGTCACCGGTATCGTTGGTCTGATTGGTTGGACTATCCAATGCGCCCAGAGGCATTTGAAAATGAACTGTCAATGAACCTTCCCCAGACCCACTCTCAGTTACAACTGAGAAGGGTCTGGTGTCAACCAGGGTATGGGCCACCGTCTCTTAACTGAACCTTATGCCTTGTTACAGAAGCAAGTAAGTGGAACGATGGACAGGACAGTGCAAGAAGCGTTTCACTGCACTAATAACTGCCAGTTGGTTGTTGATCAGTCTGCAAAAGAAACTGCCATTGCCCCTCCTCCCCTTCTCCCTCTCTTCACAGGATGTTTCAGCTGTGTTGGAAGCACACGTCTCTGGGGGTGTCAGTCAAGTGAAAGGCACAGGACCAAATATCCCACAGCTTGTCAGTATTGATCTGAGTGCTTCGCTGCCAAAAAGTGAACTGGTCAACCTACAAGAACAGGATGATGTCTTGGGCAAGGTTTTCTGGTATGTCCAGCGTCATAGGAGGCCCACTAGGCGTGAACGTGCTGATGAGTCCCGTGGTGTGATGAAGCTGCTGAGACACTGGGCCAAGCTCTCCGTCAAGGATGGCATGCTGTACAAAGTAAAGAAGGACAAAATAAGACCACTTACCAATTCATTGTTCCAGACTCCTTGAAGGCGCAAATCCTCCATGGTCTCCACGAATCAGCCGGTCATCAGGGGCAGGCTCACACACTTTCCCTGGCCAGACAGAGGTTCTTTTGGATAGGGACGGAGCATGACATCTTCAATCATGTAAGAAACTGCTTTCGCTGTGTGGTCGGCAAGACCCCAGAACCACGTGACCGTGCCCCTCTGGAGAGCATTTGCACATCTGAACCAATGGAACTGGTCTGCATCGATTTTTGGACTGCTGAGCAGACTGATAAGAAAGTGTGTGGATGTTTTAGTTGTGACAGATCACTTCTCTAAGCTGTCCCACACCTTCCCATGTAAAAATCAGTCAGCAAAGCAGGTTGCCCTTCGCCTATGGAATGACTTTTTCTGCGTGTATGGTTTCCCAAAATGCATACATTCAGACCAAGGAGCCAATTTTGAGAGTCATCTTAAAGAGCTTCTGGAGATGACTGGCATCCAGAAATCACATACAACCCCGTACCATCCTATGGGGAACGGAGTTGTTGAGCGGTACAATAGGACTCTTGGCAACATGATACATGCCCTGCCTCCCCAGTCAAAGGCCAGGTGGCCACAAATGCTGCAGATGCTGACATTCTGTTACAACTGTACTGAGCACGAGACAACGGGTTTTGCACCCTTCTTTCTAATGTTTGGGAGGATCCCGCGCCTGCCTATTGATGTTGTTTTCCAGCATGCCCTCACCAACGATGCTGTCGTGGACCACTGTGAGTTTGTTTCTCGTTTGAAATGTGACCTGTCTGAAGCTGCATGTATTGCCCGGCAAAACAGTCGAACGTAGCAGGCTCATCAGGCGAGGTACTATGACCGCAAAGCAAAGGGGTCACCCCTCACTTTTGGAGACAGAGTCTTGCTTGCAAATCGTGGTGAAAGAGGGAAGAGGAAAATTGCAGACAGATGGGAATCCACAGTTTATGATGTGGTGTCTGTCAAACCTGAAATCAATGTGTATCACATCAGAGATCCTGTGACATCTAGGGAAAAAGTTGTTCACAGAAACCTTCTACTTCCTGTGAGTTTTCTCCCTGCTGGGGGTGACAATGCCTTGGAGTCAAGTTGCCCATCTGTTGCTGGTAGTGACCAGTCTGACCTTGTGGTCCCCACGGATGTACAGGACAGTGAGACAAAGACAATTAACTGGCTGATACAAATGGATGATGCGAGTGATGGTGATGCTGCTGCCAACATGTTTGATGGTCTTCCAGTTGTGGCTGTAAGTGCTCTGCCCTCTGAGAGTGAAGTGTCTGTAGCCCCAAATGCTGCATGTGAGGGTTTAAATGTTTGTTTATGCTGCACAGTTGCCTTCTCCCGAGTTCTCCACTGAAGGTGTGGCACACCAGGACCAGCCTCAGCAGTAGTTCAAGTCCTCTCCTCTGAATGTACAGCTAACACAACAGTCCCCTCCCCTGAATATTCAACTGACACACAACCAGGTGCATTTACACAAGCTGATGTAGTGTGCATACAGCCATCGCCACTTTTCACTAGGGCAGGTAGAACACCCAGCTCGCCTTATTTGTGAAATGAACGAGCAGATTGTAGATGACTCAATTGACAGCCCTAAATTATTTGTTAATTTGCAAGAGAATATCATCAATTTTCTTTATTTATTTCAATTACATTTATTATTCATGTAGATTGCTTCGCTAAAGTAAGTGTCAAAGTTTTGCACAGAGAAAATTAAGTTGTAGAGAGGGGAAATTCCACACAACAACGGAGGATTTCCAACAAGACAGAGCATGCTAGCTGTTGTCCTTTGAAATGAGCATTCACACACCATTGTCTTCCATTGTAAATGCAGGCAAAGGCTGAATAAACTGGCTGTTACCAACCCGACTGGCTCCGAGTGATACAAGAGACATCTCACATAGGTCACACTTGCAGTCGGTGAAAAGCAACTGCGCTGCCTGCGTCTCAGAAATGCGGTTGCCTTGATCTCGTGAGGTTATCGTTGCCCACGTGTGCATGACGTCAGAGCAAGTCGGGATCAAGACGGACACAAATCTAACCGGCATGCATTGGCCGGCGATCGCCGGTAATTGATTCTGCGCAGATCTGGCTCATCTCGAACAAGCCTAGTATTATATACCCTGCTACATGTAGCTACATGCAGAGAAACCTGTCAGCCTGGCTGCAGATGTTGTTAATCTCTCCCCAATTTTAGATCACATTCCTGCTGGAAGATGTCCAGTTGTGTAGTACTTTGTTTAGAAGCCTTTATTGGTGATTTTTAATAGAAATTGCTGTTATATTCCATTACATCCATTGTCAACATTCTAATCTGAATAACTCAGGTATTCACGTATAGGGCTGGGCATCGTTCAAAATCTTTCGGTCCGGTTCCAATTTCGATACCTCAGTTTCGATGCCAGTTCCTTAACGATACTTTTTTCGATACCATATGTTTTAAAATCCATTTCAACATCAACAAAAATACATTAAACACAAAACTTTTATTGTCCACCTTAATTGTGAATCAGTTATCAAAATTAAAAAATTCTGGTAACACTGCTCACTCAGAGTAACATTAATAAAACTGGTTGTGGTTTTGGATAGGGGTGCACCAGTGTTATGGGTTTGGTGTATTTTGTCTTGTTTTGGTAATCTGTTTTTTCTGTTTTTGCATTTTTGCCCTGTTTTGACGGTCTTGTTTTCTGTCTTGTCTTGTCTTGTTTTACTTCCTGTGTTTTCCCGCCCTTGTAATTGCCCTAATGTGTTTCACCTGTTTCCCAGCCTTGTGTTTCCTCGTTACCCTGTGTATTTAGTCTTTGTCTTCCCCCCTGTCCGGTGTCAGATCATTGTGTTTGTATTCCTGAGTGTTAGTTTTCCCTGTGAGTCTTAGTGTTCCTGTTATTCTATTTTTTGACTTGGACTTTATTTTGAATTCCTTCTACCTGCCTTTTCCAGGACTCCTTTGGTTTTGTATGTTTTTTCTATTAAATCATCAAACGATCCTCTGCTTCCATCTTTGCATTTTGGGTCCGCCATTCACCAACCCTCCCTAACAGATTGATCTGACCAACTGGACCCAGCAGAGAGGCTTCTTTTTTCCCGGTGGGTTCCCAGTTTTTGTTCCTACTGTTTGCTACTCCTAGCTACCTGGAATATGGATCCTGCATCCTCCATGACTGATGAGCTCTATGAGGTAATTTGTGACCTAAGTGAGCTTAAAACCATGTGGAAGGAAGCTGACAGTGATTACCAGAAGGAGGCTATTCTGTCGTTTGCTCGTGTTAAAGTGTCAGAAAAGCCCTGGCTCAATGACTGTATTCCAGACTGGGTTAAACGCTTCATTTCTACTCCAGCTCATTCCTCTGCTAAGGGTTTGTGTGCTTCCAAGCTAGCTAAATCCACCAACACTCCTCTTCGCACTCCCTGCCTACCCCAGTGCCAGAAAACACCTACCAGCCTGTCTGTTGCTCAGCCCACTAAGACTTTAACTACTGGATTTTTGTCAGTCACCCAGCCTGCTCCTTTTCTTAGTACTCCTAGTCCTGCCGGTTCTCCACCTGGAGGAGAGCCAGAGACTTTCTTGACAGTTTTTCAATATATTGCTAAGTGTGCTAGACGGACTGAGGAGGCCAAAGCAGCCAGCCTTCAAGCTGGAAAACAAAGATCCAGTACTTTTTCAGCAGATACTCCCAACTGCAAGCAATCATTTGAGGGTACTCGCCTAGCCATATTTCCTGGGACCCGTGGAGGCCGAAGACAGGGAAAGGGATATCATGGCTCCTGTCGCAATGCCCTGCATCACCCTCTCTTCAGCCCAGAGTCCTCGCTGTCCAGCAGCCCCGAGCCCGTGCTGTCCAGCGAGCCAGAGCCTGAGCTGACCAGTGTTCCTGAGCTGACCAGTGTTCCAGAGCTGACCAGTGTTCCAGAGCTGACCAGTTTTCCTGGGACTCGTGGAGGTCGAAGACGGAGGAAAGGAAGACATGGCTCCCAGCGCCATGCCCTGCATCAACCTCTTGTCGGACCAGAGCCTGAGCTGACCTGTGTACCTGAGCCTGAGCTGACCAGAGTATCTGAGCCTGAGCTCACCTGTGAACCTCCGCTGATGTGCAGCCTTCCAGAGTTCCAGCTGACATGCAGCCTTCCAGAGCCTCCGCTGACATGCGGCCTTCCAGAACCTCTGCTGACGTGCAGCCTTCCAGAACCTCTGCTGACGTGCAGCCTTCCAGAACCTCTGCTGACGTGCAGCCTTCCAGCTGACGTGCAGCCTTCTAGAACCTCTGCTGACGTGCAGCCTTCCAGAACCTCCGCTGACGTGCAGCCCCCCAGAACCTCCGCTGACGTGCAGCCCCCCAGAACCTCCAGTCGTCCAGAGACTCCGATGACCGCTCTTCTAGAGTCTTCCAGTCGTCCAGAGTCTCCGATGACAGCTCTTCTAGAGTCTTCCGGTGGTCCAGAGTCTCCGATGACCGCTCTCCTAGAGTCTTCCGGTCGTCCAGAGTCTCCGATGACCGCTCTTCTAGAGTCTTCCAGTCGTCCAGAGTCTCCGATGACCGCTCTTCTAGAGTCTTCCAGTCGTCCAGAGTCTACGTCAACTGACCTCCCAGAGTCTACGTCGACAGACCTCCCAGAGTCTACATCTACGTCGACCGCTCTCCCAGACCCCTCCCTGGGTTGTTTCTGCCTGTTTTTTTTTTTGTTTTTTTTGGACATCTGGGATCTGTCCCTTGGGGGGTCCTGTTATGGGTTTGGTGTATTTTGTCTTGTTTTGGTAATCTGTTTTTTCTGTTTTGCATTTTTGCCCTGTTTCCTGTTTTATTTTGACTGTCTTGTTTTCTGTCTTGTCTTGTTTTACTTCCTGTGTTTTCCCGCCCTTGTAATTGCCCTAATGTGTTTCACCTGTTTCCCAGCCTTGTGTCACCTGTCTTGTGTTTCCTCGTTACCCTGTGTATTTAGTCTTTGTCTTCCCCCCTGTCCGGTGTCAGATCATTGTGTGTTTTTCGTCTCCTGTTTGTATTCCTGAGTGTTTTCCCTGTGAGTCTTATTCTATTTTTTGACTTTGACTTTATTTTGGATTCCTTCTACCTGCCTTTTCAAGGACTCCTTTGGTTTTGTATGTTTTTTCTATTAAATCATCAAACGATCCTCTGCTTCCATCTTTGCATTTTGGGTCCGCCATTCACCAACCCTCCCTAACAACCAGTCAGATACTCAGGATTGTTATCAATCCGAACTCTAAAAATTAACAAAAAAAGGGAAACCTTTTGCCACAACATGAACATATTATAAATAAATAAACACATGACAGGCTAATATTGAACTAACTTAAGTCCAAAGGAATGTAATTGAATTGCCTTGTTGCTGAAAGGTGCTGTAGAAGTAAAGTTGCCTTTCCTTACAACCTCAGCCAGTCAGTCATCAGGGCACAGAAACCACTGTTGTGCCTGCTTGTCTCAGAGGAAGTGTAAAACAATAGCACTGCGACCACTTTCGCCTCTCCATTAATATATCGCCGCAAACGCTGTCTGCGTGAAGTTTTGAAAAACTGTAACCACACTTGAAACCACTTTATCAGCATTGCTGTGACTCACTGTGACTTCAATAAAACTGCAGAGCCGACGTAGTTTACTCCGTCCGCACCTCTGTACGCGTGTCGGTCGGAGCTCCGCTCTGTGTGTGTGTTTTGAACCGAAATTTGGCACCGAAAGAAATAATTTTTCGATACTCATAGGATCCGGGTATTTTTTTTTTTTGGTGCCATAAAAGTATCAACGTTCGGTGCCCAGCATGTGAATAGTCACATAGGAAGAACAGGGCCCAGATCTTGCACGTGGGTTGTGTATTTTGTGGAGCTGACAGTATCAATCACTTGACATAAATGGCTGATGGGATTACATTCCGGCCAGGCTAGCAGAATCCTGATGAGCCACTCGTAGTCATGAGATGGCCGCAGACATTGGTCTTGCTATCTTGAACTCATCTTCTCCAACTTTTCCTTGGTGTTCAAATGGATTTCCTGATCCTGATGAGCGACTCATGGCCAAATGCCATCACCGTTTTGAAGCCTTGAGTTTGGCAATATAGCCAACCTGATCTCACAGAATTACGTAAAATGATCACAAACTCTTAACACCGCATTACGTGGTGGAGGCACAGAATGTGTGAAAATTACGTGTGGCCACCACGGAAAACAATGCCAATGTAAAGCGACGAGGATTCTTTTTCGTGGTGGACACACGGATTCGCTGGTTTAATTACATCATGCAATGGGCGGTAGTTTTCTAGTTTTAAAACTTCTTTGTGTAAGGTGTAGAAAAAGTAAAAAAAATGTTTATTTCATATAGTAATATTTAGAGTATATATAAAACAGTATTATTAAAAAAAACAATGATTCAGAAGAAGATTAAGACGTTGCCACGGCATCGTCACAGCACGGGACGCTTTACCGCATTCATTTTGTTGAAAACTTCGTTGTGTGAAATGTAAAAAAAAGTATTTTTTTATTTTATATAGTAACATATAAAGTATATATTGAATGTCTTTTATTTATAATAACAATGATTCAGAAGAAGATTATGTCGTTACCACAGCAACTTTACGCCGCTGACTAACGCTGCTTCACTGCGCATCCATTCATTTCACTTTCCACCTGACTACATAAGTACCTCAACTCAAGGGCTGTTCATTAGTTGAATACAGCCAATATTGCTGCCATGTCTTCCGTGTGGCCCAATCTCTATAGCGTTTTATCACTGAAGTGTTAGTGTGTTGCTGCATTAACTACTTTATACGACTAACGTTACCCGCCAAGTAATTCCGCCAGCTTTAACATCCACTGCTGGATTGTGCTACCAAAACCAGTTTAAATGTACGTATTTGCACATGTTTCTTATTAACTCATTAACAAAGAGTTGTTGGAGTGGTTAAAGTGCAATGTAGATGTAAGAAGTGTAAATATAAAAGAATATACCACTGGACTGGAAGAAAAAAATGGCCCTGGACTTTTCCAGAGGATTTGACTGACCCAGTGAAGCGCTTACGTAGCGAACTGGCTGGAAAAGACCTAAAACAATTATGCATAATCATAAAGAGAGACAAACCCCTACCATAGAATAAAATAGAAGCCATTCTTGTACAGAATGCTACTAAATCAGCGTTTCCTGATCAGTGCACTAAAAAAAAGTCAACAACAAAGGTTCTACAATAATAATTAAAATGATAAATACAATTTGATTTTGCCCTAGATTTGGTTATTTTTTCCACTAGAATAAATTGCTCCATATGAATGAATGTATAGAATATATGTAATTATTTCAATATTGCACTGGAATACATTTAATTATTGCTAAAAGGAGATAGCAGTATTCTGTAACACAGAACAAGACTTTATGCCGGTGTTTCCACTTTCTGTACGCCAACATATAAATTACATTTATGTAGGTATTTCCTTGTGTCAAGTAAATGTGGTGTGGTAATTGTAGCATTGAGATTGATTTGTATTGTACGTAGTGGTTGTGATTAAGTAAGATCAAGATTTAAATAATACAATATTTAGATCATAGCAATTGAGAAATGCTAATTTACTTTAAATGCTATTCTAATTTTTTTTCTTTTTCCTGTTTTACAGCTTTGCAACACTTTGACACCCACAACACACACATATCCACACACACCGCACATTTAACCAACAGCACTTTTCAGAGCCCCAACCAACGGCACTTTTCAGAGCCCCTCTCTGCACTCTGGTCTCTTTTACTATCTCTCACTTGCCCTCTTTCAATCACTCTTTCCTACTCTCTTTTCAATTTGTGTATTGTTTGTATTTGTGGCTATTTCATTTCACTTCATGGCAGGAGGTTCCCAAAAAAAAAACTGAGAATCTAATTCATATTTAATTTTTTTTTTTTTAAGAATAAAGTATTGTGTTTAGGGAGTTACAAATTATAACTTAAGATGTGGCAGGATGAGGTTTTTCCCCTCCCCCATACCTGTACACGGGAGCGCGCATCACCACACCTGGGATTCATCCTGCTTGTGGGGGGCATTACTTAAGCCTGTGTGTGGACTTGTTCTGTTTCTGTCTTCTCCCCATTGGGTCTGTGGAGACGTGTCTGGGCTGGCATGCTGCACGTTGTCGCCACTGCCCTCTTGGTCGTCAGTTTGCTGTGGTTTTGAGCCGACCCTGTTTTCGGCATTGGATGTCCCCTTGGGGGTTGATGTACACCTGGGAGGCTGGCATTGGCGGTCTGGTGTGGGCCGCTGTGTGCGTGCCTCCGCTGGGGTCTGAGGGCGGCGTGTCCTGTAAATCGCTGGACCGGGCTGCAGCCTCGTGCATGCTGCTGTGGGGGCTATCGTGGTGCCACAGGTAATTAAAGGGGCCAGTACTCTCGGCGCGTTCTCCTCCCACTTCTGCTGTTCTGGATTGAGTGGGTGCTCTGGATGCGTAAAGGATGTCTGGATGGTTAGAGGGATGTTCTGGATGTTCTGGATAAATAGAGAGCCGTTCTGGAGTGATATGGCTAAGTGTTTAAACACCCAGACCTTGTTTTGCGTAAATACTGTATCTTAACTGCGTATATATTGCTTGTGTTGATTTAGTTTCTTTTCATTGTGCATGCTGGTTTATTGATTTGAATTGTGTGTTGTTTATTATTTTTCTATTGTTAATAAAGATACTGCTATTTTAATATAATATTTATAGTAAATAAAATTGTATATTTTCATAATTACTTTATTGTCTCTGACCCCTAATTTTGGTAAACAAACCTGTGTGCTCTAAAGGTCTTGCCCAAGTGGCGTTGTCAGAAATCTTAAATTCCCTGAGTGTCATTTAGCCCAGTATCGCCACATATTTTATCTAATTAACCTGTCTGCCTCTTAACAATTGTTTTTCTAGCTTGAGAAGTTGTATGCCCTTGGCCTGAAGCCCCTGCTACTGATTGCACATTCTCCGAAGACGCCAGGGACAACATACAAAACAAAGGTTATGATACCAGTACATGCCCACCTTAGCACATCCGCTAAGACTTGTCTAGAAAATGTCGATGCTATCTACAAATTAATGGTTGGAGGTGGGATTGCATTCATTTAATATCCATGAAATATGCATACATATTGACTATCTGTTGTACAATGTCTGGCGTTGATTTGTCCTTTACATTTCCAGCAGCAAATACCAGAAATGTCTGGCCTAGCTGCAACCTAGAATACATGAACAAACAATATATTGTATGAAAATGTATTTACACCAATTTTTATGATACCCTAGGAAATTAGGCGGCTGCTGGCCGGTCACGTGCACCGCAAGATGACCGTTAAGGGGCCGTGGCAGTTGAGTTTAACTGTCAAAAAGTGAGCGTCATGCGGCAGAAATGGGAGACTCGTGTTTGAGTCTCACACTGGAGTCAAACTTAAGTCACACACACAGTGTCTTCAGACTTAACTTGAAACCCGTCCTCAAATTACTTCAGACTCAACTCGTAGTCGAGATGCTGGGCTCATGAACAATCTTTATTTTAAGGAAACGTCTGATGAATGTTATTCCCCTCCCTGTGTAACCTATAACCAGGTAGGTTATAGGTAACATGTAACACGTAATGTATCTACTGCGCGCAGCCACCAGCATGAGACCAAACATGAAAGAGGACAACAAATATGTTGAGCACACCGGGAGCTGCTAGGCCATTAACCAGAGGCTTTGGCTTTAAAAACTTCAGACAACAAGGCCCAAACAAAATGACTGAATGCAAAATATGTGGTATCAAGATAAAGGATTCTGGGTGCCTGGGTAGCTCCCCTGGTATTGCACGGCCATATACAGAGGCTCAGTCCTTGATGCAGCGGCCCCAGTTTCTCTTCCGACCTGCAGCCCTTTGCTGCCCTTTCATTCCCCTTTCTTTCCTTTTTTTTCTTTCCTTTCGTGTCTAAAACTGTCCTGTCAGAAATAAAGGCCTAAAAATGCCATAAAAATTATATTAGAAAATGATTCTGGCTCAACCTCAATTTAACAATGATATTAAAGTAGAAGACAACATTTCAATTATTCATTTCAATAGTCGTAGCCTACACTGTAAAAAAAAAAAAAGTTATTTCACTGGAATTCACTGTATAATTTTACGGATTTTTTCCGTTTTTTCTACTTTAAGTGTTAATGCCAGAAAAATACTGAAAAATACTTTTATTTAAAAAAACCCCCATTAAATTAAGGTTTTAGTCTGTAAATTGATATAATGAGATAATATAGTTGTTTAACAGGATAATTCCATTGCTTAACGGTCTTGAAAGTTAAATTACATTGAATTTTATGTAAAAAGACAAAAAAAAACCCATAATTTTACGGTGTGTAAAATTGAGGCCTCTTTCTGGTTTTTTACTGTTAAACCTTAAATTTAATGTAAAGAAACGTTAAAAAACAATCGTGAAAAAACGGTAAAAAGTCTGGCAGCAAAAGTTGCCAAACACTTACCGTGAAATGACAGTAAAAAACCTTATGTTATTCTACAAAGAATTTATTTTTAAAATACAGATATCTACTGTACATTTTCTGTATTTTCACAGTCCAACTACTGTAGATTTAAAAAGAATTGTAATCAAAAAACATATTTAGAATGTTAAACAAATGTATAAATCTGTACAAACACTGAAAAATATTGCAAAATACCTTAAAATTACATAATTTAAATGAAAACTGCTGTTTCCATACGGTTTTCTTTGGTAAATTCACAAGATTATTCAATCCATCCATAAGAACTCCCTGTTAAAGTACATATTCCTGGATGTAAAACACATAAAAATTATGTAAAATGACTTTCAAATACCCTCCTTTAGGCGTTTATTTTATGATTATCCAATCTATTTACGGTAAATTCCTGTTTAATACTGTGTTTTTACTGTACAAAAAAGAGAAGATAATGGGATAATACCTTCCAGAAACATTGTAATAATAGTCATTACTTTATATAAACAATATTTGAGAGTATTTACAAGCAACTCTCCAATATATCTACATACTTTTACCATTAATGTATGTTGTTTACTTTAAATAAACATTCATTTATAGTTATTTACATGTCAAATTAATGTAAAATTACCCTATTTGACAGCCCATTAATAGTATCTTAAAAGCTTTAGGCATTTATTTTACATGGTTATCCAATCAATTTACAGTAAATTCCTGTTTAATACTGGTTTTCTACTGTACAAAAAACTATGTGATAATAACTTGCAGAACCATTATTTTATAGTCATTACTTTATATAAACGTTACAATTAACTCTTCATTATGTCTACAGGCTTTTCCCCATAAATGTATAAGGGTTTACTTTATATAAACAATATTGTATGGTGTTAAAAAGAAACTAATATACTGTACTTTAATCATTAATATATCAGGTTTACTTGATACAAACAATACTTTATAGTGATTAAAAGCAACTATTCAATATATCTACAGACTTATCCCATTAATGTACTGTGTGTTTACTTTGTAAAAATATTTGACAATATTTACAATTAACTATCCAATATATGCATCAGAGACTCTTCAGAGGGTAAATATTGGTATAATGTATAGGGGTCCATTTTAGCTTATTCAATGTGGTCTCATACTGTTTGTTAGTGTTTTAATCGCTGTCAAACTTCATCCTGGCCAGTGTCTCTTAATGCAAGTCTACTAAATTCTAGCAATAGAGTAGGACTTGTATTTAGCTTTGCAGTTATTTAAAGAGGGGTTAACAGAGGTACTGAGACAGGTATGACCAGCCATACCCGTTTAATGCATTGAATGAGGCTGACATGAACCCTCACTGCATGGCCTCAACAACTCCACAGCAAAAACCCACAAGCAATTGTTCTCAATTATAGTTGGATCAATGTAATTATATTAGAAACTACAGTACTGTAATATTTTGCAAGCATATTTATGGTAATACAAACAGTAAAACAACTTGGCAGCACACAAGCTTAAAAAGCTATAGGACTACTGCACCAAATCACCACTGGTGACAAAGATGCTGTATTTAGATCTGTCTTTGTAAAAATAAACATTCTTTCACCTAAATATTTGTGGAAACAAAGCCATAGCTTCAGTTATGGGAATGCATAAGAGACAAGAGTCAACCTAAACTACAGGCCTTGGATGTATGATGTCTATTTTAGTCCAAGTCTGTGATATGCTCATCACTATATAATCATGTTTTGGTCTGGCAAATTAGTTGACAAAAGAATCGTGCAGCCACAGTTCACATCACATAGGCCCACAACCCTATAGGGCTACAGGATGACGATACAGTACACAGAGAGCCAGGCAGCCTACAGCCTGGGTAAGCCTACATCTTCACCATCCTAATATTTTAGGGGGCATCTGATGTTCTTGCCTCATTTCATTTCCGTGGAGGCCATGGGCCTATTTCAGATTCATGGCCCAACATCTTTTTCCATTGACTGCTTACTTTGCTGATGTCTGCGGTGATGTCTCATACTGTGTCCACTCTGGCTTTTGATGTTTGTTCCTGTCTATGTCATGCAAACAGCTCAGAGCATGAGCTTCCCTCTTAAATTCTACTGGGGTAGAATGAATATTCATGCATGTCCGGTACCTTAAATGCCTCACCAAGACCTCGGTGATCTGACCACCCCTGCCTATGAAATTACACTACAATTTCCATTGACTTGCAATGGTTACACAGGCATTGATGCACATATTGGGCAATGTGTGTTTCATTAAGGTGTAACATTAATAAGTTAAATGGATTGCCTGTGCCACAGCTATGCTACACTTTTATAAGGGGTGGAAAATCAATATTAATGCACACCAGTACCTCAAATACAGTATGTACCTGCTTGCCTAACTTGCACACCACCTAACCTAACTTGTTCCGCTAGTTCCAACCCTCATACAGTTTAATTCAACCCTGCGTTGATAGGAAAGTGTGTCCCCTCCTATGAAAGTCATGTCTACCGACAAACAGTATGGACATCTGCAACATTATGCTTATTTGAGAAATTATCTGTGATTTCATTTCAAAACTGAAGGAGTAGGCTTTTCATAAAAGGCTGTTAATCCACTTTAAAAACGTTGGAGTCTTCCAATACAAACTCCAAACTGTTTTAGGCAAGGCTCAGTGAATGTTATGAAAATAAGCAATTCAGAAATTTGGGGACGTTTTTACTGTTTTTCCCAATTCCCCACAGTCAGAAACTAATATGCATGCGGGACAGACCTCTTTTTAATGTATTTGGTGTACTTCAAATAGAATATGTAGCATACACGTTCTTTTCCTTATGAAGTTAAAATTGTTGTTAAAACAATTTTTCTTAATATTAAGACCCAAAGTGAGTCACAGTGTTCAACAAAATGCAAGGTCATTGTGCAGTCTACTGCTCCCTCAAATCATTTTGCCTCTCCCCACTTTCTACAGGTCAAAGGGAACAAAGAGTTTTTCATGGGCTGAGGTAATATACGGTGAATAAAGACAGGGAGGACACAGTATGAATAAAGCTTTACATTGGTGTGCAATATATTTTTTTTCAATTTAGCAATACATGCAATGTGTGAAAGACTGGGAAGGGATGCTAGGGCTCAACAGTTCAACCAAGGCTTCTAGCATCAACGTGAACATTGATAATCAGGGCGTGAAGCGATGTAAGACCTTAAAATGGTTGAAAAAACAGAAATGTAAACAGAAATGGTCTCTTTAGTCTAGGCTATGTGCTTCAGTAAAGTGCGCGCAGATTCAAATAATTGAATGTTGCACAATCATTGGATGAATCATGCCGTGCAGAGACGATCTTGACCAATGATATTGTTTGACTTCATGGGGGGCTGTGCTAACGTCAAACTCATCTCGACGCAGAGACAGTGTGGATAATAATGTAACGCAGGAGTCAGGACTTTTCCACGATGATTCACATTCAGCTTTCAATTAAGGTAAAGTAATACTTTTATTTTTATGTACATGCAGTTTCCTCACGAGATATCAACTGGACACGAGTTAAGATAACAGATAGCATACGTTTCACAATTTTAAAATGTCAGCAGGGATAACGTTAGCATTTGCCGTTTATGTGCCTTATCAAAGTGTGTCTGGCGTTAGCTAACGTTACTTTAAGACTGTCCTTATGTAACGTTAGCCTTGAATGTGAACCATGCACCAATCGTAATTTTAGCTAGCTAGCTAAATATATAACAGTTAACTAGACAGTTAGACAGTTTAGCAGGTCAGCTTGATTTGCTGGGTACTAGCTAATACTAGTAATTAAAGAAACGTTATAACGCTCCGTTGCTCCTAACGCTAGTAGTTAACATTACTGTTAACTAACCAGTAACCCGCCGTTTAACGTTACCACCTAGCTAGGTTATGCCTCAAGTTTACATAAGCTATCTCAGCTGACTAACTTTACGTTGGTTCTACTTTATGAACAGTGAACCACACGTTGTAACAACAAGTTACAACTTGACATTAAACGGAGCGTCTGCTTTGTGGACCACAACATCTTAATTTGAACGTGATCGTTATTTTCACTCATGATTCAGTGTGTCCAACTTAACATTACCATTCTGTCTTTCCAGAGAGAATATTTCCATTCCCGCTTTCCACATAAAAATAAATGGACAGGGAATTGAACAAACTCAGAAATAAGATATAGGCTACCTGCTCTATTTATAAGTGTTTCTTCCTCCAGACAATTGCACTCAGTCTGTAATTAAATATGTATTTTAAGTTTAATTTTTGCTGTAAATCAAAATAAATAAATACCTGGTGGTCAATGCTGGCAAGCCTCCATAAATAAATCTATGTATACTACTGTTACAGTAATGTTCAAATCTCACCCTAATTCTTTAATCCTTGTTTAGGCAAGATGGAAGAAAGAATACCAAGATAAGAAGATCAAGAAGATAAAGAAAGCTAAAGTAAATAGATGTTCACCCTACAGTATCACACGTTATCATCTGTACCTTACCACATCTTTCTCACCCATGTTATGGCTCTCATTCTGTGTTCAGTTTGACAAGGATCAACAGACCAGACAGCTCTCCCACAGCCAGCCTGAGAACCTGCTTTACGGTCTGAATAGCCTGGGTGAAGTTGAAGACTCGTGCATCAGTTGGCTGAGAAAAGGATAGCCCAGAGCAAGAGGGAGCCCAGCAGAGGCTAAAAAGGAGGCAGCAAAGGAGTTCACAAACACACATACAGCTAATGGAGGTACCGAATGACAGGTCCATTTCAGAAAGCAGGTTTAGTGAAAACTCTGAGTTTGTTAACCCTGAGATGAGGGTAATTCTGGGTTTTCCGTTTCAGAAAGAGAGGTAACCTAACCTCGGACTCTGTGAACCTAACCTAGTCGGGAACAGGTTTTCTTCTTTCAGTCTCCTCCCTCTGACACAGCTCTCTTTCATTTCATCATTCATAATTGCAGTCTGTATCAGGCGCATTTTAGCGCAGTTTGTTATCGGCATGAATAAAAAAACAGGGTTGGTTTATTAACCATGTTAGGCAGATTATAAAACGTTTTTTTTTCTTAAAACATGCAATGTCCTTTTGTCGACGATCCCGGTGATGTAGAAGCTGTAATACTTTGCAGGGAGTTAAACATACGTCAGGAGATGATATTGAGGCCCCGACGCATTTTAATTTCCAGATAAATACCTATTTAAGCGGTACCGTTTTTTTCTTCCCAGTCTATCAGTTATGTAGCTTACATAACCTTATCATCCTCATATCACTAACGTCACCCATCGTGGACATGCTCTACATCCCAGCAGATTATTTGTGTCACATTACATTTTTTTTGCAAACAACAGTTTTCTTTACAACATTGGTGATGCGGAGCATATTGGTAAAGCTACTGTAGCAAAGCGCCGTCAGAAGAGTGTGACTCACTCTGAAACGTTTTTTAAACGTTTGTGTAGTGTTCCCTGGACACAAACCAGTAAGAGCCATTAAAGAAGAGTTCCACAGTATTGCAGGTGAATGATGTCAAACCCTTTGAAATATAAGATTATGAATTATAGTTCTGTTGATGATGGTGCTGCAGCCTCAGAATGGGATTAGTAGGCCTAGGACTTTTATAGATTATAGGTTCAATACCATTTCACCAGTAATATTATACTTATGATTAAATATGATATACACTATATTGGAACTAACGCATTTACTCTAGCAGCAATTTTCTCCCACGCAAATTCTCTCTTTTAAAGCAGCCGCTGTGTTGCTTTTTTAACTAAATACATGTTCAAACTCCCTGTATGTGCAGTATTTCTGCCCACCAGTGTGTTTGTGGTTGTTACCATGGTGAATCGTAGTATCATGGCTCCATTCATGCTGCCTGAAACTGAAAACTCAGAGTTTTCCATCTCAGGGTAAATCAACTCAGATATCAGGGTTACACTCAGAGTTTGTTAAACCTCCTTCCTGAAATGGGCCCCTGCATTGTTAACGGTTGTTTTACGTGGTCTGTGCTTGTAAATATAACAAACCGGGTTTGGATTTGTAACATTGTTACACCCCTTTTTGTTGATACAGCCTTACTTGAGTCTAAACACAGTGACTTGGGACTTGTTCAAGATGGTGAAGGTTAAGATTTGTGACTTGCACATGTGTGACTTAAGACCGTTACACACTGGGGGCGTGACGAATAAGCAACGCCAATATGCAAAATAATCGCCTGTGAATATTTCACATCAAAACTATTCACACCGGCAGCGATGCAAATTTGTGACAGTTTTCAATAAAAGGTTTGGATATACACGCCAGCTCATCTACAATGTCAGTAGGACAGATGCTGAAGAGAGCGAGAAAGTGACGGAAGATGTGGTGTGAGCGGATGAGAAAGAGAGAGCAGTCGGAGCAGAGGAGAGTTAACGTTTAGTGGTGAAGATATGAAGTGATTGTACAGCAGCTAGATTCTGCAGTTTGACAACAAATAAATGCAGCAGCTCCTCAAAAGCACCAAAAGGTGTCCTGTCTGGTTTCCAGGCTGCTGAGTGGAGGGACGGGGGCTAGCTTCGGATACGTCCCAGGAAAAGCTGTAACACTAAGCTACTTTAAGCTATTTATTGAGTTTCCTCTAACTCTAATTGAGTATACAGTTAATACTCAATTGAATTCCCTCTGCAAAACAGTGTAGCATATGTCTCGGGCTTATTGTGAAAGGTGTCGGTACACGATCCGTTCTGCACATGCGCAAGATAATACTGTTTTACGTATCCATACGACCTGCACGATCTGTTCCACGCTAGCCTATGGCTAGCCTCCACCGGGAAGCTAACGTTAGTTTAGCTAACAGCTAATTCGGCTAACCGCTAGCTGACAGCTAGATTCAGTCTAAAATAACGTTAACTCAAACGTAATGGGAAAAGCAGGCTACAGCTAAATTAAGACTTCACAGTAATAACAATAAAGACAAGTATTGAGTGATTGTATTTTAAATGAGCACAAGTAAAGTAGAACTGACGTAACAGCTGTTATATATGTTAGGTGTTTGTTATATATGTCAACGTTTATTTTCAAGTTTTATTTTGAGGGTCTTTTAAAGTTATTACATGCTGTCTCAGCTAGCAGTTAGCCGAATTAGCTGTTAGCTAAACTAACGTTAGCTTGGCTGTCGACCGGAAGCGTGGAACAGATCGTGCAGTGTCGTAAATCCTTGTACAACCGCGCATGCGCGAACATTTTGCGCATGTGCAGAACGGATCGTGCAGGCAGAACGGATCGTATACCGACAAAAGGTAAAAACGGAAAGAATGTTTCTGGCATACCATTTGTAAAGGTTGAAAGGATTAATAAAGTTTGCTGACGTACAGTCTGTAGTTGGGACAGCAGCCTCCGTGTTGTTGTTTGGTGATCCTCATAAGTAAACACTACTTGTGACAAAAACAACAGTTCAAAAAAATATATTGACATGCGAAATAATCGTCCCTGGTGTGCAATGGTCTTTAATCTCACCTCTGATATTTTTGATTAAGAGCTACTCTCTGGCGAAGCCACAAACCAGAAATGTAAAACTCAAACTATGATGTCATCAGGTTACTAAGCTGCTTCATAGACAATGAATGTGAAACTAATTTTGTAGAGTAAAAAAAAACCAAATGAGGTTTATTCTATGTTAGCGTTTCATTTCTGAAACAGAAACTCTATCCGTTACCTCTGAACATCCCCCTGGGTGATCTCAGTGTCATCTTTCAAATATTTCTCAATTCATTGTTTTTGGAAAAGCTCCAGACATTATATCAGATGACATCACAAATTTGAGTTTTTAGATTTTGGAGAGAGTTGTTCATGTTCACTGACATTTTTAACACACATGTATGAATTCCCAAATTGCCCATAGTTCCCCTTTTGCTATAATTCAATGTACCAGACAGTTTTTGCTCCCATAAGTTTATTCATATGTGAACTTTAAGGATAGCACTGTTTAAATAGTGCATTTCTTTGTAAAGCATGCAGTAAATGGTCATTCTATAATACTTTCTGGTTATGATACATCTTAAAATCTCATACATCTCAAATAGGGATCTTCAGTGAATGGATTGGACAATGCTGTAAAATGTCAGCAGAAAAAATTATATATTTATTGCGTGTAAAAGTAGTTGATGCAATTGCACTTTTACATAGCCCTTTTGGTTTTTGTACATTCAAAACCCCATTTACTAATGAGGAAGTTGTGAACATATATTGGTTAGTAATAGTAATTACTGTCAAATAATGTTTATGAAGTAAATCCCATGCACTTATAAGAAAAGTCTGTAGATATATTGGTGTTGCTTGTTATTACTGTCAAATGAAGTTTATATAAAATAAACCCCCTACTTCAATGAGGAAAAGTCTGTAGATATACCAGATAGTTGCTTTTAAGTTACTATAAAACAATGTTTATATAAAGTAACCTCATATATTAATAGTAAAGGTATGTAGATATATTCAGGGTATCCGCGGGGTCTTGAAAAGTATTAAAAGGTGATAAATCAATTTTGGGAAAATTAAGACCCTTAAAAGGTATTAAAAAGTCTTATCACGGCTTTATAAAGTCTTAAATTTTGAAAGTATTTTTTCTGAATTAGCTGTCCAACAGTTTGAGTCCCAAAAACATCGTAAAAGTGTGTGAATTTAGTCATTTTTATTAAAAAAACGAACAGGTACATAAAAAACTAGGCTATTGTGGGTGCGTTCGTAAATTGCCTCTGAGAGCACCAGAGCGGGCAGGCGGGCGGAAGTTCAAAAGCACAATGTACGCTCTGGCGTTCCCAGTGCGTATTACAACGCACCGAAATGTTTTAAGAGAAGGTTGGTGAACGTATGAACAGAATGGGGAAGTGCAAATTTGCAGCGTCCTGGCTGGAAATGCCGGACTTCAAAGAGTGGCTGCAGCCAGTTGAGGGGAATGTCAGAGAGGCATATTGTACATTATGCAAGAAAAAATAAGTATTGTGTCAATGGGCATGTGTTGTGCTAGCCACAAAGCCGCTGCTAGCCGCCGAGAGCGGTAGCTCTCCATCGCTAGCTTCTGTGGTAATCGCGTTGCACCACCACAACCTAGTGCCAACGTCGTTACACCACCGGCAGTCGTAACTGTAGCTACAGCTACGACCCGGGCTGTCTCTGCTTCCTCATCTTCTGCAGCCGACATCAGAGTGGCTCTGGGCGGCACAGCAACACTGCGTGCTGAGGTGTTGTGGTGTCTCCACACAGCGGAGAAACACCATTCACTGAACTCAAACGAAAACTTGGCTGAAGTTTTCAAGGCTATGTTTCCAGATTCGGATATAGCAAAGTCGTTCACTTGTGGCAAGGACAAAACTGGATACATCATACGATTCGGGTTAGCACCACACTTCAAGCAGGAGCTCATCAACACCATCAACAAGGCTGGCCAGTTTGTGTTAATGTTTGACGAGTCGCTCAACCAGTCAACAAAAACGGAACAGCTTGATGTCCACATTCGATTCTGGGAAGATGACCGTGTCCAATCTAGGTACCTCCTGCTTAGTACTATATATTATATATACTCTATATACTATATTTTTATTCATTTAATTTTCAACCTGTTATGTGTGTGTTTTGAGGAGTGTCATATTAATAAAGATCTGTTCTGGCTAGGTACCTTGGCTCTCAATTCTTGGGACACGGAAAAGCTGTCGACCTGTTGCATCACATCAAAGTAAGTTAACTTACTAGCATTTCATCTTCAATTTTTGATACTTATGGACAATCGTGTGGCTAAAGTGTAGATTAATAGATGAGACTGGGATGTGGCAAGTGACTAAAAACAGGTTGATGGGGTTGGGGAGGAGGAGCCATGGATGATAAAGAGGTTGGTTGTCTGTCAGAAAGTATAAATATGTATAAATGTGACACACACAGTGGTGTGATAAAGGTTACTGTTGTGTAGATCTGATATTTGTGTGTGTTTGCGTGCTTGCATGCACGTGTGTGTGTGTATGTGCGTGCGCGTGCGTACATGTATTTGATTATGCGTGTGTGTGGTTGTTGTGGGTTCTTTGACTAGCAAATTGTCTGAAGTTGGTTCAGAGTGAAGAGTGAAGTTGGTTGACCAGACTAGCAGTTCAGTTTAGCTTGAATGGCTTGGAAGTAATTGGAGCACATTACCTGGATGTACAGTGAAGAACATTCACTCATGTTTGTTAGTACCACTTGTTTGTTTCACTTATAAAAACATATTGGTGTGCTAATATTGTATTTTTTGCTCCAGGAATTTGCACACCAAAAACATTGTTTCTTATAACCATTTTACATATAATATGAGTGAAAATCAGGCTAATACCTTACTGAATGCCAGTGTATTAAAAAGTAAACATAAAAGGAATATTGCCATTAATATACTTGCTGTTGTGTTTATTCTCAGGAATGTGTTGCAAAACTGAAACGCTGGGACATTAATGGCACAACTGATCACGAAGTCCAACATCCTCAGAAGACGTAGTAAAGAAAAACGGAACGAATTGGTCCAAACTGAGAAGCTGCTGAGAACAAAATCAGAAGAACTGAGGCACATGTCAGCATGATTGTTGTTGAGGGTGGAGCAAAGTTTTGTTTTGTTTTTTAATAAACTTTGCTTTGATTTACTATCCCAGCCTATTTGATTTTTTTGTATCAGAGTGGTCTATAGTCTTTATCACAAACTAAAACTGTTAAGTTAAAAGTATCACTGATGTAAATGGTTACAGCTTGAAGTGGCGGTGAGGTATTAAAAAATATTGAGAAGTTCTTGAAAAAGTCTTGAAAAGGTATTAAAATTAACTTCAAGATTCCTGCATATACCCTGTATATTGGAGAGTTGCTTCTAAATTACTATAAAACTATGTTTATATAAAGTAAACCCCGTACAATAATGGTAAAAGTATATATATATATATATTGGATAGTTGTTTGTAATTACTGTAAAGAACAGTTTATATAAAGTAAGCCCCCATACAATAATGAGGTACAGTCTGTAGATATACTGGATAGTTGCTTGTTATTACGGGCAAATAATGTTTATATAAAGTGAACACCCATACAATAATGGCAAAACTATGTGTATATATTGGATATTTGCTTGTATATATAAAGTAAACCTCGTATATTAATGGTAAAGGTATGTAAATATATTGGAGAGTTGCCTTTTATAACTATAAATGAATGTTTATTTAAAGTAAACAACATACATTAATGGTAAAAGTATGTAGATATATTGGAGAGTTGCTTGTAAATACTCTCAAATATTGTTTATATAAAGTAATGACTATTATTACAATGTTTCTGGAAGGTATTATCCCATTATCTTCTCTTTTTTGTACAGTAAAAAAAACAGTATTAAACAGGAATTTACCGTAAATAGATTGGATAATCATAAAATAAATGCCTAAAGGAGGGTATTTGAAAGTCATTTTACATAATTTTTATGTGTTTTACATCCAGGAATCTGTACTTTAACAGGGAGTTCTTGTGGATGGATTGAATAATCTTGTGAATTTACCAAAGAAAACCGTATGAAAACAGCAGTTTTCATTTAAATTATGTAATTTTAAGGTATTTCTGCAACATTTCTTAGTTTTGATAAAGATTTATACAGTTGTTTAACATTCTAGAAATGTTTTATAACAAGAATTTGTTTTAATTCTACAATAGTTAGACTGTAAAAATACAGAAAATATTTACAGGAAATTTCTGTATTTAAAAAAAGAATTTTTCTGTAAAATAATGTAAGGTTTTTTACTGTAATTTGACGGTAAGTGTTTGGCAACTTTGCTGCCAGACTTTTTACCGTTTTTTTACGATTTGTTTTTTTACAGTGTAAATAAGAACTTCCAGGACATAGTTGATTACCTAAGTGAATTTAAGAGGCCTTTCAGTGTTATAGCAATTTCTGAAACTTGGATTGGAAATGGTAGGGGTGAGGAATATGAAATTCCAGGATATGGGTCAAAACACATAAGCAGAACAGAAAAAGCAGGAGGAGGAACAGCGCTGTATGTAGATAGAAGATTAAATTATAGCGTAGTAGACAGGTTGACAGGGGCTGTGGAAAATGTTTGTGAATGCATAACTATAGAGATTGTTATGAGCAGGAACAGAAATATCATGATAAGCTGTGTTTATCGGGCTCCGAGTTATGACATAACTATGTTTAAGGATTGGGATAAGGATTTTCAAAAAAGTGTATGCAAAGACTGAACAGAAGGTCATGTTTATATGTGGGGACTTCAATATAGACTTACTGAACCCAAACAAGCAATCAGCGACAGATGATTTCATGGAAACTATTTATGCAATGAGTCTATATCCCACAATAACAAAACCAAGTAGAATTACATCACATTCAGCCACAATTATAGATAATATATTTGGAGAATAAAGTAGTAAGTGGGCTTCTTGTGAAGGACATTACTGACCATCTACCAGTCTTTGCCATATACGACTGTAATCATAAATTAATGGAGGAGAGCAACATTAGATACAGAAGAATAAGAACTACTGAAGCCGTGAATGCATTCAGAGCAGATCTCAGGTCTCACGATTGGAGTGATGTTTTACAGGCCAAGGACGTAAATACCGCGTATGATACATTTCTTGACTCCTTTCTAGCACTTTACAACAAAAGCTGTCCAGGTTTTAATAACTTTTTTGTAACAGTAGGCCCCAATCTGGCAGGGGAAATTATACCGCCAGATGGGGGTAGTGTAGAACAATTTTATGGAGCCAGAAATTCTGAATCAATGTTCCTGAGAAAAGTGGGAGAGAATGAGATAAATGAACTTGTGAATAAATTGAAAAACAAAAAATCCATAGACTGGAATGGGATAGACATGACAATAGTAAAAGAAGTCATTTCAGACATCGTAGTGCCTTTTGCGTGCATTTGTAACCTATCATTCCAATTGGGCTGTTTCCCTGACAAAATGAAAACAGCAAAAGTAATTCCACTGTTCAAGACTGGAGATAAAAAATTATATACAAATTATAGACCGGTCTCACTCCTATCTCAATTTTCAAAAATACTTGAAAAACTCTTTGTTGCAAGACTGGACTGCTTTGTGGAAAAACATAATCTATTAATTGATTGTCAATATGGATTTAGAGAAAGAAGATCAACATCGATGGCCTTGATGGAACTTATGGAAAAACTTACAGGTTCAGTTGATGATAAGAAGTTTGCAGTGGGGGTGTGATACCATAGATCATGATATTATGTTGGAAAAAATGGAAAGGTTTGGAATCAGAGGTGTAGGTCAGGAATGGCTGAAGAGCTACATCAAAAATAGGAGACAGTACGTACAAGTGGGAAATGCCATGTCCAAGTTAGTTAACATCACGTGTGGCGTGCCACAGGGTTCGATAATTGGACCAAAATTATTCATTATGTATATAAATGGCATTTGTAACGTGTCCAATATATTGAAATATGTCATTTTTGCAGATGATACTAACATTTTCTGTACAGACGACTGTTTACAAAAGCTAATGGACAAGGTGACAGTAGAACTAGGTAAATTGAAACTGTGGTTTGATATAAACAAGTTATCTCTAAATTTGAAAAAAACAAAGTTTATGATTTTTGGAAACCGCAAAACACACTTAACTCATGTAAGCTTAAGGATAGAAACTGAAGAGTTAGAGAGAGTTGAACACACCTTTCTAGGGGTAATAATTGACCATAAAATCAGTTGGAAATCACAAGTAAACCATGTAAGATCCAAAATTTCCAGAAGCATTGGGGTGTTGAGTAAAGTCAAACACTTCCTAAATTATAAATCTATGAACACTCTCTACAGCACGCTGATACTACCATATTTAACGTACTGTGTTGAGATTTGGGGCAATGCCTGTAAAACCACTCTACAGGCAGTGTGCACAGTTCAGAAAAGAGCTATACGAATTGTGAATAATGTCGGCTTAAATTATCATACTAATTCTTTATTTCTTAAGTCAAACACACTGAAATTCATGGACCTGGTGAACCTAAATACTACGTTAGTTCTGTATAAGGCCGAAATAATCTACTTCCCCCCAACATTCAAACCATGTTTAGAGAAAGAGAAGGGGGTTACGCCCTCAGAGGCGACCTTAATTGGAAACAACCTACCTGTAACACAGTAATGAAAAGCAGGTGCATTTCTGTCTGTGGCGTGAAGTTATGGAACGCATTGCCAAGGGAATTAAAACATATCGGGAATGTTTTTAAATTTAAAAAAGGGTTCAAAGATATGATACTAAAGTATAGAAATTGAGTAATATTATTGTGTGCGAAGGTGGATAGTCATGTTGATGATGATAAGCATCATTACCATTATGGTTGTCATCATTAATTATGATATTACCTTAAGGCGGCAATTGCAATGTATATAAGCACTGGCCCTAAATGGGTATATGTAGTTGTGTAGGTATATATGTATGTATGTATGTCTGTGTGTATGTATGTAGGTATGTATGTACGTAGGTAGATGTAGGCATGTTTTGATTTGTTTTTTTGTTTTTTTCTTTCTGTATAATTTCTTTTATCTTTTTCGTCTTGTTGATTTTATTCCCTTGAAAATGAGTTTGTTATTTTAAAAATGTGATGTGGTATATTGACATTCTATAACATTCTATACACTTTGACTTAAGAGTTGGTATAAGGAGGATGCATGAACTTTACTCTACATTCACTGAGAACATCTGGAAATTGTTAACATGAGCAGAGGTCCCCCCAAGACAGAAGATACCTTTTTTGGAGTTGTGCCAGATAACAGGCATTGATTGGTCAGTTATCCGTCGAATCATATACTCACACATATCACGACCTATGTTGATACAATGCATAGGATATATACGTTGTTCACACAAAGAAAAGGCAGAACGACTTTTTGGAAGAATTTGGGTTGGTCATTCTCCAAGCTCTCTGCAGGAGTTTGTAAAATTGATGCTGAATCTTTGCTTGTAATAAACCTTTTTATAATCAAGAACAGTGTCGGCGGATTCCTCTTCATACAGCATCACAGCATTACTATTTAAGACACCACAATTTTGGCGACGGTTGCATCTCCCAGGTCATCGTTTCATCATGGGCACCCAGGGACTGACTCCCGCTTCATTGGTCGACTATGAGGTGAGCTTTCTCACAGCTTTGGGCGCTGGTCAGTTCGTGTGTGGCTCTGTGTGTGCGTTGAGGGATTGCACCGTGTCGAACCTGTGTGTGTTTTGTGTGTGACTGCTCTATGATGGGGGTTCTTTTTTAAATTATTTGCGTTAAAATCAACGCAGACAGAGGGAAGTGTGAGTTAACATATGAGAAATAAGAAAAAAAAAAGTTAGAGAAACAGAGGAAAAGGAAATTTAATTGAAGAAATAGAGAAAAGGGAGAAAAAAGTAAGGGATTAAGGAATATTCACATAGACAATGTGAAAAGGCTTTAAGGAATAGGCAAATTGGATTAAAGAAACAGTTGATAACCCTGGCCAGGGCAATTTGGCTTAAACAACATAAAGAAAAAGGAAACAAGAGTAAATAAAAACAAGATGTGATAAAGAGAAGATAAAAGGAAATAAGAGAAAATAAAAGGAATACAGAAAATAACAGGAAAAATAAAAGAATAAAGGATAACGCCGTTAATCTGATAAAAAGCCCTTTGAAAAAAGGCGATCTTAGGATGGGCCGTAGTCTTGAACTTTTATTAGATGAAAAGTTTGAGCCAGTTCTGAGAACTGAGGTGTAGACTAACAGTTCAATGGTAGGTTTCCCAATCGATTCATTGTTGACGAATAATGTCCGAAGCAGACTTCCCATTGGACTTCTATATCTAGGTAGCAAAATAATAAGGAAAAAGAAACAAGAAAAAAGAAAAGAACAATACGGCGGAAAGCAGGCTCTTTTTAGGAATTACATGCATGAATGATGTCGACTTTTGTGTGTATGAGAGAGAGTGTGTGTGAACAGTGGTGTTTCTGCTGTGTGTGATAGGCTGTGCATGCGTCATAAGGATCCTATATTAGATAGATATATACATATATGTTTTGGTTGAAAACAGGAGTTTTAGTTATCTGTAAGGTTAAGATATTCTCTTCATTATGGCTAAAAATATGAGTCTCTTTTTGAAGAGAACGTTTTCAAAGTGTTAAAATGTATGAGCCTTCTTTGGGAGGACTTTTGTTTAATAATCTTATGAGTCTTTTCTTCGAAGGAGAACGTTTTCAAAAACATATAAAAACTTATGAGCCCCTTTGGAGGACGTGAAAATAGATTAGGCTAACCTATAGTAAAAATAAGAAGCTTCAAAATTAGTATTTGTGCTTTATGTTTTGTGTTGGTTTGTTTTGTCCCGTGTCATTGTTGTTTTAATGTGGTCTGTTGAAGGGAAAAATGGAGAGACAATAGGTCTGTCTGTTGAGAGAATTTGTAAGAATCATTAAGTTTTCTCTGATTTCTTTGAGATCGTTTAAACTGCTTTGTGATAGCATATTGCTATTTGCATTATCTGCCGCTTTGAAACTAGTAAGATTAAGAATTTTTATGTTGAAGTAAACTGAGCGATTCTTCAGTTATTCTTCTTGGTTGAGTGTGAGCCTAGGTGCTCTGGAGTTCCTCTCACTGTGAAATCACACTGTTGACTGATCTGCGCATGCCCAAGAATTCTAGGAATTCAAGTTTTCACAGAAAGTTTAGGCCACTCCTTACCTGCACTTAAGGGCAGAGACGGAGCGGCTAAAGGAGAAGGGGGGTAGAGTGCAGCTCAGTAAAACATTAAAGTGGCTATTGCTTGACTATGTAACTATTTGATTGGGATCCATCAAATTTATAAATGAGAGTTATGTTAGGAAGCCTTAACTATGCTTGCTTCTGAAGCATGAAAAGAAAAATTGGGAGAAAGATTTGAGGATAAAAGTAGGATAAATAAGGCTCAGGCCTGAAAGAAAAAGGAAAAAAAGAGAGATTAATAGTTGGCATAGGTGATTTGCTGGAACTCATATCAGTGATTGATCACCCTGGATTAAGAAAAGTCCAGCCTCTATACCTCTATTGAAAGTAAGAGATGAGAGGACTGATTGATGGGCTTCAGGATTGTCACCTCTGCCATTTTAAAATGTTGGACCACTTGTTTTGAGTGGCGAGGCATCTAAAATGATTTTACTTTGAATAAAACAATTTGAAATTTGATAATACTATAAGGTTTTTGATTTTGCTAAAGTTCTCTACTGTCACATGTGGTAATGTCATTGCACCAAGGAAATGAGTGACATTTGTGAAGGTGGGAAACAGAATGAATGAATCCGATTCCTGTGAAGAAACAGCGAGTCAATTCAATCCTAATGAAACAACAGACTGAGTTAATAATGGGTAACTATTGTTACAAAAGATGGTCAGGAAAGCTGAGAGAAGAAGTGTATGCTGTAGAAAGGGAAAAGAAAGTTTTATTGGATGATGGAAAAAAGGCATGACTTTAAGAGAAAGTTAAGGGTACAATAAGGTACTAAGGTGGTTAAAGACAGAAAGAGAGTGTTGTGAAAGTGACAGAAAGACAAAGAAAGAGATAAATGTACTTTTGAATTAGGATACTGGAGTTCATACTAATATTGTTGTTACAGAGACAACTGTAGCATTGGGGTTACAATCTACAGGAGGGAAGACGTTTAGATGAAAATAGTAAAAACTGCTATACCACAAGCACCAAAAACTTAGGGAAAAAGAGATAAATTGTAATGTAATTTTCAGGAATGACTAATGGTAATTTCCAAGACAAATTGCTTTTGGATATTACTGTAATCTAACATCATAAAAAATGAATTAGGATTTGTGTAGAACAAACATATGTTTATGAAATATGATGTTTTATTGTTGTTAAACTGTCCAACAAATATATAGGCCTACAAGTCCAGTTGAAATGATTAGCTGTTTAAATGCTTAGTTAGTTGACAGGACTACTGTGATCATTTCCAGTTTCAGAAATGTGAGGATTTTTCTACATTGTTACTTTTGATACTTGAAGTACATATTTTATGATACTTTTCTTACTTAGGTAATTTTTGTAGCAACATTTTGAATCAATGATGTCATAGGTTAGAAGCAAGAAAACTAAAATTAGTATGATTAAAAGTACAAGTAATGCTTCTCGGAGGTGTTGTGTTTTGTGTTTATTCAGTGTGCCTCGATGGATGTCAGAGCAGACCTGTCTTACTCCTCTACAAGCTGATTCGGTAGTCAACTTTGGCCCCATCCCCCACATACTTGCACCAGAAACTGCATCTGGAGCTGGAGCAGCAGAGAAGGAGGGGCGACAGATTTACAACTGTCCATGATTGAGTGACTGAAGTGGACACCCAGATGGCTCTCAGGGCATGACCAGAGACTGACATTAAAGAAGTAACGTCACACATGCCTACAAAGTACTTTGTTGAAACATTCACAGATGAACTAATAATTGAGAAGCTGAAACAACCATAAAGATGAATTCAAGCTCCAAAAGTAAGAAGAAAATGAAACATCTGGAAACTAAGGGCAGACTGAGGTTTAGCAAGACAAAGGATGATGATGATGATGATGATGATGATGATGATGATGATCAGAGTGATTCAGAAGAGTGTTGTGAAAGTGAAGATGGAGACAGCGATGAAGATTTGGAGAGCAGAGGAGCTGCAGGATTTCATCCTGCAGTGATTAGCATAGAAGAGATTGAAAGAAACATGGAGCGATTGGAAGAGCACTTTGAGAAGCTAAAGATACAGAGGGACAAATTGCTGAAAAAAGGATCCCAGAAAGTGGAGAAGAAGTATACATTGCGCCCAAGACAAAGGGGCACAAGGAAGAAGAGGCTTCCAGTGATCATTCAAGATTTGGAGTATAAGCCCTTGCAGAACACTGATATGTCAGATATTCTTGATAAATTGCCTACTCTTCAAGAGGGAGCACATCCTTGGATTGCAAAGTTGGAAGAAATTACGACGGGAACACAGTTTGCCATAGGAGATATAAGAGACTTTTGGCTAATCTCATTGGGATCCCAGCTATGGGAGAAATCTTCCAGAGAGCAGGACTTAATCGTTATGTGAGGACTTCTGTATATGATCCTGAGTTGTTGGCTGCAAGTAGAGGTCGTCTGTGGAGAGCGCTGAGAGATGAGTATCCAACAAATGTACATCCAGATAACGTCCTGATTGAGCCATTGGGACAAGAAGAAAAACCGAGAGTTTATGTGTCAAGAGCTTATCGAGTGTGGAGAAATATTACAGGAAATGATCCAGATCTGAGCCAACTGGAACAGTCAATTTTGCGAACCAAACTGCAGGAGGGGCTGCCCCTACCAGTAAGGAGTAAGCTAGCAGAAGTAGTGGGACTTGGAAGTATGACAATAGGTGTTTATACAAATCAAATAGCCCATCAAGTGAAGCTATATAGAAATGAGCAGAAAGAACAGGACCGAGAAACTCTTAGAAAACTCAATCAAATGCAGCTGGTGGAGAATAAGAAGGACAAGAAGCAGGTTTTGGTTGTGCAGAATCAATGCCCACCAAATCAACAATTCCAGTCAAGCCAGTTGCTCCAACCACCATTCGTGGTTCCAGTTGTTTTATATCCACAGCCAGTTTTTGGACAGATACAGAACTGGAGAGGAAGAGGACGAGGAAGCTTAAGTAGATGAAGAAGATTTGATTCATACTCTATGCAATCACCACAAGCGTGTTTTAATTGTGGACAGGATGGACACTTTGCCCGTGAGTGTAATAGACCAGGAAGAAACTCCAGAGGAAATTACAGAGGAGGACCGGTGAACCCTTATAGGAGTCTAGAACTAGGATTCTAGAGATGCCCAGAAGATTTGAAAGGGGGGTGTCAGCTTGTCATCAGGACCAGAAAGAGATCCAACAATTGAGGACAAGGACAGTCATGAGTTGGTACAGATCTGCACAGATGAGCGTTGACATCAGCAGACTGACCAGAGAAAGAGGGAGGAGTGAGAGAGATCGGATTTGCTCTGACGCATCGACGCATCGACGCATTGACGCACCAACACATAAAAAGGAGGTAATGCACCGACAAACACACAATTTGAAAATACACATACTCTAAAGAAGTAATTATTTCTGCTTTTAAAATAGAGTTACTTCTATGTGAACACACCTATATGAAGGGTTAAGACATCTAACTTAAGCAAATTGGTATGAAAACCTTACATTTCATCAGTATCTGGTGAAATCTATTCTGTTAAATTTGTAATGACTTTCCTGTGACAGCATCTAACAAGACTAGTGACAAATATGCTACTTTGGTTGGTGTGTCAGGAAATGTTAAAAGAACATTTCACTGTTTTATTTTTGTGCTCTAATGACATAGGCAACTTTTGAAGATGTTTCTATTATTTGAATGTTGCCCAGATAATTTATTGGGAAGTAATCTCATGTATGAATTTGGATTGGATTGATGTAAAGTTGTTACAAACAGCAGATTGAGAGTGCTGTTCTCAGAATTTGGTTAAAAGTAAGCTTAGAACAATTGTGTAACTATAAGTAAAATAGGGATGCATAGAGAATGCATAAAAACATTAGCAGTGATAATGTGAGAAAAGATAAGACAACTCCCAATCACAGATATAGTCTACTCAAATTAAAAGTTGTTTGCATTGGTTAATTTGTTGTTTATAGTGTACCAGTCATCTGTTCATGATTTCTCTCTAAGATTTGCGAATGGAAATCAGTTATTATAGCCCAATGATGGATCAGCATCTTTTGTCATTTATATAGAGGTTTAGAAATCTGATTTGAATTTCACTATTCTGCATAAGTTGCAGTGGTGTTACTTAAGCTTGTAAATGTTAAAGGGTAAAAAACAAATAATAATAACTTACAAAAACTCCAGAGTGAAGCTCTGTAGTTTATTGAATTCTGATAGTGATTACAATTGGAGAGGAACGATTGTTCTGCATATTACATTAGCAAGTAGACATGGTTTGTCTTGTGTTCAGGATGAAAATGTAAAGATGTTAAATGTGAAGAGTTTAGGATAATTTTCATAGTTTAAGATGGCTACACTGATGTGTTGAGATGTTAGTTTAAGTATCAGTCTAAATTTCGAATTAGAAATTTTGTTTATAAATAAGGGTTTGGTTTACTGTATGCTTTTTTCACATTTCTTTGAATATTGTAGTGATATTTAGTGTCTTCTTATTACTCGAAGGGGGGAAATGGAATGTGATTCATATTATTATATATTATTTTTGATATAAATTTTTATTCTTATTTGATGTTTTTAATTTTCATGTGTTGTTTTGCAAACGATACTGGTCAGTGTTTTCTTTTCTTCCAGAGCATATGGGGTAATGTGCAGAGGGGATACAGATACAAATACAAATATGGACAATATGAAGGAACTAGGAGACTTTTGAACCAGGACGGTGTGGATCTGTTCAGATTTCACCACACCAACACTGCATTGATATTCAACGTTGCTGAGAAGCTGCAATGTAGTGGACCACATTCCTGTGTTTGTCTGATATACATGTTTGCATAAGTAAAATATACTTTGTATCATATTTTTGTATTAATTGCTTGAATAATGAAGTTTTTGACATGAAGTGAATATATGGAGACCTCAGATGTTTTTCTTTTTTCCTTGACGCTTAGGGAAATGGGGTCTAGGAAGTAGAAGTCCTTTTTCAGATCCGAAGGGTCGACCTGCCTGAATTTGGACATTGTTTTGATTTTATTTCATTTTCTGAGGTTTTCACATGTATTTGCTTAAACCATAATTCTACATAAATTGATAAAGATTTATTTTCTAATTGATCTGGAGTACAGTGCGTGGTCGCCTAGGGCAGAGGGACCGTGAGAGAGTTTTCCTATCTTGATTGATTGATGGTTACTTGAAAAGACAGCTGCCAGATGGGTTTTTCGCTCTCACACTCCAACGATTAAATTTTGTTACACTCTTTAAATTTATTTACACTCCGAAAGTTATATTATAAGGAACATGTTATAATGAGAAATGTTATTCCTACTCTTCTTGTTTTTCGAGACTTTATTAAGTCTCGAAGGGGGGAAATGTGGTATATTGACATTCTATAACATTCTATACACTTTGACTTAAGAGTTGGTATAAGGAGGATGCATGAACTTTACTCTACATTCACTGAGAACATCTGGAAATTGTTAACATGAGCAGAGGTCCCCCCAAGACAGAAGATACCTTTTTTGGAGTTGTGCCAGATAACAGGCATTGATTGGTCAGTTATCCGTCGAATCATATACTCACACATATCACGTCCTATGTTGATACAATGCATAGGATATATACGTTGTTCACACAAAGAAAAGGCAGAACAACTTTTTATAAGAATTTGGGTTGGTCGTTCTCCAAGCTCTCTGCAGGAGTTTGTAAAATTGATGCTGAATCTTTGCTTGTAATAAACCTTTTTATAATCAAGAACAGTGTCGGCGGATTCCTCTTCATACAGCATCACAGCATTACTATTTAAGACACCACAGTGACAAGGGGGGGCCTTATATAAGCTGAAGCTTCCGACCCTACCCTTTGGTTACGACCAATAAATTCATTCATTCATTCATTCATTCATTCATTCAACCACATCTCATTTTATCAGGCACCTGAAAACACACCCTGATAGGTTAGCAAACATGTTTAGCTCAGCATTGGCCAGCTAATGTTTGAGCTTTCTCCTTGCTTTAGCTATGACCTACGGGAGGTTAACTTTGATTGTTGTTAGCTAGATGTTATGAAAAGATGATGAGCGTTTGTGTTATTAGATTTACGTTATCATTTACTGGCTGCAATGCTTTGAATTCCTCACATCCTATGCAGTGTTTTAAGCAGCCTGGATGGAACACAGCAGGTTATACAACACTCATTATAACCACGAGAGACTTGACTTGGACTCTAGCTCAGAGACTTGTGAGCATCTCTATCATGCGGCTAGGCCAGTACCAAAACAACTAGTTAAGTTCAGGGAAATGATCGGAATTTGGATTAAAACACTCCTAAAACACGCCCAGCATCAGGCTTTTGTATGACGGAATCTATCCAATGTTTCAGCCAGCTTGTTGCAGAATGCTCCTTCACTGCTCAACCTAGCCTGAGCAGGGGTGGTGGGCAGGGTGCAGGGACAGATCCAGAATTTCTTGATGAGGGAGTTTTTTTTTTACAGTTCATGTGGGAAAACCATATTATTATTATTATTATTAATTATTATTATTATTATATAAATATTAGTATAGGTTGATTGGGGGGGGGTTGCCCTTTGGCATAACTATATATTGTATTTGTGGGTGTTCCATGCAAAGGTTGGACAAGACTCCCAGATGAACTTGAGGACCCCACTCGAAGACACACCTAACCAACTACCTCAAGAGTCTTTTATCTTGCATTTGGTGCCGTGTGACCCATCGCCCATCCCGCATAACCAGCCCAACAGCAGGAAACACCAGATCCACCACCACCATACCAGGTTCCTTCCATCCACACACCACCACAACACCAGGCTCCTTCCATCCACACACCACCACCACCACACCAGGCTCCTTCCATTCAGGAACCACCACCAGCAGGGTTGAAGGGACAAAAAAGAGCCCAAAAAAATTAAAGGTGTGTTTAGTCTATGCATGGCTTGTTTTCCACTGATATCTTAACCCCACGTAATCATCACAAAGTCTATTTGTAATTACTGTAATAGTTCTGAATTTTTGTAGACATTTTAAGCATCATTGATTTTTTTATGGACCTGATTCAGATTAGAATTAAACGTTATGCATCAATGTTATATTCATGTTCATCCATGCTTCATACATGCCCCTCTGTTATTCAAATTGTGGAGTTACAACAAAAAAATGTGCACTTTCATACTTCTTTGATTCTCAAGTCTCACTAGGAAAGGCTTAATGTGCTAATGTACACAGTGGACAATTCTGCATTCGGAATTAACCCCTATACAAAAGTCACTACACATGTTCTGCAAATTTGTGAAAATAAAATATTCCTTAAATTACAGATTGCCCTCACAACCAGCTTGACATGTTCCCAGTCACTGAAATAATAAAGACAAGGATCAGAAAGGTAAGACTATGCTAATGATGCTAGTGAATATGCTAGTGATAGTTGGTCACCACAGCTAGAAAATTACAGCGAATGCTATATTAGAATTGTCAGTTAAAAAAGAAAACTAAGTTGAATTTCATTTAAAAAGCAACAACAACTATGACTGTGTATAAAAGCAATGATTTTATAGCAGTTGTACAATGTCTTTGTCTGCCACAGGGGAGGACGGAACACATTTATGACTGGCAGCCCTGCACTCTATGGTACGTTATTTAGCTTTTTGGTTACGTGCATTATGCCTATTTTACAATTGGTATTGGCCAACATTTTTAAAGAAAAATGTTAATATCAAAATGTTCAGTGCCGTTTACAATTGTCTGGATACAGATATGATGTACTGTCATATCTAAAGTAAGTCATTAACATTAATAAGAATAGTGATAAGAATAAGAACAGAAACACTCAGTGTAACTGAGCTGTTGCAGTTACAAAACCGTGATGTTTTAAATCACAGCTAACATGATTGGTTAATGTTATGGTTAGGAATGGCTGCATTCCTAACCTGGACCACCAACAACAGCCAAACTGCACTAATCTTCAGACTATTCTAAAACAGTATTCTACAGTAATGAATATTAATTCAATGTGTTTTACCGCTCACTAATACTTTGTCTCTCTCCCCCTTTATGAATTTTTTTTCTCAGTGGAAAGACATGGTCTCCCTCCTGGCAGCCAGCCTGACTACCTTCCCATGCAGTCACCCTGCAAACATCCAGCATACATTGCACACTTAAAAACATGCTTACTAATGCATTTCTTTTGGTGTCTATTATTAATTAGTTTGTTGTTATTGTTTTATGCTCGATAACATTATCATTATTTAAAATGTTTAAAACGGACAGATATTTACTGCAATACATGTAATTTGAAAAACACTTTGATTTTGTTTTATGATTTCCCTTTGAGCATGTTGCAACTGCTCTAATCTGAATGGATGTAATAAAGTAAAAACAACTTTGATGGACTTTTTTAGGACCCGTGTTTGTGTTGTTCAGCTGAATTGCATATCTGTGAACTGATATTTTTCCTAAGAAAAGCTAAAGGAGGGGTAATCGTGATACTTTTACACTTTATCAACTATCTACTGCTATTAAGAACTGAAAGTTGTTGATACTCCACTCTCATTTACTGCAGTACTGCAGTAAATGAGAATAACAAACTGCCCCCCTTGGAGGCATCGCAATTACCAGGTTAGTTAAAATCATTAATGTATGCCTGTACATGAGAGAGAGAGCCTAAAGTCAATGTCATTGGTAGGCTTTAGCCAGTTTAATTCACAGGTAAGCTCAATGCATTAGCTTATAAAGACAGAAAACAATGAGACAAAAACTTAAATATAGTACAGGCATTATGCAGAAACTCTTTCAACTGATCTAGTCTCATAAAAGTCTTCTCTATAACATACAAAAGTACTAAGAAATCCAAGTGGTGGAAAGTATTAAAAAATGCTGAAACTTATTGTTTTAACCAACAAAAATCATCATAAAACTTCCCCCATTGATTCCTTACATTAACCCTTGTGTTGTCTTCGGGTCAAAAATGACCCGCCACTGTGTTTAACATCAGAAAAAAGTCCCTTAATTAATTTTTTTGAACTTGAAATTTGATGACTTCCTAGAATGACCCCAACTTTAGAAAAAGTGAAATATTACTTTTAGTCATATTTCCAATGGCAAGATTGTCTTCAGCACAGGTACAGCATCACCTTTCTTTCGACCACATACATGACTCAAGTTCAAACCATTTCAGTCACAAAATCTTTTTTTCAATGCATTGCATGCAACACATGCTGGCTTGACGCACACACCATAAACATCAGGCCACTTACTAGGTTACAGCGAAAGCTCTGCGTGGAGCCTCCGCAGAACCATAAAACAGCCTTAAAGGGGTGACTGAATGCAAAACCGATTTTACCTTGTCATAGTTGAATAATGACAGTTTAGTGGGTAACATAGAACCTCAAAATCCCATTGACACCTCTTTCCTCTGCAAATCTCACAATTTGGAACTGCCTCTGAAAACAGGCAAATCTCAACGAGCCGCATAGTTGACGTCAACTCGGCAGCTCCTCCTCATTTGGCTCAAACATTTACATAGGCCACTAGCTAACTGATCTGAGGTCAGTTAGTCTTCTAAATCTAGGTCGCGCAAATCTCAGACACTTTTTACATTGTTCGCCTGTTCTTGCATTACTAAATTCACTTCTGAGACTTTTTTATGCGAGAAATCAACTATGTAGTGGTCAAATATGGGCCGTTTTACGAAAATTGATGGCTAATTGCAAATTTTGTCCGACTGTGTGTCGCAGTTCAGCAGGAGCTCAGCAGTAGGGATACAGCATTATCTGTATCTGTATCTGTTAACCATATGAATTATCTGTATCTGTATCTGTACTCAGAAATGAAGTAAAAAAAACTGGTTAGAGCCAGCTGACGGTTTAAAAAAGAAAAAAAATCTCCGACAGGCAGAGACTCAACGCAAGTCGCATTCTACCAAGTACCACGTCTGAACAAACCCCACATTTACCAGAACTCTACTGGTTAATAAGTAAGTACTACAAACCGAAGTAAAAAACAAACCTGAAGCTGAAGAAACCCTAAACGTTAACGGAAAAGACCCGCGAACCTGAGTGACTGAGGGAGAGACAGAGAGAGAGAGAGCTGTTCTCTTCTCAGTGTTCTGTGTGTGAGTGAGCAGAACGGGACACAGCAACACAATACATCTGTATGTGTGTAGGGGAGGGGCGCTGTGACTAGCCTATCACAGAACGCAGACACAGTCAGCTACCCAATGAGGATTTTTATTCAATCCAAGCACAGATAGTGACTCGTATTACTCGTATAATACTCGTACTCTGCAAAAGTGCTTTAGCTCAACTCTACTCAGCCGCCCGGCATGTCCTACCTTATAGACCCCGGCTCGCTGTGAGCTAGCTGGATCTGATGATCCAGCTAGCGGGCTTCCCTTCGTGCTCCATACCCGCAAAGTCTGGGTATGGACTACAAAATGCCGAGGCCCTGATGGGGCTCCAGGGCCTGCAGCTAGCCGCGATTCATAGGATTGAAGGGACAGTAGCAGCTAACGAAATCCCTAATGCTCACAAAAATGCATTAATTTGAAATCGGACACCATAGTTAACTTTATAAGACATTGGGGTACATGTATAACTTTGCAGTGTCTGAAATATGAGACCTGCTGTCTCATCTCCAATGTGTTTCTATGGGGTTCGCTCAAACCAATCAGCACGCAGCTCATCTAAATATTCATGAGCATACCATATTTGGAAGAAAAGTTCTTGTTCCAAATAGAGCCATATTCACAGGGTAGTTAAGGGCCTAATAAAATAGCATTCGGGCAATTTTCAGCCCAACCAATGTTACATACCCTATTAGGAGACCTTAAGGAACAGTGTAAAATACCCTATATAATCACTCAATCACCCCTTTAAGAATAAGAATAGCAGAAGGTGCGAGCAGACAGCACAAAGACCTCTGCCTCCATCTGGCGGTGGATGGAGAGAAATAAGGAGCAGAGGACCTTCTGGATACGCGTCTCTCTCTCTCTCTCTCTCTCTCTCTCTCTCTCTCTCTCTCTCTCCCCCCCCCCCTCTCTCCCCCTCTCATCCTCAGGTATGCCTCCTAACTGCGCTCCAGCGGCCATCAGCAGCAACACTTCCCTCTCCTTCTCTCATTCTCGTTTTGATGGGACAAACTAACTAGCGCTGTAATATAAGTGAGAACTTCAACGGTTCAGAAGAAGTGATTACAAAGCCTCATCCATGGCGACAATAGTGGATTTCGACCCGCTCAACTCCACAGTACCAGCGACAAAGATTGAAATCAGCGTTTCCTGCAGGTAAACATGTTTTTACATTCACATATTTACACGTTGGATGCTTGATGTTATAGCACGTTTTCTCGTGGTGTTTTTAAAAGGGGCTATACTATTCCTGTGCGTGTTTCCTGACATTTTCTATGATTCTTACACTTTCTCTCACGCTTTAGATCAGTATTGTGTGCCTTTAACGTGCACGGAGCAACTCTATTCCTGAGGAGGGATTTGCATGTGCGGTGGGTGTAGAAGTGCGTGGGGGTGCAGTAACCAACAGTAGCAGGATTTATTGTGAGTGGCTTGGAGAGCTCCGAGAGACATGAGTGGATATGAAGTACAGAAAAGACACAGACTGATTGCGCTTTGAACAATGCTTATTTTAATAAGAACGGATGGGAATACTGTATTTTATCAGCACACTCTAATATCAGCACATGGAAACTGTACTCCAGCACTGGGAACATACGGCTCCATAGGAATAGCCAACGATAGTATTTAATATGGTGCTGTTTTATGAAAAACTAAATATGTCATTAAAGGAATCTCTCTTTTTTAAAATATAAAACAGCAGACATAAATATAATAAAAAATGAGTGTTAAAAAATCAATGAAAAATGTGGAGGGCAAGGAGTCAAAGAACAGTAGTTATGGAGAACCAGCAAGGGAAATAAAAGGATAATAAAGTAAAGGGAATCTCTGTTATGTCCCTATTAGGAAACATACAGTTCTTATAGAAACCTTCAATAAAAAAAGTTCAAACTTAGTCTTGAAACTAGTGTTTCCCCTTTCTGACTGAGACACTAAGACAGATATTAAATACAATAATACAAGTTACAATGCAGTATAATAAATTAATAATTATTTAAAGAAAGGCAGAGTCAAAAAGAAAGGTCTTCAGCCTGGATTTAGGGCGTTTTCACACCTGAAAGTGCGAATCAAGGTCCGGACCAAGGTTCATGTTTTTTTTACATTGTATACATTAAGTTTTGGTTTCACACTGCAGTTATGCATGCGCACTAAAGATCTGTGACAAAACTACATCCTGCCGTCGTCACATACGTGAGCTGCGTCTCCAGATACTTATAATTGATTGGTTTGTAGACGGGCTTCCCCGTCCTCTCGTATCCTCGCTCTGTGTCAGAGTTTTTTCAACTGACTGCTGCTCTCCCCTACTGCCGTGGCTCTTTTTGTTTTGTTGTGATGTTGAGAAGCAAGACATGGGAACTTTCTTTCTTTATTCAGAGACAAACGGAAAATGCTTTCACACTATAAACGAACCGTTGGTCCGGACCAAGACCACCTCTTTTGATCGGACCAAAATTTGGTCTCTTGATCCGGACCATGGTCGAGGCACCTTTCTCACCTGCAATTTTGGTTCGGACTAAACTGAAAAGTCCGAAAGTCCGGCCCAAATGAGGTAGGTGTGAAAACGCCCTTAAAAGAAGTGAGAGTTGCAGCGGACCTGCAGTTTTCGGGGAGTTAGTTCCAGATATGTGGAGCTAGAAACTGAATGCTGCTTCTCAATGTTTAGATGTTAGTCTGGGGACAGAAAGCAAATCTGATCCAGGGTGGTTCAGAATGTAGCAGCAATCAGAAATAAACCGTTCAGTACTTTATTAACCAACAGTAGTAGACTGGGTAAACCCATCCCGATCTGCCGGTGATTTGATTTCGCCCTGCAGCTCAGGCTGGAAACCTGTACGTTTATCTATCCTGCTTCCGTTACAAATTTGCGGGAACCAATCACAAACTGGCTTATCCACCTGGTGCGCTATTGGCGGGTTTAACACGATGACGATAGAGAAGCGACCAAACAGCTTTTTGTTTACATTCAACAAGCTGGCCACCGAAGCGCAGCACTCCATGGCAGCAACCTGTTGGTCTGATTGGTTGAAGGACTATCCAATTGCGAACAAAGTCATTTGAACTATGCCCATTGATCACGCCTCTTGTGCAGAGAAAATACAGAGCAGACTCCCCAGGCTAATGTTCAATCTTAAAAGATTGAGCTTGGTCTGGTGATAGCCAGACTACAACAGTAGTATTTTAAAGTAAATTCTTTGAGAGACAGGAAGCCAGTGTAAAGACTTCAGAACTGGAGTGATGTGATCTACTTTCTTGGTCTCAGTGAGGACTGGAGCAGCAGCGTTCGGAATCAGCTGATAGATTTTTTAGGGAGACCTGTAAAGACACAGTTGCAGTAGTCTACTGAAGATAAAAGCATGGACAAGTTTTTCCAAATCCTGCTGAGACGTAAGTCCTCCTTGATATATTGTTAAAGGTGCAGTAAGCGATGCTGCACAAAGATAGTTGGCATTTGAACTCAACTGCTAAACAAATAATAACCTCTCTTCAGAAGCTCCGCCCCCCAGATTCAATTATATGAATGTGTGTGTGTATATATATATATATATATATATATATATATATATATATATATATATATATATCTCCAAAAATATGGCATTGCCATAGCGACCACTTCTGTTAGTGTCTCTGCTGACTAAACCAAATATGGCAGAGTCGATATTAGCCCACATTAGGTCAAAGTAGGGATGTCACGATACCAAAAATCTAGTATTTGGTACCGATACCAACAAAAGTACATGATATGCGATACTAAAGTCGATACCACAGTGTGTGTAAAAAAAAAAAAAGGAAGAAAATAATAATAAACATTACATTAAACATGAATTCCTTTATTTAAATATTGGGGGGAGCAGCGTCAAGTCACTCTTCTTTCAGTGTTTTCTTTTAGTTTCAACTTTCTGTTATGGTGTGGAGTGGAGGGCGCAAGGAGAGTGTGATTTACAAAAACGAAAACGTCAGTCTTCTGGACCCCATAGCCCGTTGCTTTGAAGCCTGGCATCACCACACAGCCAGCGTACGGTACCGTCTTTCATGAGTTCACCCGGAACTCCCAGACAGCAAGAATGTTTAGTTACGTCTTTTCTCTCTGCCATTGTTGTTTTTCACAAAGAACTGGGCTGGTTAAAGTTAACTGATGTTATAAAGGTTCCGTTAAAACAAGCGCTATCAGAGCACATGTTAGGTTGTGATAGACAACGGCAGAGAAAAATAGACTCACTTGCGGTTTGGGAGTTCCAGGTGAAGTCGTGAAAGCTGCCGCCGTAGCTGTACGGTAAAGCCAGAAGCTGAACGTGGTCAAGCCGTACAGGGAGATGAGGTGATATTCGCTGTTTTTCTGTGCTGGTCGGTGTTCTTCTTCAGCATTTAGCGGCAGTCTAGAACATTTTTAACGTTAGGGGTATATACTGCCCCCGTCAGGTCCGGAAGGATTGCATCCCCCGGTACCTGGAAAAATGAGTACCGGCACGTTTTCAGAATTTTAGTACCGAGTTGGTACCAAAGTATCGGTTCTCGTGACATCCCTGGGTCTAAGAGGTTATAATAATAAGAGGCGACACTCCATCTTACTCGCCAATACAATGTCTGCGCCCAGTCGCCGAGCCGAGTCGCCGCCATTTTGGACTGAACTCAAGTGTTTGCATTAATGACGGAGATACGTAAAATATGCCATTCTTACTCACGAAAAGGGATTCATCTGTTTAAAACGGCTAATAAACAACAGCCATGGCAGTCATTTAAAGTGCTCACATTATGCTTTTTGGCTTTTTCCCTTTCCTTTATTGTGTTTATCTTTTTTGTGCACGTTATAGGTTTACAAAGTGAAAAAGGCCAAAGTCCACCCCAAAGGGACTTACCATCTCCAACAGAAAACACTGTTCACAAACTGCTCCAAACAGCTCTATTGTAGTCCAGCCTTTACTTCTATGACCAACGTGCGTCACTTTGTAACAAATGTTATAATGCTCGCCTAGCTGCTAGCGTGGCATGCCCTCATACTCTGCTTCTGACTGGTTAGTAGTCCTTACCTAGGTACTGCGCATGTGTGACTCCCAACAAAGATGGAATAGAAGTGTGATGCCTCACTCTGTAGCTAAAACAGAGAGCTCAACACACAGGGTGAAAAGAGGAGCTGTAGCAGTGTGCAGTACAACAAAAATATGGTGTTTTTTGAAAAATAAACCATGTAAACCTATTCTGGTAGAACCTCTAAATACAATTATGAACCTGAAAATGAGCATAATATGAGCACTTTAATCTAAACGCCTTCCCTTTTTTTACCTGTTTGTAGTCATACTAGTGACAGATCGCTTAACGAAAAGCTGAAATTGAAGCTAGACTGAACTTGTCAAACTTTTATTTAAGCATAGACCGCTATTACAGTAAAAGCCACGCTGATGTCTGAATGCCTCAAAGAGGTCCATATTATTCAGATTATTATTCAGTTCAGAATACACCTGTCAAATCAGGCTGTAGTTTCATTTATTGTCATTGTTGCACAACGAAATGCAGTTGTAGTAACGTTAGTATCTGGGGAGATATGGCTAGCATCTTAATATAAAAAAATTGACATCTAAAAATTCTCCATCAACTTGAATTTGAGCACCAAAACTTTGCTGATGTAACATTAAATAACGTAAAGAGTCTGCCTCCCGTCATCCCACCACAGTCCTGCGCTCTGTCAGTGTGGAACAGTCCGTTCCAGGAGCCAGGTCTCTGCCCAGTGGGCACCACACAACAGTCACCCATCTCCCGTAGCTGGCTCACACTGCCTTCGGTGGCGCTTGGTTAGCTGTGTGGTTGAGAAATGCAATATTCTCAATGACTGCTAAACTTAATCCAGTCCCCGGGCTTCCTTCTCCGATGTTTATGAGTTTATCTCTGCCACACGCAGAACGTGCTTCGATAATAAAGTTGAAAAGACAACAAAATTAAAATTAAAATGTAGCAAAGTTTATGGGAGCTGCAGGCCATGGTAATAATAACTAAGCATTGTGGTGGAAGTTTTTCGATGCAGCAGGTGTAGATTTTTTAAAAATAGAAGGTGAAACAAAATAAGGACAGTCGAAGACTAAACCAAGTTAGGTTTTTTTTGTATTTTATTAAGTATATTTGCAAATATAGGAGGAACACATTTCACAGAAGGCACGCAGCACAGGTGTGGAAAAGCTCTTCAAATGAGTGACAGCACACATGCACTTGGCTTATTATGACTACATTTCTCACAGACAATCTGATACACATGAAGACAATCAAGAAAAAACACAAGAGACATCTTGGAGCCATTTCGCCTCCTCCTCCCTGTACGACTTTCACCCCCCCAGTTGCATCTCAACTGGCATGGGAAAACTGAATGTATCAGGAGAGATAGTTTTAGGGTGACCTTGTATCCCCTATCTGTTCAGACAAACAGTGCTCACATTATGTTCCAGACTTTGTGATTCTCACTTAGTTAGAATCAGATTCATCATGTGGGAATGAGATAAACTTCCTTTCAGCATTTGTGAGACAAAGTAAAACAGAAATAAGACAAGAATATAAAGAATCATGCTTAAATATAATTTTGCCACTACATTTCCACCCTTTTGATTACAAAATAATCAGAATAAACAAAATTACTGTTATGAATGGGAATATATATTCTTATAGCTTCTTCCATGTTTCTTCGTGTTGTCAGAGGTTCGTCCTCTAGCACTTGACAAACCGTAGGAAACAAGTCTTTACCACTGTTTCGTGTGTGTGTGTGTGTGTGTGTGTGTGTGGTCCCTTTCTCGGCTGTTCTGAGCCTCTGTAAGAAAGGAGCATTTAAACACACCACTTTTCTAAGTCTGATCTATGTCATCATTGATTCAAAAAATTTTTGTTACATTAGGGTTAGTCAATTCAACAAGGTTCATACAGATAGTTATAGTGGACAAAGTACTGATTCCAAACTGTAAACATTTTCTGTTACCAGCAATATTTCATTAAGGATATTACCTAAGTAAGAAAGGTATCATAAAGATATGTACTTAAGATAAAGATATGTACTTAAGATATTAAAAAGCACTATAAAAAAGTCCTCACATTATTTAATCTGGAAATGATCAAAGCAGTTTTCTGTCAATCATAATTGATTTAAGCAACTAATCCTTTCAGCTGGACCTGTCGGCCTATATATTTGTCGGGCAGTTTGATGACAATAAAACATTATATTTCATAAACATATGTTTTATGTGCAAACATCCTAAGTCTTTTTAACCCAAATATGTCAGATTACAATAGCATCTGTAAGCATTTGACTAAACTCTGCTACTGACTCTTTTGTCTTTTGAAGAAATTAGTCATTCCTACAAATGACATATTTTTTCATATATTTGTCTTTCAAATCAAAAAATCAACTGTTTGTTTATCACCTATATGACATAAGAAATATTTTATTTAGCCCCCACTGGGGAATTCCCTAGTTACAGTAGCTCAAAATTTCAATCACAAAAATATATTTAGTCTTTGTCAACTTTATTTTACAACTTCTAATCAACCGCATTTTAGATTTTTTGTATGTTCACAATTTACATCAGCTTTTGGCATTGGAAAGAAGCATATTTTCTCCATTAGTAGAAAAAAAAACCTATCATTTAAATATCCCTCAGATAAAGGCAAGAAGTAGGACAACTATAATTAACTTCTGAGTGAAAGTAACTGTTAAATTTAACTCCTATACAATCCATCAATAGGACACCCATTATCCTAATTCAAAACTACATTTAGTTCTCTGGCACCAGCAGGAACTGAAAGCAACCTCTTGTTTTTTCTAAACTTTTTTTTTCCCTAAGAGGCATTTGAGTCAATTCAAGTTTTTTATGTTTGTGTGCTCAGAGACAGAAGGTCTTGTGGCAGACTCCTCCTCGCTGGAAATGCCTGCTTGTAACCTGAGCCAGTCTCTCATAGACTGTCATCCAGTGTACTTCTCTATCTCTTTAAAGCTTGTTTCTTCTAAGCTTTTCCTGACTGAATTGTTATCCCTTTTATATACAAAGTATATTATATATTATTATCTTTATAGCATAAATGTATTATACTTTTACTGTTTATAAGATTTATCTTTAACTTCCATTATATCTTACTTTTCGTGTAAGTTTTATCTTTAACTTCCCTCCTGAATTACTTTTGCATCATCAAAAATACAATATTTAAATGATTTAAACGTGTTGTAACTTCAATAAGCATATTATGGGAAAAATATGAGAGTAAATATTAAATGAATATGTGTATACCATTGTCTCAGTACATTACTCATAATGTACATCATTTAAGCATTCACATCAACATTTAAACATTTTCATTTAGATGTTAGTCTTAATCATAATCTCTGTGTTAAAGTTGTTGATACATGGTTTTAATCATAATGGTTTCAAACCATCTCAGCACTAAACCTCAAACAACTTTCACAGGTCACCAGGAAAGATGTAGCAACTGAAAAAAGACTAAAACATATAAATTAAGGTATTTCCCTATTTAAACCAGGTTTCTAAAAAGTCTTTGAATGGAACAGGCTTTACCTAAGCCAAAGTTATTTTTATCAACTTTTCATTAATCCAATTCAAATTTGAACAGTGAAATGTACTTTAAACATTTCCTGACACACCAATCTGAATACTTATCTTAAAAGTAAAAATAAGTACTTCTAATTATCTTCTCCTAATAGTGTATGTTTTTTCAGAATGTGAGTCTGTGTGCTACTTACATTCTCAATGCGTCAGATGTGTCAGATCAGGGCGGTCTCTCGCTCCCCCCCTCCTTCTCTCAGTCCATCCTGCAGCTGGTAGGAGGGGTGAGATGGACCCGACTGACACACACGAGGCACTATGTGGCACAAAACAGAACTCCAAAAAGCATTATTTGTTCTTATCAATAGATAAAAGAACAAATAATGCTTTTTGGAGTTCTGTTTATCACTTGGAAAAACTTCTACTCATTTTAGTCATTATTAATAATTATAAAACAGCATTTCTTTCCCCTTTATGCTGATTTAACTCTATAAAATCCATACAAATTGTGCTGAAAAGGAAACACAAGGACAAGGAAATTGTTCTCTTTTACGCCTTAGATTACCTTAAGGGTTGTGTTTTAGCAAATAGTGCAAGTCAATCAAAACAAAACAAAATTTTCTTTAGAGTAGTTTTAATACCAAAATGATGTGAACACTTTATTTATTATTGCTACTATATCCGTCCTATTTGAGTCATGAAAAACTCATGACTCAATAAGCAGCATATATAAATAATCTGTTTAATGGTTTAGCCATTAACACTGTCCTGTGTTACACAGCAAAAACCTGTGTAAAAGCAACAAAAAGTTCAATAAATAATTATTTATTTATTTATTTATTTTTTAAGAAAAAGAAATCACCAAAATAAAATGTTTTCAACATCAATATCAATTAGTAATTTAGTTTTAAACAATTTGTGATATAGCAACTCAAAATACAATCAAGTCTTCAGTGCAGCTTTACTGAAAAACTCACTAGAGTACAATATTAAATGAACTGCTTTTAGGATGAAATCTCATATCAACCTGTATTGGTTTCAATATAACCAATAAACTAAGACAAATTAAACAAAAATATGTTGTTTATTATATTTTTGGGTTTGGTTTGTATCACAAAGTAATACTAATTGCTGTCTGGTAGTTCTAAAAATCATTATGAATTCAAGTTTTTAGGCCTATAGAGCAAACATAAGCACTTCTAATTTGAAGTCCATTCATCCAATTTGTTACCTGATATGGGAACATATCACATTATATCATTTATGTCAAACACTGTACCTCAAAATCATTGCTGAACCTAAATTCCACATGCACAACTCCTGTTTTTTCTCTTATCTCTGGGTGTGTGTGTGTGTTCTCTGGCCTTGCTGCTCTGTAAGTCTAGTCTACAGTGAGGGGTTACCATTCACCTCACTGAGTGTCTCTGCTGCTCTCATTGTGGTTGTTAGATGTCATCAGGAATTGGTGCCTTTTTTTTTTGCAGTGAGATACAATACGTTACCAGTTGGTCCTCACACAATGGTGTGTTCGGTGGGTGTCCTCCTCGCCCAAGTCCAATGTGTGGAGGTGCTGTAAACAAAATCTCAAAGGGTGACAGGTTAAGTTGCTTGTGCGTGCGTATTTTCATAACCCTCCGTACAATAGGCAGAGCTCTTTTCAAGGGTAGGCATTTTGCATTTTGAATGCAAACCACTATACTTGAGATTTTGGTTGGAATTCTCCATTTTGGAATTATTTCAGTGAGTAGGGCTTTGGCTACTACACTAGCTGTCTGTTTTGACATGACACATGCCTGACAGTATTCTCTATCAAAAATAAAAAATAATTTTATCATTATTATGAAACAATTGTTTTTCCCTCAATTGTTTTTCGGAGTGTCTATTTGCACCCCCTTTTACACATGAGCTCTACTGCTTGTGCTGAGAGATGAGATGGCAGAGGTCCAAATCAGATAGCATCAGAATCAGGTACAACAGAGAAGCCCACACGGTTCAGGCCAGTGCTAGAGTCTCTGGGAGAAGAAATGTCAAAAAATGAAATCAGGGTTAAGAACATTGCATCTGTTAGAGTGACATTTGGCAATCTAGCAGAGTAGTAATATCTAAGGTACGTGGCCACAGATAAATAGAGTTTTTCCATTTTGTTCCCACAAAATGTGTAACACAGAATGTGGAACAGGACGTATTTAATGCTTCGAGCGACAGAATCGAGTTTTGCAGAGAGTTTTGCACGGAGTTTGTCACCGTGGTGTTGCAGCAACTCAGAGGTCACGCAGCTCTTGTGCTTGTCAACGGTCTGCACAAACTGTTTTTAGGGATCTGGCAGTCTCAGCGTCGGGGAAGACTGCAGAGCCAGTTTCATACTCACGAATGCTTCATCAGCTTCGGGCATCCAAGAGTTTGTTTGATGTGAACTGAGACCCTTACCGTGGATCAGGGAGCTCAATGGAGCTTCCATAATTGCATAAATAGAAATAAACATATGTAATAGGCGCATATTCCCAGTAGGACAATATTTTTTCTAAATTATATGTTTGGGAAAGTTCCAGTTAGTTACTTGTGTTTGGGTGAGATGGATTTACCATCAACTATGATCACATGACCCAGAAAAAACTTAGTATTTGGAAAAAAAAGAATTAGCTTCATAGCCTTCTGTAGAAAAAAGTTTTACAGTGACATCAGGAACGTGCACAGACATTTTAAGTGACAGGCTCAAGTAAAAATCCTAATAATTAACACTTAAACTGAAAAAGCTGCTATTCTGTTAATTTTTACAGGAAAACAGCATTGTACCAATAAAAAAACGTTCTCCCAAAGGAGAAAAGAGCAGGTGCTCAAACCTTGAGAGATGTAGAAAAAACACACAAGGAGTTGGGCACTTCAAAAAAATTATATTGGTTGTCAGTTAAGCATGCAGCTACAACACAGTCAGTATCAGTCCAAATTAGATGTGAGTTTGTCATTTATGTCTTTAAAGAACCGTTTTGAGCATTCTTCATCAGGCCCTGTAGTAACATGAGCTGTGCAATGCAAGTTGTCAGGTTTCATACAGTCAGAGGCAGGGCTGATTACAGATGCCGCCTCAGTGAGGACATTTTAGCCACACTGTAATTAACAAATGTGGGTATATCAGATGCATCATTACGAGAAATTCTCAATCCGTCAGGTGTTGAGATTAAAACAATGTTAAAAGTGTACATTAAATCATGACCAAGCAAAATAAGTAGACAAATCAGACACCAAAAAAGACTGAACTGTCTTCAGTTTCCCATGTACATGAGAAAGGAACAGAGAAATGTTCTTTTACTGCTTGAACTGTAGCCCCAATTGACCAAATAAAATGACCACTAAGCTTCGGTGTCAAATCTTTAGCTCTAATAATCAAGTTTGTAGCATCAGAGTCAACTAAATAAGTGAGTGGAACCCCGTTAACTTTACACTCAATGATAGGCATTTTCTTGTAGGCTTCAGAAGAGAACATACTAGGTTGGTTTACCTTTTTAAATTCTTTTTCAGAACTTTCTAACCTATCAATGGTCCCTAATAGCAAAAAAAACAGTGTGCAAAGCATTTCTTCATTGCATGAAGCGAAGTCAAGTGTGTGGTTGCAGTAGCCTACCTCATCAGTGTTTGGACTCAGTCAATCAGAGGGACAAGTGCTGTTCTCCATCTGAGGTGGTTTGTGCTTTTTTTTTCCTTTTCCGGGCAGTAACGACCCAATGTCCAAAGTCCTTGCAGTACCATCACTGGTCTGGGTTGTAGGGTCATCATTTTGTCCACAGTACCCGACTCGGCCTCCTCTGTCTCGACCACGTCCTTCGTGGGAGCGGCCTTTTTCGGGTCCGCGCTCCATATGTTGTCCACCAGCCTGTTGTAACATGCAGACAGACGCTTCGAACATGGTAGTAGTATATTACATGCGGCTTTGGGGGGCAGGGGGGGTAGGGGGTGCGCGCGCAGCTTTTTCTAGCGTTCTGATTGGCCGAAAAAAAAAGAAAAAAAAAGAAAAAAAAAAAAAAAGAAAAGTTGAAATAAATGAAATCGATATACCCCGGTTTGTTGTCCCCCCTGAGCGGAAGGTAAGTATGTGAGAACCAGAGCTGTGACTGCACGGAGTGGTCTGTTACAGTGTGGTGAAGTTTTAAAATCCTGTATTCCTAAAAGGGAGTCTGGCGCGGGGGTTAGCATATAGCTACCACCCCAGTCTGTATTGACGTTTCGCCGTCTGAATGCGTGATGACGTCGTCAATGGGTCCGCAACGGTGTGACGCGTTGGAGTTTATTTAGATCAGGTGTTAAAACGCAGGTGTTAGGCCAATGGTTAGGGTTAAAAAGTTATGGGCCCCCTATTACTGTATGACGGTCATAGAGGAGGGGTATGTAGTGGCTATGTCTAGGCATATCTGGTCACTTTTTTTTACCTACTGTTTTCAGCGAGCTAGCTAGCTTGTCCGTTCGGCTTGCCACCTTCGATCATCTCAAACAGCTCAACGTTGCATTTTTATTTTCAAAACCTTTGAGGAAAAAGCAAGAGGGAAAAACGTCCTACAGTCATGTCTACAAAAGGTGAGTAATTTAAAAAATATATATTTATATATATGTTATGTTTAAGCCTATTCTAAGATATTTCATTCACATCATTCATGAATTAAAACGTTTTGTGGAATATATGTTTATCTAGCTAGTTTGCACCACTAGGGCCTTCCCCAAAGATCAGGAGCAAACCTGCTTGGGACGATGACGATGATTTTCAACAAGGTAAAATATATATATAGATATAGATATAGATGTTGACAAGACATTGTTGTATAATGTGATGTTATGTCAATGCTTGGTCTTTCATGTATTCCTTTTGTTCTGTTTGTATGTAGGGAGACCTGTATTACAGAATATAAGCCATCTCCTAAACAAATCCGGTGGCTTAATAGAAAAAGAAATCGAGCTGAAAACCCCAAGAAAGCTGAAATTGGGTAATTATCTACAAAAAATGTTTATGTGCTTTTTATTATTTATTTTTATGCTGGGGTTTTAGCTAACTAATGTCTATATGTTATCTTTTTGTTTAGGTTGCCTTTACCTCTACAAAAGCGAAGGTGCGGTGAGCTGGTTTCAATAGACCCCAGCATTGAAATCCCAGGGCCCCAACAGACCTGTGAACCACAGCAGCTATTTGAGGACAGTAGCATACCCAAACCAAAGCGGCTTCACCGAATAAGGAAGACCCTTATCGTGGTGAGTTGAAAAAAGAGCAATTAAACTGTGTATGTAATATTTAAAAGATGTTATTTTCTCACAAAGTGTGTGTGTGTGTGTGTGTGTGTCTCAGAAATCTCAGGCAAACCTCCCTCTCAAACCCTCATGTTCGACCATTGCTGGTGATGAGGTAGCAACCGAGGACCTTAATTATGCTCTAGAGGTACCAAGCTTTGTGTCTATCTGCATATATTATACTAATGAGCTAAACATATCTATCTATATATTAAAACTGTTTCCCTTTATGCTTTCAGACACTGAATGCCGTTGCAGATTTGCAGAGAGTGCATCCAGTGGCAGAGGAGTCATTCACGCAATCACTGGCTGTGTTAGACTTCCCCGAGAGGGCCGGTGATGAGCAGCGACAAGGTGGGGGAGTTTTACAACGTAGTGGCGTGGCAGATTTCCAGGACACAGCTGTGTCAACGGGACCCCCAGTCATAATTGCCCCAATACAAGGCCAATTTCAAAGTGGAGCAGAAGAGGTGAATACCTGATAGTGTGTTTTATGGGTCTGTAGCATTCTTCACAGTAACCCCCCATCAAATGTTTGAAGATGGCCTTGCATTTATGATAGGATGTATGCAGGTGGCTCAAATGTTTGAAGGTGGGGGTGTAGCCCTGCATTTATGATAGACTGTATGCAGGGGGGCTCAAATGTTTGAAGGTGGGGGTGTAGCCTTGTATTTATGATAGTCTGTATGCAGGGGGCTCATATGTTTGAAGGTGGGGGTGTAGCCCTGCATTTATGATAGTCTGTATGCAGGGGTGGGCAAATGTTTGAAGGGGTGTGTGTGTGTGTGTGTGTGTGTGTGTGTGTGTGTGTGTGTGGGTGTGTGTGTGTGTGTGTGATTATTTAACCAAATGTGTTTTATTATCCCATAGGACACCCTTGAAGGAGAACGCAAAGAATCATCAGAGACAGACCACACATTGATTACACCTAATGAGGAACCCCACCAGTGTCGTGGGAATGAAGGTGATATAGAAGGTGACTGCATGTGTTTTCTTGCAGACACACCCATCAACCAGAGAACAGGAGTTTCCTATAATCACACAGTGTATGGAGCAGACAAGGTGTGCCCCAGGGCTCATGAATCAGCAAATGTATCTGTAAATACAGACGACATTGATGAAGCATTTGAATGTGGACAAATATTGGATTGTTTTAGTGCTAGCAATAGTTTTGAAACATCTAACTCCATAAACCGACCTGACGAGATAACATTATTACAAGGGGAGGCACTCTACGAATTCTGTGCCGAAACTACACGTCGACACACTGCGTTAGATGTGCTACACGATCAAGTAGAATCCAAAGTTGATCATTTACAAAAAATAATCACTAGTCTGGTGAATACCATAGGCGCCTTGCAGACCACTAATACAAAGTTGTGTGACCTAGTTACCACCTTTGGTGAGGCGTTAGCCAGTCACGGCAGAGACCTAGCGAGGACCGAGGCCCAGCATCTTCAGCGAGCAGTAGGCCTCAATACACTGCTGACACCCCTGATAGCCATATTTCAAAAGACAATAACAAAAATGAAGTAAAGCAGCAGTCATCAGAGTATGTAAGAATAAAATAAACGTTAATAACAAAAATGGAAACACCCGCCAAAAAACGTAAAAAATCAGATAAATTACATGTATACGACCGTAACGACAATGTAGATGTTTTGTGTGCAGATGACTATAGCAGGGCTGCGTGCAATCACGATGCATATATGCAGTTGTGTGAGAAACAGAGAAAAATATTCCAAGATGTACTGGACAACATATGTACGGCGGGCCCTAGTGGCACAATTCCCCAAGAAACAGCCAACGTTGTCACCATACAGCCATCAAATCATGCTCCAACATCAGTATATCCAGACAGGCCTGTGGAATGTACCGTGGTCACACAGCCAACAAAACCTAATTACACGAGGCAGCCATGTTTTGCTAGTGCCCAATCGTCAAATTGTATACTTGCAGATGATTATATAGAACCCCAACCGTCCACAAGTAGATACAGGGGCCCATCTATAAATCCTCCGGGGCCAAACCGTACAGATGATTATATAGATCCCCAACCATCCACAAGTACATACACGGGACCCCTTATAAATCCACCGGAACCAATACAGTGGGGGGAGGGTCGGGTGTCTAGGGCGGCATCGGAAATATCGTCCAGAGAGATACCTGTTTTTAATGCAGCAGAATTTCGTCAAGCCATTGATTTTCGAGATATTGATTTGACGGATATTGGCAGTGTGCCAGCACGAGTGCATAGTACCCTAACAGGGTTAATTGAGAGAGCGTTAGACACAGCGTCACAGGACAGTGTTTTAAGCGTCGAGCTAAGGGGGCCATCTGTGGCGGCCCCTATCCAGACAGTGTTGAACTCCAGCGATGGATATAATGTAGATGCATTTCTGGAGCAAATCTCACAAGCTATGCAGAGTAATGATACTTCTTTGTCCGAGGATTCATTAGAATTACTGGTAACAATAGCTCATAGTATGTCGGGAGGGGGTGGGGCACGGCTAAAGCTAGGAAGTGTATGCTACGATAAAATATTGTCCTCAAAGGGTAATGCATTATACAACCCCCTGAATACCAATGCCAATGACAACCTTTGCTTTGCTCTCTGTATGGCTCACTATGTAAATCCCCAGCTGGCTCAAAGTGAGAAGATAGACTACGCAAAACAACTGCACCAGGATCTAGGGCTTGAATATTCACATACGGTTTCGTTCGCAGATGTTGACAGATTTCAGAAACATTTGAACATAAAAATTGTAATATTTCATCACGGAGCCGGTCATAAAAAAACACAGATCTTCAAAACACACGACGAACGACATGTGAAGACAGCATGGCTGTATCTGCATAATGAACATTACTACCTCATCGAAAACAAAACTTCTTTTTTTGGGGCGGCCTATGTGTGTGATTGGTGTTACAGCGCGTACAACGCCCCGTTGGATCACAGGTGTAGTCTGCTTTGCAATGTGTGTCACACAGTATGCCGTCCTGGTCAGACTATTAAGTGCGCCACTTGTAAACGCATATGTAAATCGATGCACTGTTTTGAACAACATAAAAAGCTGGATGCGAAACATGGACTCATTCCATGCGACGATGTAAATATTGTGAGGCATGTCATATGACATATAGGGTGGCTAAAAAGCCTCACGTATGTAAAGCTCCAAAATGCACACATTGTAGAGAGCCGAAAACCGACACAATGCATGAATGCTATATACAACCCCTAAAAAACACTAAACATACTGACAAATATATCTTTTACGATTTCGAGACTAGATACTACGGGGGTCGTCATGAGGCTAATTTCGTATGCAGTATGAATATGGAGGGCCAAAAATACTGCTTCGAAACAACAAAATGTGTGGAATTATTCGTCAATCATTACAGACAGCCAGCCTACAAAGATTTTACCTTTATAGCACACAATGCATCAGGTTTTGACAGCTATCTTGTGCTCGAGTACATGGTGAATCAAAGCATATGTCCAACGCTTACCATGCACGGTTCGAGGGTGATTATGATGCTTGATGCTACATGCAATCAACGGTGGATCGACTCATTCAGTTTTCTACCGATGGCTCTAGCTAAAACACCCACTGCTATGGGCTTTTCAGATGTGCTCAAGGGCTATTTTCCCCATCGTTTCAATACACGGCAGAATGAACAATACGTCGGTCCATACCCACATCCGTCCCTCTATGGGTATGATGCCATGTCTGATGACACTAAGAAGGCGTTCATGGAGTGGTACGCGACAGTTTCTGACACTACGTTTAACTTTCGCACGGAACTGATTCGCTATTGTGTTAACGATGTGGCTGTATTGCACAAAGCCTGCACCATATACAGAGATGCTTTCAAAGAATGCACGTCGTTAGACCCCTTTGTATTCGCAACACTGGCCTCATCATGCATGGGCGTGTATAAAACGCTTTTCATTCCCAAAGACACCGTGGCGTTGACATACGAGGGGTCGTACATTAGGCAAAACATAGCCTATTCGGACATTTCGATTCAATGGTTGGAGTATGTTTCAAACCGAGAGAGCATTGAAATTCAACACGCTGTCAACCGAGGTGAGAAAGGATTTGGGTCATTCTTTGTCGATGGATACTGTGCATCCACAAATACGTGTTATGAATTCAATGGTTGCTTCTTTCACGGATGTAAGAAGTGCTATGCACAAGCCGAAATCAACCCTGTCACAAAAAAAAAACACACGGTGAATTACGCAGAGCATTCTGTGACAAAATAGCCGCGCTAAAAACTGTGTACGGTCTAACAGTGGTGGTAAAGTGGGAATGTGATTGGAAACGGGATGTTTGCAATAATCAGGACGTTAAAGCCTTCATGGCCACATATGAAAAACCAGAACGTCTCAATCCTCGAGAAGCCCTCTTTGGAGGCAGAACGAATGCAATGAAGTTGTATCACAAGACAGAAGGTGGTGAAAAAGTCAGATACTACGATTTCACAAGTTTGTACCCCACTGTCCAAGCAAAACGAGACTACCCCCTCGGGCACCCCCAAATAATCCACACAGATTTTGACGACATAAATACATACTTTGGTATTGTAAAATGCACTGTGGCACCCCCCAGAGGCCTGTATCATCCGGTTCTGCCCTACCGATGCCACGGTAAATTAATGTTTCCCCTGTGTGGAACCTGTGCCGAGCAGCTGAATCAGACAACCCCATGTAACCACAACGAGCATGAGAGACAATTGTCGGGTGTGTGGGTGTCATTTGAATTACAGAAAGCCGTGGAGAAGGGGTATCGATTGGTCAGCATCACCGAAGTCTGGCATTTCCCTGAAAAATCGGATCAGCTATTTAAAGGCTATGTTAAGACATTTCTCAAGCTCAAGCAGCAGGCTTCCGGATACCCGGGTCATATCAAAACGGAAGACAAGAAACAAAAGTACGTAGAGGACTACTATGTCCGCGAGGGTATACGTCTGGACCCTACCAAGATATCCCCTAACAAGGCAGTCAGAAGCATTCAGAAACTTTTGCTTAATAGTCTTTGGGGTGGGTTTTGTATGCGCAATAACATGGCAAATGCGGAACTCATAACAGACCCAGCGCGGTTTACACAACTCATGTTCAGCGATGCTTTTGATGTTCGACAGTTCTCATTTATTTCACCAGAGGTGGCAATAGTGCAGTGGCGACACACTGAGAGTCAAGCTTCCTGTGTAAAAGACGTTAATGTCTTCATCGGTGCTATGACTACAGCTTACGCCCGGCTCGAACTTTATGAACTGCTCGATAAACTGCAGGAACGTGTTCTCTACTGTGATACAGATAGCGTCATATTCACCACCAGAGGCGATGAGTGGATACCCGAGCTCGGACCCTATTTGGGGAATTTGACGGATGAAATTAACGCCTCACAACTCTGCGGTGATCCTACCGAGGACTATATAACTGAGTTTGTTTCTGGGGGGCCAAAATGCTACGCATATCAGACCGCCCAAGGACATACACAGGTGAAATGCAAAGGCATAACTCTCAATGCACAGAATGCCCAAATTGTCACACACCAGTCATTAATAGGGTTGGTACAATCATTTGTGACCAATCAGCAGGCCACCGCCCATCTGTCCACAACTGCAGACACTATAACACGGGACAAAAAGCAGTTTCATCTCAAAAACGCTACAGTGACCAAAAAGTTACAAGTCGTTTACAGTAAACGACGCGTACTCCGTGACTACACCACCCTGCCTTATGGCTACTAATAATAATAACCAGATGATTGTAGGATTTGATGGCCGGCTCCAACATCCATTCAGCGCCGTTATTAGTGGACCCTCAAACTGCGGAAAAACATATTTTGTCAAAGATATTATTGAAAATTCATCAACAGTAATATCACACAAGATCGATAACATCGTATACATTTATTCGTGCTGGCAACCCCTGTATGACCAGTTGCTTGAAACAGTGAATATAAATTTTGTGGAAGGTATCCCTGAGTCACTTTGTGATGACACCCTGCTCCCCCCTACTAAGAATAATCTGCTAGTAATTGATGACCTTATGAACCAGGCCAGCGGTAATTTAGAGGTAGAGAATGTTTTTACAAAGTATGTTCACCACAGAAATCTCAGCTGTATATATCTGGTGCAGAATCTGTTTATTCAAGGCAAGTCCAGTCGTACAATCAGTTTGAACACAAACTACATGATATTATTTAAAAATCCTCGAGATCGAATTCAGATGAGTTTAATAGGCCGTCAGATGTTCCCAGGAAATAATACATTTTTTCTAGAAGCGTTTAACGATGCCACAAGTTCGCCATTTGGCTATCTGCTGATAGATTATAAATCCAAAACTCCAGATAATTTACGACTCAGAACAGCTGTGATATCGACACAACAGGTTGTATATGTTCCAAGAAAGCAAAGGGTTTAATAATGTCAATCTGTATGCAACGTAATTTCACACTGCTTGACCTTCTTCATAAGGCAGCACCCCGAGCTAGGGGGGTTATAGTGAAGAATGCTAGCCCAGATTTTATTAATGCACTTTGCGAAATTGCGCTGAACGTATTAAGAGGCAATATACCGCTGTCTACCACTCAGTACAGGTTGCTGAAAAAGAAGAGGAAGGTTATCAGACTAATTGCGGATAAAAAAGTCAAACATTTAAAAAAAAAAAAAACAATTACTCAAACCGGTGGTTTTCTGTTACCTCTATTGGGGGCGGCAATCCCCTTCATCGCTAGTCTCATCAATAGGAACTAACATGGAACACACGCAGAAAATGTATCTGGTGCCACAGCAACAATTAGCAGCATTACAGCAGCATCAATCCTCAGACACACAAAACGCCTCTTTGCGGCAGTCTGTCCAAAATGAGTTGGACCGGGCCATGAGTGTTATATTGAGCCAGCCTGACATTAACATTATTAATGAAAAAGCCAAAAAATATTCAATCGTTTTGCAAAAGTATCTAACCCTGGTAAAACAAGGCGAACGTGAGAAAAATGTAATTACACTATCCCTACCCAGCGATGCATCAAAGGATGAAGCCTCAAATGTTGAGTCACATGACGCTATCGTAGAAGACGATGTGATGAGGTCAGAAGTAATGGCTCATATGCTTCCTAGGAATAAACGCAGCGGCGAATACATAATCACCTCTCTAGCCCGTAATAATGATAAGATCTCGTGGACAAATAGTGGGGAAATCGTTGTTGAAGATAAGACTGTGACAGGAAGTCATCTGTACGATCTACTGAAAAGCGTAACAACCCACAATAATGTTTCAGACCGTTTGAGGCCTAATGGGTGGACTGTTTTTTTAAAGACATTAGCACACTTAAACATACCTCTATCCGTAATTCCAAACACCGCTGTGCGTCGTGCTATTGCTGGATTTAAAGCAGGGGCCATTGTGACTCCTAATAGACCTCACACAGTGACTGATACACGTTCACCACTCATGTTCACACCTAGGTCTGTACGTACTGTAACACCCCTTAGACATCCTTCATTGACAGGTACAAGCTCACCGCTCACCCCTAGATCAGGGCGTATAGCTTCACCCATGGTCAGTACACGGTGGGCTAGTTTTTGATCTTTATTGGCAAAGTTGCCCAAAGACCTTTACTGATTGTATTTTCTATTTTTCTATTTCACATATCTCTTGTTTTTTATTTTTAATGCTATATTATACAATATTTTCCTATTGATTGTGACTGTAACACAGGAGAATGTTTCTACTTACTGTGTACACCTAAAGTGCAGGCTAGTTTTTTATCATCAAAAAGTGGCCCTAGGCATTTAATGATTGTGATTTCTATTTTCTATTTTACATATTGATTGTTTTTATTTTTTAATGCTAAGTTTTGCATTATTTTCCTATTTTCTATTTTACATATTGACTGTTTTTATTTGTTAATGCTAAGTTTTGCATTATTTTCCTATTGACTGTGGTTGTGACACACTCAATGTTTTACTGTGAAAAGCCTAAAAAAGACATTATTGAATGTGTAACTGTGACAATATTGAATGTGGCACACTCTGATTTTATTTCTTTTCTTTTTTTAATCTATTTTCTATTTCGCATATTTCTTGTTTGGTATTTTTAATTTTTAATACATTTTTACATTATTTTCCCATTGAAACATGGCAGTGACACAAGAAAGTGTTTATCCATACTGTGAAAACCTATAAAGCCAATATTGAATGTAAAACTGTGACAATATTGTTTGTATTTCTCTATTAGTTTTTTTCAAAACTATTCATGTTTTTTAACCCTGTTGTGTCTAATTGTTTTCAATGTATAGCCATCTTTTTGAAAAGGTTTGAATAAAAAAAAAAAAAAAAAAAAAAAAAACTATTACAGAAATTGGTAAGACTATTATTTTTTTTTACATATTTTTTATTGACTAAACAAGCACTATTACACAAACACTTCTACCTATATGTGGCACAGGCACATTGTACACATTTAAACTTGTGATCGTGGCACACATCGGGGTGTATTTTATTGACAAAATGACTCACCATTGCATCGTTACAGATAAGATTAGAACCGTACATGTTCAACACTTTTGTATAAGACATTTTTTTCTGAATATTACATAAAAAGAAGATACAGTGCTGGCCACAGGTTGTAGAATAGTTATTTTGCACTTGTACCCCTGAATGGTATATCTCCACACAATTTTTTAAGAGGAAATTACTGATCTCCGGTGGAAAAACAGCCGGGCTGTGTCCAAAGCTATCAAAGAACAAGCCTTGTTTGTTTTCGGTAAGGTATACCGCAAGCCAATGTCGGTTTATCACTTGTGTCAGTGTTTACCACTAACATGGCGGGTAGTTTATGAATGATTGTTTTTGGAAGTTGATCACATGGCATGACTCCTAAGAAATTTATTCCCCTTTTCATTCTTTTTCTAAGCACACTGGTAATCTCTATTGTATTCATGCTAGTAATGATCCAATAGGACTTGTCTCCGGTTAGATATTTCGATTACAGAATCAAAAACAGAATAACAGATCAGGGTCACCGTCCGTGGGAGTGGGTTACGGAAACGAGCTTCCAATCTCACATTGCCTGTCTTAATCAGTGATACATTTCCTGCCCCGCCGCCGTCGGGCTCAAGATTGAAACAAAACAGCGTGTAACCACCACCGAAATCTGATCGTGTTATGGCTAATGATCGGTCCCTTAAATGGCGTCCTGTTGATTCAACCATCTGATAATATTCTCGCACATACTGACCTCTTTGAAAGTGAGGTTGAAAAGGGCGTGTAGGGTGAGGCTGTCCATCAGCGTATAGGCCTATAAATTCTGTATCATAGTGTCCGAAATTAAATGGGTTACGTGCGTATGATCCAGTGTATGCTTCATTATCAACAAAGCCTAAGACTACGAATTTAGGTACCTGCCCTATGAATAGGTTCTCCTGGTTACACACTCTCGTTCCAGCAAGTATAGAGAATGTTTTTATGGCTACCCTGTCAATAGAATATTTTGCATTAGTGTGCTGTAATGCTCTACTATGGGCTAATCTCACAGTCGGCGCCACTGATATTTTCTTTACAAACAGACTGGCAGACATTATTTTCACAGTGAATTGAACATTTCCTGGGGTCATTAGGGCAAAGTCATCTTTTGACCGGATGAATTTAAGCGACAAGTCTACACCGTTTAACATCAGCTTTTCCTGAAAAAACAAGTCGGCGTGTACCGGTGAAATTAATTCCACAATACGGCTTTCACCAGTGTATGCCCCCCGTTGCTCTAACCCCAAATTATCGCCTGCAATGGATGTCTCGTCCATTTTCCCCCCCGTATCTTTACAGAATAGTCCGGTGCTAAACTGTGTATCTAGTGTTTCTTTTCCATAGTTCAGCAAACATTCAATAATTCCTCTATACGGGTATGTATTTGAAGACTGTGTAATCAATCTATCGCCCAGCATTATATCTACTTGTGAAAAAAGACTGCATCCAGGGTAGTTTAGCCGCATTAGCCAGCAATGTGCCGTCAGGATTTGTAATCCTTACACGCGTATACAGATATGAATCGTTAAGGTCTAAATAATCTTCTCCACTAGCAGATATGAAGAACTCTATAGGACCGCTGTCTGTTAGAGCAGACACAGGTGGTATTTCTAGGAAAGTTGATTTTTCAATAGATGTCTGGGTATACGGTACAGTGAACATATCTAATTCGGTCTTCACCACACTCTTCCGACTGGTTATGAATGAACGCCATGATATTATTTTAGAATATGTCTTTTGCCAAGGCCAGAGAGCGTCGACTCGGAGCTCTACGCCTTATGGAAGCTGTGTTCTTTTTGATGACTCTTCGCTTTTTGGTGGTGGTTTTACGTTTTCTAGACACCGCCTGGTTACGCCCACATCCTGGGGGGCTTCTTCTTAACGGTTTGCGTCTGTACACCATGAGGCCATGTCCCTGCTGTCTGTTTGCTATGGTCTCCCGTACATTAGACACAACATCCCCAATAATACCCGTGGCAGCAGTTTTCAGATGCGGTTTGGCTAGATTAAAACCCTTTTTTAAAAGTGGAACAGCCATTCGGAATAGGTTTCGGAATAGTCCTCCTAAGCCACTGCCGTATTGCGTGCTGGAACCTATATAGCCAGTGAGTTCTCCACCGGCCTGGTTCATATAGTAGGCTGTATATCTTCCATCATCTGAGGTGTATGCTTTGCGCATCATTTTTTAATGCTGCTTCACAGGCCTAAAATGTAGTTTGACAATGACTTTTCCGTATGAAAAGGGAATGTGTTTATTTTGGTCGTCGCGTAAATCTATTTGTAATAGTCGAGCGTGACAACGATGTGTAATGTGGCGTATCGTAACTCAAAGTGGGAATGCGTCGGGTCTCATCGGAGATATTTATACACCTGAGTAGTGGGACATGACTATCGCCAACTAACTGGTAGTCCACTATGTCGCTATAAATAAATATGTTATAGCGACCGGCGTGGATGTCTGCAGGCCTGGGGGCTACGCATTTAACACGAGGGCTGGAATTTATTTCGAACACAGTGTCAGGAATGAAGCCAAGAATCTCGGCCAAACGATCTGTAAAGGCTAAATGATACCCCGCCCCGCCGATAAAGTAAACCCTGTTTGTAATATTGTTGTAGCTCATGGCTATGTCTGCTGTCCCTAGACTAGCCTTGCACCTCATATTATACTCTTTAACAATGCTAGCCACTGAGTTATAACACCCGACCGCTAGTTCTATTTGGTATGTCTGTTTAGTTTTCGTGTCAAAAATTTCAACCTCTGCATCGTCTATGGTAAAGCTGGTCCATATCTGTGGGTACTGAATCTCTATGAGGCCTACCTCATAGGGCTGCTGAAATATTAACGGTTTTGCCAATTTTGTTCTAAACTGCCATATCTTATTGTTCGGATAAACTAAGGCTGAAGCATTACTGGGGAGCTTAACAAAAAATCCATTCTTATTCATTGTACCTACGCCTTTCACTACAGTGTTAGAATGACTAGTTTAAGTGTTTGTCATGCTAGCTTTATCTCACATCCAATATGTCTTTTTCAGCGACCCATGAATTGAATTTATCAGGCCATCCCAACCATTTCACCAGTACTATCTTTTTACTTTTTCTTGCTATCAATTATTTTCTCTATTTTAAACACTTTGTTTTTGTCTACAGTTATGGGTTGTAACTCTGCCTCATAAAATGTTCCAGTCAATAACTCCCCGCCAGTGTCTTTTAATGTATAAACAGGGGGTGTCCTTCCGATGCATTTAGCTACGGTAAAAAATTCATCTGTAAATGTTTGCTCATACCCTTTCCTAAATACCCCCCTATGTTTTGACAACCTGACGGTGTCACCCTGCTGAAATTTAAAAGCAACCATTCCGGGGTGTTTCAGTTTGTATAGGTTGTTAAAGACTGTTTTCTCATTGTCTTTATTCACTGCAGAAGGAGCCATTTTTATTGACCTATGGTATGAATCGTTGTAAGCACTCACCAGATCTTGCACCACATCAATATATCTACGTGCGTTAACAGCTGTTAAATATCTCCACATACGAGTCTTAAAAGATCGATTGAAACGTTCCACTACACTTGCCTTTGTCTCGTTTGATGTAGAGAAATGATGTATTTTGTATTTAGTCATCAATCCTTGAAAGGCCTTATTATAGAACTCTTTTCCCTCATCTGTTTGAAGTTTCGTAGGCACCCGCCCTTGACACAATATTTCTTTAAAGGCACTTGTGACGGTGGCGCCAGTTTTGTCTTTAAGACATCTGGCCCATGCATACTTAGAAAACACATCAATACAGGTTAATATATACCGAACATTTTCGTTTTCCTCAGAATATTCAGTCATATCGACCAGATCGGCCTGAAATTGTTTATCGATACTATTAACTAGTACCCGGTAGAGAGAAATGTCTCAAAGCCGGAGCGTGTAGAGTATACGCATCCTGACGCGACAGAAACTTTTTAACTGTAGGTAGTGGGGGAGTGACCCCCGTACATTCTTTGACTGCATTGCGCAACTTATACACTCCCCCTAACCCCCCAGGGTGTGCGGGGTCATAATATATTTTTTGCATAACCCTCTCCATGATGCAGTTAGGACACAAGTGAGCACATTAGTTTTATGCCATCCTTTTTTATTATACAACACACATGACAATTATATGGGCTGCGAAACCCCCTCTATTGCAGATAGAGTTTTGGCTAAAATGGATACATCCGTTTTACTGATTATGAATACATGTAGTTTTTGCAAATCATGTAAGACCTCGTTACATTGCTTTTCTTTGACATACAGACTCACCACATCTATAAGCGTACATGACCAGTATATGATATACTTTCAGCATCTTGAAATTGTGCGTGATGTTAGTTATGACTGTACAAAAGGTGTCTGCAACACTCTCACGAGTTATTAGTATTGATAACAACATTTGTATCAACTCATCCCAAGGAGGTCTGCTATACTGTCTTCTAACAAGATCCATCACTTTCTCCAGCCTACACACATCGAGGCTATTGGCCCTACACATACTCTGGTACTTTTTAACATCATTCACATTGTTGGCTATGGCTTGATTTACAATACAGGATAAACGAACTATCATATATCGCTCACTGCTATGGTTATACATTACACGTAAACAATTCCCCATATCCACACTACGTTACTTTTTTCTCTCATATAAATCTCTCCAGTAGTCTCCAATCTCGCGAATTTCAGCAACTTTGACGACGTCCTCACCAATCATAGTATCATACATTTCTCGTATTCTGACTGTGACATCTTCCACAGATTTCAACTCATACAAGACAGTTTCTGCTACACCATTCTTGCACCATCAGCCCAGAGCTGTTTCATAGCCAGAAAGCTCTGTACGACAGGGATAAATTTATCCGTTAACAGTCTTTTCATAATTTGTTGAAAATGTCTTACGTAGAAGCCCTCGGGTATACTACCCAAACACTCGTGTTGTTTCTGACTAGGATGGTTGATCTGACAACCTGGACACACCTCCTCCCAATATTTGTAAAGTACTACATTGAGCAGATGTAGAGACACTGTTTTAACACTGTCTATAAACAATGTTGACACCATTCCATCCGATTGATCATCCCCCACAATGTCTGTGCAAACATGTCCATCTGGCAGTTGTAAGACATCAGACGATTTGGGGAAAAACACATGTCCAAAGGGGTGTGGGGGAAGTGGCGGTGAGCAGATCAATAGAGAAGGTGGCAAAGGGGGGGACATCTGTGGTGGCGCCAGGAAGCGCTCAGGGGTTATACATGATGATGATGATGAGGATGACAAGAGTGATTGCGGAGATCCGGTGACAGTCAGCGGTGCAAATATGCTGTGTTGGCTCGGCGTCCCTGGTGATACACAGCTCCACTCCATACATTCTAGAGAAGGAAAAAAAATCCACACATTACAGTCCCAGTAAAAACACACTAACAAAATAAAAAGCTTTAACTATTTTGAAATTAAATAGCACATACAAATAGACCCACCGTTTTACTAGTCTTTGTGTCTGACGATTTTAGGTCTATAAAGTGGTCGTGGGAGGGGCAGAGAGGGTTGTCCGCCGTCATCAAAGATCAACTTTTTTCTTATGGTCTCATGAGACCTCCTTATTTGGGCTCTTCTGATGATATAATCAACCGCATCAAACTGCTTCTTCAGAGTCTCCCAGTCACACCATTGTATAAAGAAGCCGTTTTTAAACCACTTGTTGCATTCAGCATTAGAAACAGGATATGGTTAACAACCATTCTTCACGACCTCTGGCTGCAACAACTTTCTCTTTTTCCTCGCATACACTTAGGAAGATAAAATCCTCAGCAGCTCTTGTGAAACGGTCTGCTTCCACACGGTAGATTTTGCTTGCTCTGCTGCTATCCCACTGGGACACATACACCATCTCAGGAAATCCAGGGTTGTCCAGGTCCTTACAGACAACATCCCTAAAAAGCTTCCAGTCTTTCACCGAGATTGTACACTCTGTTTTAGCGTTGCTAGGTAACTCTGCAACAACGCTAGTGTACACAGCTAATGTCACATAGCCCTCACTGTATCGAATGGAGTAAAAATATCCATTGACACCATCACATTCCATATCAGCTGTACACGACTCTATCATGCTGGGCGTAAAGATCTCTGGCCGGGATCTCTTTTTCTGAGGTGCCCTACTCAAAGCAAAAGGGGTATCTATAATATCAACACCTTCTCCAGTATTAGATGATCCCATTCGGGATGCACGATTCAGTTCAAATGTACTGGGTCTCAGTTCAAATGTACTGGGTCTCAATTCAAATGTACTGGTAGAGCGTGTATCAAGCGTACCTTCTTCACCAGATGATCCAGTTTGGTGTCCAAATAGGCGTGTAGACATGACTGTAGGACGTTTTTCCCTCTTGCTTTTTCCTCAAAGGATTTGAAAATAAAAAGGCACCGTTGAGCTGTTTGAGATGATCGAAGGTGGCAAGCCGAACTGACAAGCTAGCTAGCTCGCTGCAAACAGTAGGTAAAAAAGTGACCAGACATGCCTAGACATAACCCCTACATACCCCTCCTCTATGACCGTCATACAGTAATAGGGGGCCCATGACTTTTTAACCCTAACCATTGGTCTAACACCTCTCACATACTTACCTTCCGCTCGGGGGGGACAACAAACCGGGGTATATTGATTTCATTTATTTCAACTGTTTTTTTTTTTTTTATTTATTTTTTTATTTTTTTTATTTTTTTCGGCCAATCAGAACGCTAGAAAAAGCTGCGCGCGGTGTTTGAGAGTCGAGTCTGGGATTTGGGCGGCGATGCACAAAACGTGTGTCCTCTTCGTCCCTCCGTTTTTCCCAGCTCATCCTCCTGGCTTGTAGAGAACTGGAAAGCTCAGAATATGGGCTTTGGTTAGGTTGTAGAACTGATGAGGAGGTTATTGGTGTATGTGTGTTTTTGCATTCTTTCCCTGAATCACTATATCTTTTATCCATAGTTAAAACATTTCTTGTTTGTTTTCTAGTAGCTTTAAATCTTCTGTCTTAATCATTGATTTTCCCATTAATTCCATTTCTACTTCTTCTAAATCCTGTTTTAACACTTTCAGCTTTCCCATACTGAGGGAGCTGTTTTGAGGGAATCCAATTTTTGACCAGTATGGTAAACATTCAACACATTCCATTCCATATCTCCGAACCATCTCCTCCACCACAGGCCCCTTCGGGACTGGTGACGATTGGTTGGAGCTCATCCTTTCAGAATGAGGGAATCAACTTCTTAACCTTCGAACAACCGTCGTTGCAAGGCAGCTTTTACTATCTCGGAAAAAAGCCACACAAATCCGTTAACAGTTCCTGCTAATAGGGGTTTAACGCAGAGAAACCCACACTGAAATCCGGGACAGGTTACTGCTGTCACGTGTGTAGATTTAACTAAAAATCTACCGCCACGCCTGGTTGAGGAGACTTTTTCAGAGATATGGTTAAATGTGCCGAATATTTTCACCCAAACCCTTATACAAAAAAAACCCCAAGAAGGCTATCAGTCTTTTCAATGTCCAAACGACTGTATTTGTTTCATCAAAGTGCACAGGTCAATTGGAATTTCAGTTTCAAATTAATTCATTTAAATCTTTATCTTACCCTGCTGCTTGAAATGGCTTCCGTCTTTAAGATCAGTATGGATTCAGTAGAGCCCTCCGTGGTTTCTGATCCCCTCTCTCTGAATGCTTTTTAAGCGAGGTATGAGGCGGCATCTGCTTGATCCCAGATCACGCAAATCCTCAGTCACCCACAGAGGTTCTCCCTGTTTTCCATCTGATCCCATTTCTGACACCAAGTTGTGGTGGAAGTTTTTCGATGCAGCAGGTGTAGATGTTTTAAAAATAGAAGGTGAAACAAAATAAGGACAGTCGAAGACTAAACCAAGTTAGGTTGTTTTTTTGTATTTTATTAAGTATATTTGCAAATATAGGAGGAACACATTTCACAGAAGGCACAGGTGTGGAAAAGCTCTTCAAATGAGTGAACAGAAACACTGAACTTAAATACATCTTCAGAGTGACAGCACACACGCACTTGGCTTATTATGACTCTACATTTCTCACAGACAATCTGATACACATGAAGACAATCAAGAAAAAACACAAGAGACATCTTGGAGCCATTTCGCCTCCTCCTCCCTGTACGACTTTCACCCCCCCAGTTGCATCTCAACTGGCATGGGAAAACTGTTTTAGGGTGACCTTGTATCCCCTATCTGTTCAGACAAACAGTGCTCACATTATGTTCCAGACTTTGTGATTCTCACTTAGTTAGAATCAGATTCTTCATGTGGGAATGAGATAAACTTCCTTTCAGCATTTGTGAGACAAAGTAAAACAGAAATAAGACAAGAATATAAAGAATCATGCTTAAATATAATTTTGCCACTACAGCATGATTGGTTTTACAAGTTACGCCAAATCGATGCAGTCGGCAGTCAGCAAAACAAGCTGTAAGTTGTTGGCCAACTGCACACAATTTACTATTAAAAAATGCTTGTTTTGCCTCTGACAGGCTCAGATTAATATTCAAAGTGTCTGACAACATTATGGAAAGGATTCCCATAGAGGGCGGCCGTTCTGTTAAAGAGAAAGATCCTTTTTTAAACATAAAAACATCCGCGAAATTGCTATAGCCAAACCCACCAGACTTTATGTAAATAAACAGTAATTTTATCATCGTAAAATACACTTCATTTAAAGTTGACAGACACAAAATAAAACTATGAAAAGCTGTCTTGATTCGTTTTTCCACTTTTGTCTGTTTCTGGTTAAACAAAAATCTTAAAGGTCTATCTCTGTAGGCATCCTTTCCATAATGTTGTCAGACACTTAGAATAATAAGCTGAGCCTGTCAAAACAGAACTTTTAATGGACGCTAACTGTCAATGCACTCTCTTGTGGTGGTTGCGCAAAAAACATGTAAGTGTCGCCTCTTATTATTATAACCTCTTTGGTTAGGTTGTGGATTAGCAAACTGTCGCTACTGCTGTAAAGCCAGCCAGTTGGGAGCAGCCATCACAAACAACAGCAAACGAGATTAAACTGACCTGTTGAAAACAGCAAACAGTGAAACGCCGAAACTAACGTTACTCACTCGTCCATAACGACAAGAACCCTCATCAGTTTTCATTCCTTTGAAATCAAGGGTTTCTGCAGCGTTGAAATGCCTCACTGATGTTAACAATAGGGATCGACCGATACTGACTATTAGTAGTTGGAACTGATATGCATATACAGTCAAATGAAAATCTTTGTCAAAATTTAGATTTTGTAATGTTACACACTCCAACACAAAACTTTGTTTAAATGCTTTAAGCAATTATTTAATCAAGCTTTCCGCATAATATAATATAAAAAAATAAAATAAAAAGAAAAATAGCTTTTTTCAGAACAGTTTGTGTGCACGTGTTGCACTGCATGAAAAGTGGGATTTTCGTCAGTAAGCGGAACTGTAGATTGTCGTGGAAGTTCAGGTTTAGGACTGTACACGGCAATTTAGGCAATTACTAGTGGCTTCAGCCAATAGTGAGTGAGGAAATTCAAGCCAGGCCAGACATTCTCTGGACAGGCGCGGTGTCGCTGCTATTCATATACTAATTAGGCCAGACACTCTCTGGCCAGGAGAGGTTTCGCTGGTATTCATATGCTATTTATGAGCCATTAGCACCTCCGCGGGAGCTCTCCACATACGTCATATGTGGCACAGACGAACGCGATGTTCACAGCCTGGAAATTGTCGTTAACTGCCGAAAATTGGGGAGATTTACGGGCGTTTACGGGGACGAAAATCCCACTTTTCATGCAGTGTTGCAGACTACTAGCCTGGTCCTACCAGACTCTCGTACATTTAATTTGTACAGAGAGTCTGGCCACTCTCCATTGACAAGTGTTAACTTCCTTGAAGGCGGGTACTCTGTTGAAGTTTAAAACTATTGGATCTGTCCAGAGCCACTTTGGATCTGCCATAACCAATCGCTAACGTTTGGTCGTAACGTCGGCTTAGCATCGCTAGCGTTCGCCTTAGCCAACTCCTTCACCACTAACGGAACGAGCTGGAAAATCAAATTTTTCCCGAACCCCGTGGGGAGGAGGGCCACAACATCATGGCCACCAACAAAACTCAGCAAAGATTGTTCTTGCTCGGGCTTTAACTTCTGGATATTTGGCAGCGTTGCCACAACGGACCGAATGGCTTCGCTCAAATCTTTCTCTGCCGCCGTTACGGAACTACAACTCAAACTAGCGCACAACCTGGCCCTGTTCGCTTATTGGACTGGTAAAGATTGGCCGGAGAAAACACTCGAATATACCGCAAATCCAGACGGCGTACTGAAGGAAAATGAAAATTGAGCGGAAGTACGTAGGAGGGCGGAGCCAGGCTAGCAGACTGCTGTCCCTGGTGTGGTTATTTGGAAATACTCCCATAATGCACTTTTTTGTAGTTTCTTTTCATCCATCTGCAGTGAGATCTTAGAGAGAGAGACAGTGAGAAATGAAAGTAGTCATCATGTTAACTCACCACTAGCTTCATTTATTACATGCAAAACACTTGAGTAGCCAGAGAGCTAGTCCTTACATTAACATGTCAGAGGGGTGTAAACCTGTTATTCAAGAAAACTAGGCAATCTTATTACTAAACCAGATGAATATTTACAAGTATATGTGTATAAGTATATGTCTAAAAAGAAAAGAAAAAAAAGGGTACTAAACAACAGTTAGTGACATTAAAGAACGGCTTGTTTATTCTAAGGCCATATGGTCAAAATTAAATGATTTAATAATAATGTATAACAATAACAATAACTTATTTCACTAGTAAATTGCTGTTGAACGACAAAAACAACCACCAAGTGGGTAAGGGCATTTACAATAACTTCAAATGCACCATGAGGCTGTAGTTTACCAGTTTCATTGAACGCACCGTCTGTGTTGTTTTTCCGACGGCTAAAAAACAGTCTAACTTTACACCGTTTAGCGTTAGCTGTCAGCATTTTAACCGTTTTTAATCCAGCTACTAGCTAGCGGTAGGCTAACGTTAGCTGCTGTTGAGTATAGTGTTAACTAGCGTCACGCATGGATGTATTAAGAGAACGGCGTCACGTGCAGCGGTGTTTGTGTTGCCGTCTGTTTCAGAGCATCAGAGAGAAGTGCAGACATCTCAGTGGCACCAGATTTCGGTAGCCAGGGTTGGCAGGAAGAAGATTTTTACAAGTAAATGTTCCAATTAATGATCCAGACAGCACATTCTCGTCTCTCTCGTCTCTCGTCTCTCATTTTACATTTGAATGGTGGCTAGAATGGCTGGAATAGATTAATCTGCGTTATTTTTTTTAACGCGTTTTTTTCTCAGATTAATTAATCGAAATTAACGCGTTATTTTGACAGCCCTAGTTTAAAGACTTTTTAGATTTGTCCATTGTTTATTTCTGAAACACAACAATGTATAAAAGGCTCTATTACCTTGTATCTCACATTATGGCTCCGTAGCAGCCGTTTTTGTAAAAAAGGCTAATGATTGTGTCATAACCACGCGACTTTCTGTCGCATAGTAGACAAATTACCGGACAGTACAGGAGAAGCTCGCAGGCAGTTTCGACTTACATTAGCTGTTTAAGTTTAATTACTAATGTTAACAGCAGTAATTACCTGTGCCTATGTTATCTCCTTACATATACCTACGCTCTCTGTCGGCAAGCTCAGTTTGCAGCTGCGCAGTAACGCTCAGCCCTCACCGGAAAAGTGCTTCTAATATACTTCACTGGTCTCCGTCCAGAGCGACGGGATATATTGGTCCATTTCTTTAACTGTCTATGTGAATACCCCAAGCTAAAAATCAAACATGGCTGCTCCGTGCATCAACATAAGTGAAAGCTGTAGTAACACACAGTTATAAGGACTTCTGTGTTATTTGTGTCTCACTAAACCCGTTGTACACACAGTGCTGTCCAACTTCTATCAGTGGACATTTTGTTACGCTGTTTGTATGCACAAAAACAGCGTAACGCGTTAACTACTGGTGTTGCTAACCATGGCTAACCTGGCTAGAGCTAACCCACAATGAAAAATCTGACTTGTAAATAGACATAACTGAGTAGGCTTGTCATTATAGAAATAGATCACAGGGTTGGGGGTGTTTTTGCAACTTTAGTGTGAAAGATCATAATGTTTTTAACTTCCTGCAGCCTTACTTTGGAAGCTTAGCACGACGAACTGCACGGTTCAGTATGTCAGCTGCTGTGAGGTTGATGAGTGTTGATTGGCTATTAGCAGCGAGGTTGAGTGTTGATTGGCTATTACTCGTACAACATCTAGCCAATCAGACAGTGTTGTGGGCGGGACAATAAGTCAGACTCAGCACAGAGCTGTAGCGGAGCCAAAGTAGCATTCTTTTTAATTAATTAACTTTATTGGTTATCAGGCAAATAAAACGCCGATATAGATAATCTGCAAACTGCCAAAAAGTGGGCTGATAATTGGTCGTTCCCAATTTAACAAAGCTTTTGTTCCTTTCCCGCTCATACAACTTATTTTTAAATTAGTATTTTTGCTGTTTCTGTGCCAACTCTTCTCATTGATAACTCCTGGCCGGCCGCGGCCGTGACCATACACGATACACATGCTACTGCCTAAACAGACAGGGATGTTGTTACGGTATAGCGCTTAATACATCCATGGGGAAGTGTAATTCAGAGGGCAGATTCAACGAAGATTCACCACACAACCATAAATCAGGCATTAGCGAGAGCGAGAACGGCAGGTGCTGATGAGTGACGTCAGTGTGTGAGTAGGGTTGGGACGATTCGTTGACGTAGTCGACGTCATTGATTACATTAATGCATCGACACAAATAATTTGCGTCGACACGTCTTTAACTGTCTATGCGAGTCATGCGTAGAAATCGAAAAATAACTCTAAATCGAATTGCTTCAGATATCTCACGAGTCCTTTATAACGTCAGTTGTAACGGCCCACAAATTAAAAAATTGTCGGGTTTAAATCGGGCTCATAAATTCCCTTAGAAAGGAGAGAGAAAAATTGCATTTATTTTTAAGTTTTTTATTTGTGTATTCCTCCTGAAAGTGACGTGAAATGTGAATTTGTTTTATTGTTGGATTTATTTAATACATCTGATTCATATGTTGCTAAAATTGCACTTTTTTTACTGTAAGATTAAAGGGAGAAGAGCTTTGATGTTAAACAAGAGCTTATTAATTATTTTACCTACTAGGCCTACTGTTAAAAAAAGCAAATACAGGCTACTCTTTTTTTGCGCTCTGTTTACTTTAAGTTTTTATTTTTGTATTCCTCCTGAAAGTGACTTTATTTTGTTGTTGGATTGATAGCCTACATCTGGCTTCAGGTTACACTACAAATGTGAAAACAGTGCAGTGTTAAACAATTTTAATAAATAGAGATTTGAACGTTATTGAAATTTGTTTTGTGTAAATTGTTATAATTGAGCAATGGGAAAATAATCGTTAATTGAAAAATGAATCGTTAGATTAATCGAAAAATGTATCGTTTGATTAGTCGACTAATCGAAAAAAAATAATCGCTAGATTAATCGTTTAAAAAATAATCGTTTGGGACAGCCTATGTGTGAGTGGTGAAGCAAAGAGAGCGACCGCCGGTGAGTGGTGTCGGAGTTAGCATTGCGGCTGTGTGAGGGAAAAACGAGAGGAAAAAGAGATAGCAAAGACGATGTAAAGTGAGTTAACAGTGAACAATAAAACACTAAGGGAAAGCCTGACGCAAGTGTCTTTGCTAGTTTAAGACCAACGCAGTTGTCAATTTCCTGTACAGCGCCCACGTAGTTTAAATAGCAAATGTGCCTGCGCCCATCTTTGCGCCCATAGGCGTGCTAGTCTTACAGGGAGGTGTGTTTAGGTGAATTTTTGGCGTATTGCTATCTTGAGGCAGCGGGAAGTGATCGCGCCATTGACCAACAAAAACCTGGTCTAAAGTCAGCATTTCATTGTTATTTTAACAGTGAATTAGTAAAATGTGCCTAGGCTCGTGCACAGTGCGCGCACACTATGCTTGTTACACACACAGGGAAGCGCAGCAGCACACAAACATGCAAAAGATTACAAATAAAAATATTACGGTGCAAATCCACCATCATAATAGCAATGCGCCAAGGTACAAACGCGCCTGGCTTTTAAAGGGAATGGGAGATGACACTCTGATTGGTTTATTGCATGTTACGCCCAAAACACACCTATGAATTAATGAAGTACAACCCTTTTCAACCATGCGCACGGATCCTTCTTTCCGCCGTCAAACTAGCACAAGTGGATTTGGACACGCCCTAAACGCACCTGCGCCATGCGCTTCACGCCGTGTGCTTAGCTCGTTAAAATAGGGGCCCAAGCTTCTTAAGACACAGTGGCTTCATCTGTTGTTAATACTGTTGGTAAAGTGAAAGGTGTTACAACGTGGAGACTGCAGTTCATAGACTAGCACACCTTTTTGTTTAATTAAATTGCACAATTTTTGCGGTTATGTAATCTCACAGAGTGACATTGTGATTAGGTTAATCGTGCACATGCATCCATAGTTTTGTTTGAATTATTAATACATAATACTAAGTGTCAGAGGTGTTGCCGCTTGGGCCCCTGGCAGGAGTATATATGCTAATGTAGCATGAAGCTGCTGATTGTGACAAGCTGTTCTTGGTCCTCAGTGTCCCCAGGCTCTGCCAGTCCACATGGGTTAGAGAGGGGCTGTTTCGCTTCGCTGACACTGACAGAATGGGGTTGGCGTAGGCCCCAGAAGGATCCTCACTGCTGATCAACCGGACATCAGCTGTGAATACAGCACAGAGAGAGAGAGAGAGAGAGAGAGAGGAAATGTGTGTGTGTGTGTGTGTGTGTGTGTGTGTGTGTGGGGGGGGGGGGGGGGGGCAGGGGAGAGTGCGAATCAAGAGAGGGAGGTTTCTGAAGCTGTCATGAAACTCCATCAAATCAGGTGGTTGATAATGTTGGCTTGAGCTTGGGGCCCTGTAACAACAGACAACCAAAATAGGCTTCAAGTGAGGCAGTTGCACCTGAAGCCAGATAGCCTCAATGTCATGCACATTAAGATCGTAGCATTTTTTTTTCCACAGGAAAGTGCTCACATATAAAAACTGCAACCCCACCACCAAACCTATTTCTATCCTTTCTGTACACAGAAAATCAATTCAAAGCCACCTCTGAATCATCAATTGAACAGTCCATGAGTCTTTGAAACAGCCAGAATGTCCACTGTATTAGACTGCAAAGAGAGGGAGGGTTCATATATTTTATTCCTAAAGCTACAGATGTTAATATTTGTAAAGACTAAGCCTTTTTGGCAAACTGCCTCAGGATAGTCCCTGATGAATACATTTTAGTTTTTTTGCTCTCTCCATGACAGCGATTTTGTCCTTAAATTTAAGAAACTTGGCAACAATCGGTTTGGATCTGGTAGTGTCCTTCTGTGCGTCAGGCCGTCCGGTTCTGTGAAACCGTTCCAACTCGATCCCTGAGATCTGCAGTTTATCTGAGAAGAGTTTGCAGACTTTTGTCTCAGTTTCTGCCCAGCTCTCATTGTCCGACTCTTGGATTCCATCAATCACAATGTTGTTTCTTTGTGACTGTCCATCCAAGTAGTCTATCTTCCCCAGTAAAGAGAAGATGTTTTGACTGACAGTTCAGATGCTCTGTCCTCGTCCCAGTCATCAACATCTTTTTGTGTATAAGGCTCTCGCGTAATCCTCTTCTCTAGTAATTTCATCCAATCTCTTATTGTTTGCTTCAATCATTATCTTAAAAAAGCTTTGATAGTTACGCTCATGTTGGTTGTCCAACAGATCTTTGTACAACAGATTACTCAACTAGGCATGTGCCGAAGTGGCGATCAGATTGTATATCGATGATTGAAGAGATCGGCGATTGATTTTTCTTAAACTGATATTTAAGTGATTTTAACTAACTTACTATCAGAACTAAGATGTTATAAAATAATATCTAGAATCTGCGCCCTCCTCTTTATTAGGGCCCGAGCGCCGACAGCGGCGAAGGCCCTATTGAAACTGAAGGAATTATTATTATTACGGCAAATGAATTGCCTTTTTGAGGGGTTTAACATACTCAAAAACTCACCAAAATTGGCTGTCGCATCAAGCCTGGTAAAAATGTACGTATTTTAAGGGTTTCAGGAATAAGCGCACAAAAATGGCTCGCTTGCGCCACCTACAAAGTTATAAAAATTGAGCCCCTGCAGTACGTTTAACATACACTCATGAAACTTGGTACACATATGTATCATCTCAAGATGTACAAAAAAGCTCATTGGAGCCATACCCTAAACCCAACAGGAAGTCCGCCATTTTTAATTGAAAGTTCAAAATTTGTGCGATTTTGGCCATTTCCACGTCGTACTTAACAAACTCCTCCTAGAGATTTCATCCGATCAACGTCAAATTTGGTCTGTGCCATCTTAAGATGTTAAAGATGAAAAGTTATTAAAAGAAAAACTTTTCGTCATAGGGCATGGCCGTGGCAGGCCATTTTGTGCGTTTCGCCATTGAAACAGGAAGTGGGTGTAACTTGAGTGTAAATTGTCCAATTGGCTCGAAACTTTTCAGGATTCACAAGAGTCCAACCCTGACAACATCTACAGTCCGATATTGGCTCAAAGTCATAGCGCCCTCTAGTGGCAACAGGAAGTAGGCCTAAAAGTCAAGGTGCTATACTTTAATGAACTCCTCCTAGAGATTTCATCCGATGGACCTCAAATTTGGTCTATACCATCTCAACACCTTAAAGATGAAAAGTTATTAAAAGAAAAACTTTTTGTGTGGGCGTGGCATGGCGGCCATTTTGAGTGTTTAGCGATGAACGAGACAGTGGCTGTAACTACAGTTTACATTGTCATATCTGCTTAAAATTTCCTACAATCAACTCTTGTTGTTAGGACATATGTTTGTTTGTACTCTTGTTGTTACCTTTTAGCAGGGGGCGCTATGACCTAAAGTCAATATTGGCCTATATTAACTTTTGGTCATAGCGCCCCCTGCTGGCAACAGGAAATCAGCCTTATATGACAAACATCATCCAATTTACATGAAAATTGTAATGTGTGGTCTACATGTGATACTGAGCCGCCCCCTATACTTTAACCACGCCCATTTACTCCGGCCGCGCCCCCTTTTATAACATTTTAACCATTTAAGGTAGAGTCTTGTGTGAGGTATCATTGAACTCAGCAGACAGTTTTTTTTTTGATTGGTGATGTTTAGGCCCGCCTCCTATGCTTAATCCATGCCCCTTTTCATAACTGGTGACCCGTTTAAGGTAGAGTCTTGTGTGAGGTATCATTGAACTCAGCAGGGAGTTCCATTTTCATTGGTGACGATTTGCAGTGTCGGAGTGCAAGTGTCGCAAGGAGCGGCATCCGCCAGTAACCTCGACGCACGCAGAGGCGCGCGGGCCCGTCCAACGCTGCTTGCAGCTTTAATTTAGAGTTGTTTCTGGAGGAGTGGCAATTCCGCCCACTGAGCCAAATTAATTAGCACGAGTGAGGATCCATCCATCCATCCATCTTCATCCACTTATTCGGGATTGGGTCTCGGGGGCAGAAGCTCAAGCAGGGAACCCCAAACTTCCCTTTCCCCAGCCACGTGAACCAGCTCTGACTGGAGGATCTCAAGGTGTTCTCAGGCCAGGGTGGAGATATAATATCTCTGCTGAGAACCATGGCCTCAGAATTAGAGGTGCTAATCCTCATCCAGTGAACCAATCCAGTGAGTGCTGAAGGTCATGGACCGATGATGCCATCTGGACCACATCATCTGCAAAAAGCAGCGATGAGATCCCCAGCCTACCGAAATTGCAACCCCTCCCCACCAAGAATTTGCCCCGATATCCTGTCCATGAATACCACAAAATGGATTGGTGACAAAGCGCAGCACTGGCGGAGGCCAACCCTCACGTGGAACGAGTTTTATTTACTACGAAGCACCTGGACATAGCTCTCGCTTTGGACGTACAGGATTAGATAGCCGAAGAAGGGACACTGTCACCCCATACTCCCGCAGCACCTCCCGGGGCTCTCCCGGGGCCCCGGTTATGCCTTGCGAGAGGGAAAAGCTGGTCCATTGTTCAACAACCAGAACGGAATCCGCAAAGTTCCTCTTCAATCTGAGGTTCGACTATCGGCCGAATTGTCCAGCACCTTGGAGTTGACTTTACCAGGGAGGCTGATAAGTGTGATACCCCTGTAATTGGCACACACTCTCTGATCCCCCTTTTTGAACAGGGGATCCACCACCCCACCACTGGTTATGCACTGTCCCAGACTTCCACACAATGTTGAAGAGGCGTGTCATCTAAATCATTTTCAGCATTTCTGGATGGATCTTTACAATCCCCAGGGCTTTGCCACTGTGGAGTTGTTTGCCTACCTCAGTGACTTCCAACAGGGAATTTGACGACAATCCTCCAGCCTCCAGCTCTGCCTTTACCATAGAGTTAGTTAGTTGGATTCAGTAGTTCCTCAAATTGCTTCTTCCACCCTATAATTACCTCCTCATTTGAGGTCAACAGTTTCCCATTCTTACTGTACACAAGTCGTTCTCCATGTCTTCTCCCACACCCGCTACTTCGCCTCTCTCACAGCAGAGGCTGCAGCCCTTCAGGGCCCATCGGTACCCTGCAAGTGCCTCCGGAGTCCTCCGGGATAGTATTAGATAGTATAGAAAGTATTAAAGAAATCTCTTCTCAGCTCTGTGATGAAACAGAAGATGTGATCATGTGTGTTCTCTACACTTAACAGGCTGGTTGCTGCATCCAAAGCTGCCATATCCACCTTAAAGAGAGTAAGAAGGGTGTATGTGTAAGCAGCTCTGTCAAATGACGTTTCAGTGTATGTGGGTTAGACAGGCTGTGAGATAGTGGTTTTCTTCTGTCTTATATAAGTGGCAGCCTGCCTGCCTGCCACCCAATGGAGGTTGTGATGAGAAGTCACGAAGCAAGAAAGACACACACACACACACACACACACACACACACCGCTGATCTGCAAACTCAGAGCACAGATTTGATTCTAAATAGACAAATACACGTTTCTTTGAGATGGGCTGAGATTCTGATTCACAGTCATTTGATCTATAATATACAATATTGCCCCCAAATATACTCACTGTTAATAATGCATTTTATTTATATAGTGCTTTTTCAAACACTCAAAGACACTTTACAAAGTTTTTAAAAGGAAATACACATACTATGAGAATTCACTTACTACAATACACACATTATTAAACATTAAGTGAGTGCAGATTTCATGTCGCGGCTTTCGTCGCTGTTTGTCACTTTGCCTAAGATTGAGTGACAAGTAGTAGTACTCGCCCTGTTGTTTATTTGGTTGCCATGACATCGCGAGTGATGATGTCCTGTCACTGTTCCAGTTTCTCACCCTAAGGGGAGAGAGAGCGGATGACAGTTAGCTTGAGTTCAGTAGAGCACACGGATCTGCAGTCGTGTAATGACTTTATGACTTTTCATCAACAGCTGAAGGAGCGGCGGTGCTCGGTGGACATAGCGGAAACCCTGTTGTGCGTCTGCCCTATTTCTGATACCGTGGCGGCAGAAATTTTCCCGTGGCAGGCCGCCGCAGTAATATCAACATAGAGGAAACACTGTATTCGTTGTGGGACAGGGATCCAGTGGAGGTTCTGGAGGACCAGAGTGATGTGGTCACAGGAGCAGCAGAGTTCTGGATGTTTTGAAGTTTATTAAGGACTTTGGATGATGAGCCAGATAGCACTAATCAATTCTGGAAGTAATGAAAGCATGGATCAAGGTTTCGGCAGCAGAGGATGTAAGTGATGGGTGGAGACGGGCAATGTTTTTGAGGTGGAAAAAGGCAGTTCTGGTGATTTGATTGACATGCTGTTCGAAGGTGAGGTTGCTGTCAAAAATAACTCCAATGTTGCGGCTGTGTGGGGAGGGAGACAAAGTGGAGTTGTCGATGGTCAGCAGGGTTCGAATTATGATTTTATCTTTGTGGGGGGTCTCTTTAAAAAAAAAAAAAAGTTGCCTATGAGCAGGCGCGGTGTCTGTAGATAAATAAATAAATAAATAGCCTAACACTGCACTTCATTCATTTGAGTTCAACGTTTATTAATACAGGAGTAGAGAAACGAAAATAATAACAAACCACCTTATATCACCCTGTTGCTACTGATGGTATGACTTTGTTGTCCTCATGGCAAAGAATGGGCTCGTCTAAGTGGTATCCTTTGGTATTTAACACTTTTACTTTACAACAAGCAGCAACCGATGTATAACATGACCAAAAACACGCCCATTCATGGTGAAATAATGTGAAAAGTCAGAAAGGAGGATGATTCCACTTAACACACACATACTGTCAAGAACAGGGCAGGATCATACAAACCAAATTTTAGAACATCTTCCCCTAGACTAGAGCAATCTTTTTTTTTCCCTTAGGCCTATATTTAAATTACATTCATTTTCAAATATGAAATTAATTGGGGTTTAAATATGAAATTAAATTGATATTTAACTTGATAGCTGAAATGTCTTACTTTTTTTTCTCCAACTCTATTTATTTTAAATTTTCACACCAAATGACATACAACAGAGGCCATGGCGAACGAAACATTGTCAAAACAGTATGTCAATTCTCCTCAATTCTCCTACCCACCTGCAAACCCACCCAGTTCAGGGACAGACAATACATGAAATGTCTTACTTATTTACAATTTGGCTACTAATTTTTAATATCTAAATATGTACATGTCTTATTCAATGTTATTCAATGACATTTTTTGACCTTGTCACCTGAAAAAACTAGACCTTTTTTAATTGTGGTGCTGAACTGTGCAATTCCACTTCGAGCAATCATTTAACATTTTGTTTGTGATATTTTCCATTATAATCTTACACAATGGGAGAACGCAATGGCCAATTAAACAGTAAAAGCCATTAATTACCATTATGCAGAGAAAATGGACCAAAGTGGTCTGATTTCAGCAGGCGGTGGTCGTGGTCCCATAATGCTGACGTCCGATGTCCTGTCTTTATCCACGATTGGACGAACGGAGCAGGATCAAATTTGTCGAGGGGGTTAGGGTTAGGGTTAGGGCCATTTAAGTGCATGAACAACAATGCAGAAAGGCTCCTGGCTGTTTCTGGTCTGACAGTCTGTGTCATTGCATGCAGAAAATCCTCTCGCGCACTCTGCAGAAGTCGGGAGAACAGTGTTGCTTTCCACAATAAGTCTTTTTAATGTATTTAACTGATCTCCTTCCAATTTCCAGTCTCTGAACTCACTGACTGCTTCAGTAGCGGACTCTCCGAGAAGTTTAGCAAATGTCGCAACCTCACGCTCACCAAAGAGAACTAGTTCTGTTCTCTCTTTGGGCCAAAAGTGTTGATCCATTGGCTTCAACATAGTCACTAGGTCACTGTCGGGAAGATGCTTGGTGAGATTGTCAACAATTGCTTGGTAAAACTGGGTCTTTTTTTATTTTGGGCTGCGCTTCGGTGAGAACAACCCCTTTGAGCTGTCTCCTGGTTATGGCTGTTTTGACTTTAATTTCATTTTTCACCCCTCGGTCTTTCATGGCAGAGATCACCTCAATTGTTTGGTGAATGAAACATAGCCAAACTTAGTTTGACAACATTGCTTGGAAGTACTTCCTTTTGTTTTGAGCTCTGCTATTTCAGCAGCTCATTTATGGGTGTTATGTCAATTCTTTTGCGCTGCCCGCGCATCACAGCATTTATAGCTATTGCTAGTTTCCAATGTCTGTCACTAGAAGGGCTTTTAAACAGTCTTAAAAACAAACTTAAACATTGCCACATTAAAATACATAAAGCACATAAACATACAAGGCACATCCATCTGTTCTTTTCTGTGTCTTGTCTTGTTTTACTTCCTGTCTTGTGTTTTCCCACCTTTGTGATTGTCTGCCCTGATGGTGTTCCACCTGTTCATCAGCCCTCATGTCACCTGTCCCTCTTTTCTTTCCGCTCTACCTTGTGTATTTAGTCTATGTGCGTTCTGTGTCTGTCGTTAGCTTGTCGTCATACTTTTGTTTGGGAAGTTGCTGCCTGTTCCTGCTGTGTTCTGTGTCCCTGGTGTTTCCCCATGCTTCTGTGTTTTTGGATTTTTCCCGTGCCTTCCGTGTTCCTTGGTTTTTTCCCTGTTTGGATTTGTCTTCAGCTTAAGTGTTTATAAGTTCTCTCAGGACGTGACAATAATGTGATCAGGATGGCCTTTTGCCCAATGTTTTCAATGCACGATTGTAGAGTCTCTCTAATGGTTTAGTCACATATGGACTCGCCTGCGACCATGAGGTAGCACAGTAAATGAGGTGTGAAAAAATCATTGTGTGCATACATGTTTTGGCAGCATCAAAGGATAGACAGTCCCTAATTAGTCTAAAAAATATAAGTTGGTTTTTATGGTTCCGTCTAATTTTTTCACCTGTTTGTCAAATTTCAGGAGAGGGTCCAGAATTACACCGAGGTATTTGACCTCTGAAACTTGCATTATGAGCTGATTGTTTATCATGACCTCTAATTTGGTTGATGTACGCCGTTTTCTAGAGGAAAAACAGATTTTTTTATTTTATTATTAATTTTTTTTACATGAAGTGTCAGGTATGAATTTTCAAGCCATCGGGCTATTGCATCCAGGTGTATTGATAGTTGTTGATAGCTGTCTTACCATAGGCATACAGACATGTGTCGTCTGTGTACATTTGTAAACTTTCCTCTTTGCATGATTTAGGAAGCTTCATTTATATATAGGCTAAAGAGCATCGGTCCTAAAATTGAACCCTGAGGGATTCCTGTTTTAGACTTCAGAAAAGATGAATTTTTATTGTTAATGCTAACACATTATTCACGATTCATAAGGTATGATATAAACCAAGATATAGAGATTTTTCAGAAAAATTATACTTTGATAGTTTGGAGATAAGAATGTTATGGTTTACTGTGTTGAACGCCTTTATAGAGGTCTAGAAAGACGGCCCCCACCAAGTTTCCCTTGTCTATTTAAGTTTTGATTTTTTTTTCAGTAAATAACACCTTGCACTTTCTATGGAGAATATAGATCTAAACCCAAATTGTAAAGGGTGTAGATCACGGGTGTCCAAACTGTGCCAGATTTGATAATAATAAGATGCCCGGGGGCCAAGTGTCCCTTCTGACTTTTTTTAAGAATAAAAGTTACATGCAAATGCACTGTTCTGCAACAGTTTTTATTTTCATTGTTTTTAAAATGGCAATGTTGCCAAATCTACCCCACTCAGGCGTGAAAAAATCTAAAAAACAAAAAACTATTCTGCTTTTGCATCTGTAGTCAGATAACAGAGCAAACTGTATGGAAATACCTTAAACTTCAATGAAGTTCATAAATATCTTAACCTCATGTTCATTTTAAACATGACTTATTATGAGTAATGCAAAGTTTGCTAACATTTAAGTTTACAACAAATGAGTGTGTTCAATATGTGTTGATCAGGTGAGTTAATGGTTCAGCCAGTATATTACAACATACTAACATCTGGACTGTCACACACCGACACATCTAACATCTGGACTGTCAGTAACACACAGCTAACATCTGGACTGTCACACACAGAAACAGCTAACATCTGGACTGTCACACATAGAAACAGCTAACATCTGGACTGTCACACACAGAAACAGCTAACATCTGGACTGTCAATAAGCTGATTAACTTCCTCAAAACAGGGTTATGTGTTGCTGCTGCTGCTGCCAACCGTTTCAATGCACAGGCTTATCAGCACAGGCAGAGTACGCTATATGCAGATGAACAGCATTGCCCCGTTTGCATGTTTTTAATTTATATTGTAGTATGGATGGGCAGGTTTGGATATTTCATCATGTAAAAATTGTGGGAATTGAAAGTCCAGTACACAACAAACAGATATTACTGGGACCACTACAGATGAACATTTAATATCTATATTTGCATTATAGACACCGCTGACTATCCCTGTAACAATTTGGCCACAATTAAGCACATCAAGCATACACGCTCCAGACATATACAGGTTTTGACCTAGTCTTGTTTAAACACTAATGGCAAATGTTGTAGTTTCTCATTTGTAAATATATTTTCTAAAAAGAATTGTGGGTTTTGTTGGTCAGACAACATTTGACGACATTGTCATGGGATCTTGGGACTTGTGATCAGCAATTTTTCACATTTTATAGACTAAATAATGTATTTATTAATTGAGAAAGTAATCAGTAGATTAATTGATAGCCAATATTTGATTACATTTTGAAAAAATGTGGATTTACAGACATTTATTTGTGGGAGATTCCAGGAAGGAGCAATATTTTTTTAATTGCGTCACACCACTGCTGAGCGTTTTGCTAAATGAGCCAAAACTGCAATAACTAACTTCTTGTTGCTTTTACAACACATGCAGTAAAGTGAAACCTTTTGTCTTCAGCTTTTAGAGTTAACTGCCAGGTTGGTCAGTGAGCACAGGGACCCAGGACTTCTCAGTGGGAGAATGTCAATCACAGCAGGGGAGGGCTCTGGTTGGATACCCAACTCCCCCCGAATCATGTCCTGAAAATCTCACGCATCAGGCCACATTACAAGCTAAAAACTTTTGTCACCTAAATGACATTAGTGTCTTACAGAAGCGTCAAATCCAAAGCCGATTCTCTGCCCTTGGAGCAGAGTGCAGCACCAGATCTTTGCCCTCAGATTTCACCAGTAAAACAGGGTAAATCACACATCTGGTTGAGGTTAGATCAAACCTTTGGCATAACTGATAAGGATATATATCTCTGTGCAATGTATACACTCCCAGTGGATTCTCCTTATTTTGAAGAAGACAATTTTGATATACTCCATTCAGAAATCGCCCATTTGTAGGCCCAGGAAATGTGCTCCTAACTGGAGATCTGAATGGACGAACAGGAACCCACAGGGCCACAACAATGTATTTGGTCCGGCCCCCCTGTTTACTACACCAACCATCCGGTCGGAACAATCTTGACTGTGAAATAAATCAAAGTATATAGTTAATGGTAGGTTCAGAGGGCACTCTTTAGGGAGATTCACACACTCCTCAGCTCTTGGGTCTAGTGTGGTAGACTATACAATCACTGACATGGACCCCTCCACTATCAGTGCATTCACTGTCAGACAGCTATCCCCCCTTTCAGACCACAACCAAATAAATGTGTTGTTTAAACTCTCAGGTGTGTGAAAAGTGGAGACAAATTCATGACCCTAAACTCACCTAATCTGATGAATGACATATCCATATATGACCAAAACTATGTTCCTACCAAAGATGGTGTAAACAAGGCAATTTATGATAAATATAATATTGCATAAGGCAGCTATTAAAGCTGACCTCATAAAACAAAAATGTAAGCCTGTTAAAAGGCAAAATGTTGACAAATGATTTGATGAAGAATGCAAGACCATCAGAAAAGACCTCAGAAAAATAGCAAATTAAAAACATTGTTAACCGAACAACCCAACTTGACGCATTACATACAATGAAATTTTAAATACAAATCTACAATTAGGAAGAAAAGACAAAATTATACCCACATGAAATTTGAAGATATTGAGAACGCCATTCATCAAAATCAATTCTGGGATATGTGGAACACAAAACAACAACAGACATTATCCATCCAAAATGGTGACATCTGGAGAGCACACTTTTTTACATCTGTACAAAGACCAATAACTTAGTTAAAGATATATAATAAATCAAACAAATTAGTTCAGATCAACACATTTTTATAAAAGAAAAACTCTGAACATTAGAAGAAACAATTAATGACAACCAAAAACCCCTTGGTTTTCCAATTACTTGGGAAGAATTGACAAAATCTCTCCAACCGAGGAAAGCTTGTGGTCTGACAGGATTAAAAATGAAATGCTCAAATGCAGCACCCCAGAGATGCAAGGTGTAGTGTTGAAGTTGTTCAATATTGTATTACAGTCAGGATGTTTTCCTGACCTCTGGTGCAAAAGGCTCATTTCCCCCATTCATAAGAGTGGGGACCAATCAGACCCTAATAACTACCATGGCATCTGTGTCAGCAGCTGTCTAGGTAAATTATTCTGTAGTATTCTAAATAAAATAATACTAGATTTTCTTAAGGAACACTCCATCTTGAGAAAAAGTCAAATTGGTTTCCTCCCAAAACACTGCACCACACATCATTTATATACCCTTCACACTTTAATTAATAAACATGTACACCAAACAAAAAATGGTAAGATATTCTCTTGTTTTATTGATTTCAAGAAAGTCTTTGACTCTATTTGGCATTGACTATTTTACAGACTTATACATTGTGATTGAATTTGGAGACAAACAAGAGGTGTTCAGCAAGATTGCAATTTGTATGTAACAATGTGTATATAAATTAACCCCTATGTCAGTTGGTACTGAGGCTAACTGCTCTCCAAATAGAGGAAGAAACCTATCTGGAACATTGGAAAGAAGAAACTAAAAGACAAAGTAGATTAGAATGTTATCTAAGGGTTACCTTAGGGCAAACTATCAGCAATTAAAAAAAGGAACTCTGCCGATGAGTCGATTAGACAAGAATCATATGAAAGGGGTGTGGCAAAATCATAGAGGGCGGGGCAAACCGTCACCAATGAAAAAGGAACTCTCTGCTACCTCACACAAAAGTGTATGAGAAACGGGTTATTAGTTGTGAAAGGATTGTGGCTAAAGCCTAGGGGGGCGGGGCAAACCGTTGTTAGAGTATGACACGTGGAAATGGCAAAATATGCACAAATTTTGCATAGTAAATTCAAAATAGCGGACTTCCTGTTGAGTTTAGGATGTGGCTCCAAGAGGCTTCTTTGAAAGTCTGGACATGATACATTTCCCTCCCAAATTTCATACATCTAGGTGAAACGGACTGCAGGGGCTACTTCTTTGAAGATTTGTAGGGGATGCTAGTGAGCCATTTTTGCACGCCCATCTACAAAACCCATAAAATATCCCATTTTACACCAGGCCTGATGTGTGTGCAAATTTTGGTGAGTTGTTAAGCATGTTAAGCCCCTCAAAAATGTCATTCATCTGGGAAAAAAATAAACAGAGCGGTTAAATACGGCCTTCGCCGACGTTGTTGGTGCTCGGGCCCTAATGATCAGAATATCTCTCTACTGTCAGAGAGAGAAAGCAGAGACAGATCCTAACCAAGTACAGGCTCAGTGACCACAAACTGGCAATTGAAACAGGAAGACACAAAAAGTCAGGGCAATCAAAAGAATTGTTCTGTTCACTTGTTCTGTTTTCTTTTCAGAGATGCACTTTCTCCTAAAAAAGTAAAGCATTCAATGACACAAGGAACATTTATTCTAACAAATATGATAGCCGAATGACCTCTCAAAGTAAAAAATTCTCCTGGGAGAAGGAGACAGGGCAAATCTTACTGCCCAATATGTACAAACATGCCACAACCTGAGGGACAGTGAATGACTGAGTATTAACGAATTCTATCACCACAGAAACGTCCCGCACACAGCAAAATAAAAATAAAAGAGAATCCAGGCAGATACAGACAGCACCACACAATGCTAGTGGGTCAGAAGTGATGACTAAGAGGGAGTACTTGTATTAGTCTACATAGTGTTTTTTGAGGAAAGGATTGCATATTATATTTTTAAACCCGCTGGGGTCTAAGCCATTTATTTTTTCAATTTTTGGGTCCCCTGGTCTCCTTGTGTATTAATGCTTGTATAATCTCAACCCATAGACATAATTTCTTTCAGGAGAACCTGGGCTATCAGGATATGTATACTGCAGGGATGTCACATGCATTTATACATTGTTATATGACTATAAAGACAAAAGAAAAGAGTAAACAGAAATTGAATCTCACTGAAATGTATTGAAATCACACAGAGACCAATCAGAGGAGACAGAAATTAACACTGTAATTAACAGAAATATAAAGCTATTTAGTTTTTTTTTATCCAAAAGTTAGTTGTGTTATCTCCAATGCATTTCCTGTCTGCTTAAGAGATCGGTAGGCCAAATCATACTCATTTCAACCTCCAGGCTGCCTGAATGACCTGAAGCTCTGCTATATACAGACACACACACACACACACACACACACACACACACACACACTGAATACAAAGCCCTCCTGCTTATGTTAGGTTAGGGTTATCTATTGGTTGAGAAAGCTGCCTGTCGAGTGATTAGTCGACACAGCCAGCAGTCAGACAGTCAGAGGCCAAGATGGCGGTGGCTATCAGTAAACAATTCAATTTCAGCCAAAACCTAAGTTTGACTCACCCGTACGACTTAAAAAATGATTAGGCTGTTTTGAGGGTGAGACAGCCAGTACTGAAGGCTTAGTGCATGATACAAAGTTTGGCTAAATGCACCATGTACAAAAGGTTTTACCTTAGTTAGTTAGTTAGTTAACAACAAACTACTACTGTAAAGCATAATAGAACTGTGTATAGCACTGACTTGGGTTAAAAAGTGTATATTGAGCATGGCTAAATAATATTCACTATTCACATGTAGTCCGATGACATCATTCACATGAATATTAAGTAGCCATATGATCCGCTGGAAGGGAGGACAGATGCTTTAGCAAGCTGCTGAGTTTACAAGAATTTGCTTACTAAGATAAACAGTTAGACTACATATCAGACAACTTTCATTTCAGCATGTTTGTAGCCAGGGGCCGAACAATCCTGAACGGCTAATTGGCAGTTTCATACATCAGTGTTTCCTGTTTGTTTAAAATAACACCGGATATCCATTCCAGTGTTTCCCCTGTTCACTCTCAGCAGCACACCGTGAGTTCATGAACAAGGCAAGTGTCTGTGGTGAGTTCACATGTCTGTAAAAATAGCAGGGCAGTTGCGTACTATAAGGTAAAGTCTGTTAAACAGGTGAAGATCACGTAGCCTACCGGTTACCAACAGGCTTGTTAGCGATCGACACAGCTGCAGATCCAGTGTTTTTAGCTGAGCTAGACAGAGAATATTCAGTTAAAACAGATCGGTGATGCTGTTCTGCCCTCGTTGTTCTCTGTGAAGTTAGCTGGAAGTGAATGTAGCCCTGGTGGGTTTTATGTGGACTGACTGCGTCGGACGTCATTTAAAGAATAGCCTTTTAAATGCTTGTCATAGGTTACTTAGGAGGCAATTTGGCTTTGTGTGCTCTGATTCATTTCGCATGCAGCTATCACACCAGTCATATTTTAGTTTAATGAAAACTCAAGTCCTGGCTATTTTGGAAGAAGGAAATAACTACAGTAATAGGTGAACTAGCTGTAAAATTGAGTTTCCTTTAAGTGCTGTGTAGTGGATAGAGACTTTATTAAAGTTTGACAAACCAAAAGTAGGCCTACATGTTTAACAGTTTGTTGCTGTTTATTGGCTTGTTTCTCATTAAGGTTTTATTGCATTTATAGGCTATAACATTAGTCATGTTTATTTCACTGTGGCCCTGTCCGTTCATGATATCTTCCAAAATGAATTATGCTTAGAATGGTCTGAATCGGAGAAAATATTTCATCAACATCAAAACTTACGAAAACTAAATTCCGAACACTGGCCAGTAGGTGTCACTGTATGACCTACTAAAAGCTACAAAACACTACCGTCATGCTGTCTCAAATGGTCCAAGCAGTGTGCAAATCATGGCGTTGGCAAAACCATAAGTACATGTTATGAATTTAAATTTAGCATAATCACTGAGTATATAAACTAACACTTTAAAGACCATGCTACATTGGAATCAGTTAAAAGCCTCCTGCATCTGAGTGAGACACTAGGGGACTTTTTGCATCAATAATTTAAGCCAAAGGAACCAGACCAAGCGCTGGATTGTGACGTGCTGGGTTGTTTTGCAGCAGTCAGCTAACAGGGCCACGGTGAAGTAAACATCACTAATGTTGTGGCCTATAAGCAGTGTATAATTAATATGTGTTCTAGACTTGGTGAAGTGGATGATCACTTGAGGGGGGAATAGATTTTGTTCCCCCTGGGGATAAAAATAATTCAGCATAGGCAGGGATATATAGACCAGAAAGGGGGTAATCCCACGCATCCACCCCCCGGAAGCACCCTGGACGTTGTTATTGCTGAATCCATGGAACTTGCTGTTTGAATCATGTGTTTACATGGATAGAAATATTCCGGTTATGAAGCTTATCGGTAAACATGTCAAATTTAACAAACAGCCTTTACACAGTAAACTAAATTTGATCCTTAAAGGTGATCTCGGGAGAAAGTGCCCAGACTCTCTTAAAAGTCGGGGGGTTGGGGGGAAAACGTTAGGGGGGAAACGTTCTAAACTTTGTGAAATGCTGTCTACTACAAATTCATAGGCTTATTATTTGTGCTTTGTAAAAGAAACATGTAAAAAACAGTTTGTCAATTTGTCCCAGCCTGTACTGCTGCCTTATCATTCATTTCCCTCCATATTGCTTTATTTTCGTGCAGTTCTGTTTAGCTTTCATCAGCTGATTTCAACCGCTTCAGCGGACAAGTGGTTCTGACCACGATCTTTACCAAACTGTTATAGAATTTTCTTTTTTTGTGTAAAAAACAATGTGTCGGTTTGTCCGATGTTACGTGCAACTGTAGATAAAGTCAGCTGATGAGTGCTGCACACAGTTGGGCTATTTCCTACTCCATATAATTTATTTCCCTTAGTATTGCTTGTATTTTTATACAGTTTTTGAATAAGGCAGCTTTTACGGAGAGAACAGATTGGTAGTACAGACGTGTCTCTCACTGTATCGCTACTTCCTTAAAGGTCCAGTGTGTAACGTGTTTAGTTATTCATTATTAAAATCTGTGTTGCCCATTCACAAACTTGTCCTTTTTCATGAATATTCATATATTATATTATATTATATATATTATATATATTTATTATATATTCGAATTTTCATTCATATTTTCTTCACCATCAATTCCAAGTATTCCTTTTGGCTTGAAATTTTACATTTGCATTCGCATGAACTGGGGTAGACGCTCCATATTCATGCGCCATCTTGAAATACGTTAGACGGTAAGGGACATACAGGACATATGGCTCCGCCTTTTGCGTTTTCGCTGTCACATGATAAACTCACAGGTGCTGCTAATGCTGCTAATGGGTATCGTAGCTTCCCGGCCCCGGCAAGTTTGAAGAAGGAAACATGGAGGACCACACGTATTCAAAATCCAAATTCTAACAGGAGTCTTCTTCGCCCAGAAAAAGAAAAAGGATATTGAAAAGAGCAAGAGACCGGCTTTTTAAAGCATGAAGGCTACCGTAGCTGTAATACGTACTTTGAACTGTGTGGTGTGAGAGAGTTCCCTACACATTGGACCTTTAAAGCATTAAAACAAACAAGCCATCTAGCCGTCTATCTGGGTTTTTCAAAATACTTAAGAAGAATATTGTCTGGTCAACCTGGTCAACATGATATAATAAAAATAGCTTTAGGCTCTATCAAATAAGAACAGCTGATTTCTCAGGCCAGTAAACAGATAGACAGTAAAATGAATGGACAAAGTGACGCCATATTAGAAGCACTTTTCTGGTGATGGCTGAGTGTTACTGCGCAGCCTCAAACTGAGCTTGACGATGTAGATGTGACATGAGCAACCTGTCTGAAAGTTGTAAGTCTTCTGGTAGCTGTACCAAGAGAAATCTCAATAATTCCGAATCTTGCAGAGATGGAGAGTGTAGGTATATGTAAGGAGATAACATAGGCACAGGCTAATTATTGCTAACTAAAATGCTAGTTAACATTAGGAATAAAACTTAAACAGCTATTGTAAGTCGAAACTGCCTGCGAGCTTCTCCTGACTATACGGTAATTTGTCTACTATGCGACAGAAAGTCACGTGGTTATGACACAATCGTTAGCCTATTTTTACAAAAACGGCTGCTACGGAGCCATAACGTGAGATACAAGGTAATGGAGCCTTTTATACATTGTCGTGTTTCTTTAGAAATAAACAATGGATCAATAGAGTCTTTAAACGCTTCAGATGTAAAGTTATTCGCTGTCAAAATGAATCAGAATCAGAATCAGAATCAGAAAAAGCTTTATTGCCAAGTACGTTTACACACACAAGGAATTTGTCCTGATGCTGTAGGTGCATGTCACATTAAAGCAACACGCACAGACACACCGAGTCGCCATATATGCGGCGCCAAAACAACTCTCTCTTAACTCTCGCAGGGAGAATACAGCATCACATGAGGAGAGGAGAGGAAAAAAAAAAAAGCAACTCTCAGACTATCCTCATAAAGATAAGAACAGTGTGGGAACAGGAAAAAAACACCTCAGCACATAGGCACACAAACAGTACATTTGCACTGCTGAACATAACATAACATAACATAACATAACATAACATAAATGTACAGTTGCACATTTGGCTGCGAAGGCGTTGGACTGGGGAGAGGGTAGGTTGGGGGAGTTTGGCCTGCTGAGAAACGCACAGCCCGGCAGTCCCACTAGTGACCCAGTCCGCAGAATGTTATAGCGAAAACACAGCACGTTGCCATGGTGACACCCTTGAACAGTCCAGAACCGATACGACAATCAGCAGGCAGTGGGGAAGACGGGGGAGGAACCAAGAGAGTCTCACTTGCAGAGCCCCAACAGGGTGACTGTTTGTTCCAAGATACGGCCTTGGCAAGGCCGTTCAGGATAAGGGAGCCGAAAGATTAAATTTGTTTTGTCTACGCGAATGGCTGCTCTAATTTAAACATTCATTCTGTTGTCCAACTACACACTGTTCAACTGGTCAATTTTTCTTTCCAAATCCATGACCTTCCTCATGATGGTATCCAAGCCGCGGGTCATTACCATGTTGTTTTCCATCACGCGATTAATAGTTCCAGTTTGCAAACTGATCGCTTTTCCGACAGCTTCAGTCAGGCCAGGCAGCTTCCTTGGGCTTTGGACAGCTACCAAAGTCTTTCCAATTCTTCGATAAACCAGAGCGAAGCATCCTCCAATCAGCAACATTCCAGTTATCAGGGTATAGGTAGATATCCTCAACGTCCTCCACGGAAAGAGCAGAGAGACACACGACATGCCATTTCTCCCAGCCGTCCATCGTATACCCCGCAGCAAACGTCCCGTCAGGACATGCTGGCTCACCCGAACCAGTGCTCCTCCTCGAGAATACAGTGTCAATTGCGTTGAGAGACCAGTTAATCAATTCCATGATTTTTAGGTATTTGTAGAGCCTTGCAGGGAGAGTCTCTAAAAAGTTAACAGCAGACAACACAAGACAAGATAGCAAGCAGGGTAGGCCTGGGAGGGAGAGGGAGAAAAAGCGACCGCCTTCGCTGAGAGCTGGAAAGAGAAGAGGCAGTCAATGGAATGGAATGGCAGTCAATGGAATGCTAACGGCAGGTGATGGCTTGTTAGCATAAAAATGTCTCCATAGGAGGTACGCTTTGCGGATGCTCGCTTACCCCCTTGAGTAAACACCTTTGTCCATATCACTGCTCCCCCTGGTGGATAGATAAACCATTTCAACTAGTTTTTCACACACAGCACTTTGGGGCGTTACCAGTCGGCCCCTGTGCTCACATCGCGGGGGATTATATTCCAGCCACGGCCCGGCCAGGGACCCGTCACAGACTTGCTGGAACCCCAGCACGGAGGGAGCGGAAATTTTAGATGGCTAAAATCTGTATCATCTGTATGCATTGTTGAATAATTCTAGGGACCCCAACATGCCCCTCAAGGGTTTTCTGGGTTTCCTTTGCTTGTCCGTTTTACTTAATGTCTCTTAAATGGATCATTGACATCTTACTGCTCGTGTTTCTTGCCCTGTTGATGGTAGTTGCCAGATCTCAGCAATTACTGCGGTGAGTATGTGATTGAGTAGTTTTAGACTACAAAGTTAAGGCCGGAATTATAAAAAAACTGAATGATTCTTTCAAGGACAGTTTACTTGCTGAGCTGCAGGACTGATGGGAACAGAAAAGAGGGAACTGGGTGGGTGTTTTCATCCTTTATGGGTGAACAGTGAAGGATTTGTAGGTGTAATAGGGGCTACTCATTTTACACATTAATTTGATGCTCAAAGTCAGCTCTGTATCTATCATTGTTACATTTCATATCCAATGTAATGAATGCAGTGAGTACAGAACCAAAACAAACCTTCTCTAATACAGATGTGCTGTATATGACCGAAGCAAATGCAGTAACACGGAACAGAAGACTGAAAACCATCTTTAGTAGCTTACTGGTGTTCATATTATCATTTTCAGATACTGTAGAAAGATACCAGGGCACAAACACAGGACTGTCTTAAAGGGTTTTCCAACCTATTTTCCTATGTATGAGTGACTGATGGGAACAACGATCTTTGACATTGGTTCAGTATTAAGCGAGATCACTGCAGTCGGCAGCGGAGAAACAAGCTGCAGTGTATTTACGTTCACAAAAGTGCTTGTTTTGCCGCTGACAGACTCAGATTATTAGTCTAAGTGTCTGACAACATTATGGAAAGGATCCCTACAGAGATAGACCTTTAAAACCTTTTTGAGAGCATTCTGTTTAACCAAACTCTGAAGCTCTGAAGCTCTGAAGTCGCTAGCGCTAAACCCACCAGACTCCATTTAAAAAAGCAATACTTTTAGCGTGTATAGAGCCAACATATTTTCACATGTAAATCGGTAAACTATGTGTTTATTTCAACCAAAAGTAGAGTTGTGTAGGGGTTTGCGCCTCGGCGTGGCTCCGGCCTGTGGCCTTTTGCTGCATGTCGTTCCCCCCTCTCTCTCCCCTTTCATGTCTTCGGCTGTCCTGTCAAATATGGGCCTAAAATGCCTCCAAAAAATAATCTTTTAAAAAAAAAAAACTAGAGTTGTGATGGCTGGAAAAG